>NW_011494946.1:3788824-3810062 GCF_000754665.1 Bison bison bison
GGTCGTGTCCGACTCTTAGCGACCCCATGGACTGCAGCCTACCAGCCTCCTCCATCCATGGGATTTTCCAGGCAAGAATACTGGAGTGGGGTGCCATCGCCTTCTCCGCTAAAGAGAGCACTGTCCCTCAATGCCAGCCCGCAGTTCCCTAGGGAACCCAGCAGGGCAAGAGCGTCTCTTCCAGTTATTCAAGAGAAGCTGGAAATCTAGACTTGATGTAAATGATTCCAATTTTTTAATGTTGGCAATTAACTCAAAAAAATGTGAAAGTGAGGGCCAAACAAAACATGTCTCTTGGCTGAACTGAGATGTGACCTCAGACTGAATCCAATTCTCTTCATTTTACGAAAGAGGCCTGGAGGGGGGTGAAGTCGACTGCCTGGAGTCAGCTCTGGGCTGGTCTGGGGAAGGAGCTGGGACCAGATAGAGTGTGCCTTCCCGTCCTGTGCTGTTTCTTCCACTTTTCGGTCCCACCAGTAGCAGCAGACTATTTAGATAAGCACGTGACAAGTTTCCACCCAGGCACACATGTCAGTAAGACTTCTGCCTGATGGACTGGACTTGACACAAACAGGAGATCCAACGACAAACTATACCCGCTCTCCACTTAATCCCGGTTGGAGTCTAGCTCCCGACATTTTGGGGTGCATATGGGGAAGAGAAAGGAAAGGCTGAAAAATTTCACCCTCAGAGAATCTGTGGAAGGAATGGGAAAGTCTGCATTTTCTGGCAGAAATTATTTTGAATTACCAATTATAAACGTGAGCTGGCTTGGGAAGATCTTTTACTCGGCTTCCCGGAAAGTAGTTACAGGGTCTCCATTCCTGGCTCTGTGGCCACTTCGAGGCACAGGGCTTTGCCAAGAACTTATGTTTCCCATGTCACAAGAGGAGATGAACCTGCTGGCTAAGAGCGTGGACTCTGGAGCCAGATGGCCTGGGTTCAGATCCACATCCTGCGACTCACCAGCCGCGTGATCTTGCAGAGAGCACGGGACTTGGCTGTGCCTGCATCTTCTCACCCATAAAACGGAAACAGAATCCGCACCTCTCTTCTAAGAGAGCCACAAGGATCCAACGCGTGGATACGCAGAAGGCACGGGCTTCCCCGGTGGCCCAGCGGTAAAGAATCTGCCTGCAATGCTGGTGACACAGGAGACTCCTATCGGATCCCCGGTCAGGAAGATCCCCTGCAGGAGGAAATGGCAACCCACTCTGGTATTTCTGCCCAGAGAATCCCATGGATAGAGGAGCCTGGTGGGCTGCAGTCCAAAGGGTCACACAGATTCAGACATGACTGAGCCATGTAGCATTCACACAGGCGTAAAGACACAGGGCCAGGGCTGTGTATGTTGGTTGCATTGTGGAAACACCCGGACGCTTGGGTCTCACCCCCAGAGAGTCTGGTTTATCTGATCTGAGGTGTGCCTGAGCATCTGAGCTTGTCAAGTCTACCCAGGTGACTGCAACGTGTAGCTGAGATGCAGAACCTAGGATATCAGTGCTTATTAAGTAAATGACGGTCCTCTCAGTGATTAATCTGGGGGCTGTTGAAACAATAGAATTTTATCGTAAGTCCAAAGTCAAGTGTCAACAAAACCACTCTCCTTCTGGAATGTCTAGGGAAGATGCTTCCCTGCCTAGGGCCAGTGATGGTGGTGGCCTTTGACCCTTACCATTCCTTGGCTTGCAGTTGCATGTCTAAGGGATTGATTTTTAAAAACACTAAAATCCTCTCCTTCATTCAAGCCCGTATTTTGTAACCTCTTTACAAAGTTCCCCAGTCATGAAATTAAAAGACACTTACTCCTTGGAAGAAAAGCTATGACCAACCTAGACAGCATATTAAAAAGCAGAGACATTACTTTACCAACAAAAGCCCGTCTAGTCAAGGCTATGGTTTTTCCAGTAGTCATGTATGGATGTGAGAGTTGGACTATAAAGAAGGCTGAGTATCAAAGAATTGATGCTTTTGAACTGTTGTATTGGAGAAGACTCTTGAGAGTCCCTTGGACTGCAAGAAGATCCAACGAGTCCATCCTAAAGGAGATCAGTCCTGAATATTCATCAGAAGGACTGATGCTGAAGCTGAAACTCCAATACTTTGGCCACCTGATGTGAAGAACCGACTCACTGGAAAAGACCCTGATGCTGGGAAAGATTGAAGGTGGGAGGAGAAGGGGATGACAGAGGATGAGATGGCTGGATGGCATCACCGACTCAATGGACATGAGTTTGAGTGAACTCTGGGAGTTGGTGATGGACAAGGAGGCCTGGCGTGCTGCAGTCCATGGGGTCGCAAAGAGTCTGACACGACTGAGCGACTGAACTGAACTGAAATGATTTACAAAGTTCCCCCAGTGGTCGTCTCTCAGTGGCATGCAGTGTGGAAGGTCACAAGGGCTGGAGCCCGCCCTTCTCCGCACCCATTTCCCACCTCTGCCCTGGCTTCAGGGTACTCAGGCAGCCCTGGAGGTCCCGATCCAGCCGAGTGGTGGGAGATACCCCGGCATGAATTCTCATAAGGTGAACAGGCATGCATTTTTTAAACTTTTCTCTATTTTTAAACATTTATTTTTATTTATTTCTTTTTGGCCACGCAGTGCAGCTTGCAGGATCTTAGCTCCCTGATCAGGGATTGAATCTGGGCCCTCAGTGAAAGCACAGAATCCTAATCACTGGACCACCAGGGAATTCCCTAGGCATGCAGTGTGTTTTGTGGGGTTTTTTTTAATAGTTGATTTAATTGATTTATTTATTTGGCTGCACATGTCTCAGTCGCAGCATGTGGGGTCTCTCAGTTCCCAGACCAGGGACCAAACCCAGGGCCCCCACATTGGGAGCTCGGCAGGCTAGCCACTGGACCACCAGGGAATGCCCTAGGCGTGCATTCTCACAAGAGGGATCTGCGAAGCCAGGTAGTCTTTAATGAGTGGAAGAAACCTGTGGGGGTGTACACTGGAGACTCGGGGGCACGTCTTCTCCCACATCCCCGAATTCTACCAGTTCCAACAACCCAGGCTGATAGACCTGGGTCTCTAACATGGCTCTCCTGCATTAAAGATGGTGCCTCTGGAATTCCCATCTGAGATGCTGACAGATGGACTCAGAAGTCCTGCTGATACAGTGAATGCTTATCAACTGATTGAGTGACATCTTAAACAGGCAGTATCTCTCTAAAAGGGAATCATATGACGTCACTGCCTCAGGGAGGCGTGTCTGTCGGTCACCTGTCCCAGTGTCTTCAGTGTTTTCGTGAGAAGAAGTTCTAATGCCTCTAGGCTGGGGTGGGGGCGGAGGGGGAAGGGGAAGATTTTCACATGATAGAATGTCTGCCCTGAAACGGGAAATTTGGGGGGAAGCTTTCACACCAACTGAAACCTCGATGAGGGGGTGGCAGCATCTGTGCTTTGAAGCACGGATTCACCGAGTTCCTCTGTAAGTGCCTCTGGTGCTTTTTATAAGCCTCCGTGTTTTCCCAGGCTTGCTACCTTATTCGTAGGCACTCTGCTGCACACATTCGTTCTCACAATAGGAATGTGAGTCTGAAAACTTCCCTGGAGATTCCAGAATTAGCCACTAAAAAAAGGAGGAAGTTCGTCGACCAAAGGGAGATTCCTTTTCTCACATTTCCAAACAGGAGCATCGTGACTGTCTCTGAACTCAAGCCACCGTACTGTTGGACTCAGGCTAGAGTGGCCGAGACCACTGGCCACACCCAAAGCTTGCCTCTGTCCTAGGCCGTCAAGGCTTCCGGGATTTCAGGAAAAATAACGACAGCAATAAGAAGAGTCAGTACTTGCATTGCTGTGGTTTTGGTCCCTCCGTCGTGTCCGACTCCGCAACCCCGCGGACTTGAGCCCGCCAGGCTCCTCTGTCCGTGGGATTCTCCAGGCAAGAATACTGGAGTGGGTCTTCAGGGATCTTCCCAACCCAGGGATCAAACCCCAGTCGCCTGCATTGGCAGGCAGATTCTCTACTACTGAGCCACCCGGGAAGCCCCATACTTGCAGAGTGTCAACTATCCCAAGCCCGCTCCATAAACTAAGAGACCCAGTCCTTCCAACAGCTCTATGAAGTAAGCAACCCTGTTTGTCAGACGAGGAGATTGAGACACAGAGAGGGTAAAGGCCCACCCAAAGTCCCGCAGCCAGGATGGCAGGCCTTGGACTGGGATCCAGCCCAGCTGATTTCAGATACCCTGCCTTCCCAGAGAGTGTGCAGCCTGGCACAACAAAACTTTTATTAGATTGTGTGGTCAGGGACACTGTTTCAAAAGCCTGCATCGTCTCTGTAAGCCCCTAACAAGCACTACCCCTCTGCCACCTGGCTTTCTGCTCTTCCACGGGTGTGAACATCTAAGCTGTTTCCCGGGAGATCTCTCAACTGCCCTGATTTCCCTGCCCCCTTACACTCGTAAGGTTCCCTGGTGGCTCAGATGGTAAAGAATCTGCCTATAGGGTGGGAGACCTGGGTTCGATCCCTGGGTCGGAAAGATTCCCTGGAGAAGGAACGGCAGCCCACTCTGGTATTCTTGCCTGGAAAATCCCATGGACAGAGGAGCCTGGTGGGCTACAATCCATGGGGTCACAGAGTTGGACACGACTGAGCGACTTCACTTTCTTTCTTCTTAACTCATAGGTCCTCTTTCTCTCCTGCTCCAGAGACCTAGACATTCCATCCCACAACAAACACTCTGGCTGTTCTTTAAATCTCTTCTTACCTTATCTCTTTTTGGAGCAGCATCATTTCTCAATTACTGTACATTGTTATCCTGCAAACAAGCTGGAATCAAGATTGCCAGGAGAAATATCAATAACCTCAGATATGCAGATGGAAACACCCTAAATAGCAGAAAGTGAAGAGGAGCTAGAGAGTCTCTTGATGAAAGTGAAAGAGAAGAGAGAAAAAGCTGGCTTAAAACTCAGCATTCGTAAAACTAAGATCATGGCATCCAGTCCCATCACTTCACGGCAAATAGATGGGGAAAAAATGGAAACAGTGGCAGACTTTATTTTCTTGGGCTCTAAAATCACTTGAATGTCGACTGAAGCCATGAAATTAAAGGACGCGTGCTCTTTGGAAGAAAACCTATGACAAACCTAGACAGTGTATTAAAAAGCAGGGATACCACTTTGCTGACAAAGGTCAGTATAGTCAAAGCTATGAGAGCTGGACCATAAAAAAGACCGAGCTCTGAACAACTGGTGTTTTCAAACTGTGGCACTGAAGACTCTTGAGAGTCCCTTGAACTGCAAGGAGATGCCACCAGTCCATCCTAAAGGAAATCAACCCTGAACATTCATTGGAAGGACTGATGCTGAAGCTGAAGCTCCAATACTTTGAACACCTGATGCAAAGAACCAAATCATTAGAGAAGACCCTGATGCTGGGAAGATTGAAGGCAGAAGGGGATGACAGAGGATGAGATGGTTGGATGGCATCATCAACTCAATGGACATGAGTTTGAGCAAACTCCAGGAGATAGTGAAGGACAGAGAGCCCTGGCGTGCTGCATGGGGCTGCAAAGAGTTGGACACGACTAAGCGACTGAACAACAACTCCTTCCTAAACACCCACAAGCATCTCAAAAAGTACACTGCCAGGATGTCTAGGTTTGAATCCTGGATCTAGACTTCTTCTGTGTGACCTTGGGCAAGTGTCTTAATCTCTCTGTGCCATCTGTAACTTGAAGATAACAAGAGTACTCATCCAATCAGATTGCTATGAAAAAAAATAAGTTAACCCATGGACACACTTAGGATAGTGCCAGGCACATAGTAAGTGCTTTAAAGGTCATTATATTATTTTTGTCTCCTCTATTGGAGATTCATTTTTGGCCCCATGACTCTATACAGTTACCTTCCCCTTTTTAACTTCATTTTTAATTGGAGGCTAATTACAGTATTGTCCTGGTTTCTGCCCTACATCAACGTGAATCAGCCACAGGTATACACATGGCCCCTCCCTCTTGAACGCCCCTCCCAGCGCCCTCCCCATCCCACCGCTCTCGGTTGTCACAGAGCCCCAGATCTGGGTTCCCTGTGTCAGACAGCAAATTCCCACGGGCTGTCTGTTTTACATATGGCAATATACACGTCTCCGGGCGCCTCTCTCACATCACCGCACCTTCTCTCTCCCGCACTGTGTCCAAAAGTCTGTTCTGTATGTCTGCCTCTCCACTGCTGCCCCGCAGGTAGGTTCATCAGTACCGTCCTTCTAGATTCCATATTTATGCGTTAATGTGTGATATTTGTCTTTCTCTTTCTGACTTACTTCTCTCTCTGTAATAGGCTCTAGGTTTGTCTGCCTCACCAGAACTGACTCAAATTCACTCCTTGTCTTCGAGGCCAGTGACCTAAAGGTTACCCTCCAACTCAGAACCCTTCAACAAGCGAGCCGCTCATCTAACCAATAAGACACGCTGGTGTTTGGGGCCCGGGGTCCCTCCCTCCGGCTGGAACGCTTCCTCCCTCCTGCACTGCCTGATCCACCTTTACGGCCACGGTCCGTGCGCCTCCTCCAGCGGGAAGCTTTCGAGACCGCACCCTCAGTCCCCTCTTCCTTCCCAAGACCCCTCGTTCTGCTGCCCTCCGCCTCTTCTCGGGCGCAACGCTCCACTGCACGCTTCCTTCCCTATCGTCCGTCCACTCTGCTTCGACTCCTCTCCCTACAGTTACGTCTACAGCTGGGGCCTGTCCCGGTTCCCTCAGGGCTGAACGCTGAAGTCCCCTCAAAAGCCGCTGAGTCATGATCCACACTCGACACAGCAAGCCTGGAGAGCTTTCTAACTCACCCGAAGTCCCGCCGCTGGTGAGCGGCGGAGCCCAGACCTGAAGCCAGGCCACGAGCACCGCCGGGTCCCGGGCCTGACCGCGCGCCTCCCCAGCCCTGACCCAGAACGTGTGGCTGCGCACAGGCACTCAGGAGCAATCACAGTGATAACCCGACCCCCGTCCCAGCGCTTACTGAGTGCCTGGTAACCAACTCACTTCTCACAACTGCCATGTGAGGTAGGGTTTTTTCCTATGTTTGGTTTTTATTTATTAGCTTTTAAATTTTTTCATGTATTTTACTTATTTATTTTATTGGGGTATAGCTGCTTTACAATGTCTGTTAGCTTCTGCTGCACAGTGAGGTGAATGAATTACATGTATCCATATATCATATATCTCATTCCAAAGCAGGGACAATTTTTATTCCCATTTTACAGATAAGGAAACTGAGGCACAGAATGTTCTGTAACTTACTTGTCCAGTGGCAGAACCGAGATGCAAACCCAGGAAGTCTGGCCCCAGAGCCCAGGCGCTTAATCAGTGTAGCCTCCTCGCAGGTCTATTTTGAATGAATGGGTTGAAATGCAGAAAAAAAATAAAGATACATCATTTAATTTAGAGACTTCCCTGGTGGTCCAGTGGGTAAGACTCCGTGCTCCCAATGAAGGGGGCCTCAGTTCGCTCCCTGGTCAGGGAACTAGATCCCACAAATCCTGACTAAGACCCAGGGCAGACAAATAAATAAGATGGACTACAAGGAGATCCAACCAGTCCATCCTAAAGGAGATCAGTCCTGGGTGTTCATTGGAAGGGCTGATGTTGAAGCTGAAACTCTAATACTTTGGCCACCTGATGCGAAGAGTTGACTCACTGGAAAAGACCCTGATGCTGGCTAAGATTGAGGGCAGGAAGGAGAAAGAGACAACAGAGGATGAGATGGTTGGATGGCATCACTGACTCAATGGACATGAGTTTGAGTGAACTCCAGGAGTTGGTGATGGACAGGGAGGCCTGGTGTGCTGCAGTCCATGGGGTCACAAAGAGTCACACACGACTAAGCGACTGAACTGAATTGAATTTTAAAAAATACAGTTGAATGACCTTGTGGCTTGTAGACATCCTCTAAACCGGAAGACAGGAACTGAGCTAGGACATTTAGCCCCATGTCCTGCTCTGAGGACAGTCAGGTCAGCGCCCAAGGGCAGAGTACCCACAGCCACGGAGAAGCTGGTAGAGGGCCAGAAGCGGCCCCCGCCCCCCACCACAGCTCCCTGCTCCCTCCACCCTCTATGCCAGGGCACTCCCTCGGGTGGCCCTTGGCTGGTCCTGTTTGACTTCCTCGGGGGGGACGTCCAGAAGGCCCACTCCCTGGCTGCGGCTCTGTGCCAGGAAGGCTGGCTCCCAGCGCCGTGGCGAGGCTGTGAGGTGTGCCTGGCAAGGCTGTGAGGTGTGCCAGCAGGTCCGCAGAGAAGTCCCCCGCGACCTCCACGCCCTGCCCAAGCTGTGGTGCTGTGGCCGCCACTCAGCAGGGCCCACACCTCGTTTGGGTCTCATTCAGGAATGGACTAGATGTGCGAATGGAAGGGGAGGGAGGGATGCACAGACACCCTCACTTCCCTGTCTCCGCGACGGTCGGGACTCTATTTGGACAGACAGACACAGTTGTAGCAGTCTCATTGATATGCATAACAACTACTTGCTTTGCTGATACTGAACCATCTCATTCTTTGCTTAGAGGACACTTACCCCCTTTGCTGTAACTACTCCGTAATGGCCATTTACCAGCAAATGGTACATGAGCTCTCTAAGGCAAGAAGCTTGCCTTTATCCAGGCTCTACACCCCAGGCTCATCAGCATGCTGGCAGATATTCAAATATCTGCTGAGTAGATGCTCAGGAAAGTGAAAGAGAAAATGACCGTATGAGCAGAGCTAGTGAACAGATCTGCTTGCTGAGACCCAGTTTTCCTCTCCGAAATTCCTAATCCATCACAGTGTGGTAGGATTCCACGACTCATACATGGAAACAGCAGGATATTTCTGGCTGAGGCATCAGTTATTGGTATAAGACTCACTCCCTTTTCCTCTGTGTGCAGTTGACATGGTGCCTTTATTTATTTATTTTTTTGTCTTAACCCAGATCCCATAGTTTGAGTAAGAAATAAACCTTTGTTATTTGAAGCCACGAAGGCTTGGAGGTCATTTGTTATTTCAGCAAAGCCTAGCCTATCCTGACTACTAGATATTCAGCTCACACTCGTTTGTCAGGGACCTACAGAACTGAAGACATTCAGCCAATGGTCTTCTACAACAGCGCAACAAAACCTTCTGCCAATGGCAGCGATGTTCCATGCCTCCTCCATCCAGTACAACAGATGCTGGCCACACGAGACTGCTAACTCAAGTGCTTAACTTGGAATGCGGCCACCGTGACTGAGGCTCTGAATTTTTAATTTTAACTAATGTAAACGTAGCAGGGAGTTACGGTATTGGAGAGCACAGCTCTAGAATGTACCGTGGTAGCAGATGCCGAAACAGCCTGCTGAAGCCCCTCATTCCGTCTGACCCCGTGCAGCCGTAGTGGGCAGTTCCATGCCCATAAACCCACATCAAGGGCGTTAACCCAACCCTCTGGTCTGCCTTCTGGAGACTGTCAAGGACACGCAGCTGTGCACAAAGCCGCGATGGCGAGGCGATGCTGCCGGAGGCAGTCTCCAAGCCTTCGGGAGGGCAGAATTCAGTGAGGAAGAGCTCCAGCGTCCGTGTCCTCCCGGGGAAAAAATCTGAGACGTGTGTTTCACGGGATTGACATGGTTCCTTAGAGAGATGCCAGAGAGACCTGCAGAAATGAAGCGGCTCCTGCACATCCCTTTTCCTGGGCTTTCTCGCTTTGCCTCCCTCCTCTCTGAGTTCTGCTCTCTGGGGTCACCTGCCCCCCAATCCTGCCTCAGAGTGCCTGCAGCAAGAATCCAAACTAAAACGAAGAAGGGTTCTCCTTCTCCAAGAACTTCACAAGGAAAGCCGCTAAGTCATTCCTTTTGAAAAATCTGTTAAACTCTGACTAACTGTCCAACGAAGGCTTGTCTCACTGCATTTCTGAGCTCAACTCTGGGACATGGGAGGGTATTGGGGGCTGGCTACCAAAGGCAGGCCCCCGAGAGGACTCACAGACTGCACCACCTGCCTTTGGCTTTAAAATGCAAACGAAAGACAGAGCATCCTTATTAAAGGCCATCTGTAACGCAGATCTTAGTTTTTGTCAGCTTTGGGGAATAGAGACAATTCAATCTCAATGTGATATTTAGAGGCAGAGATCAACATTTCAAAGCTTCAGATTGCATTTCTCCCAGCCTGAAATTAAAAAAAAAAAAAGTAACCTAACAATGACGCCTGCATTCAGGCAGCTGTCTCCCAGGCCCCTGCTGGAGGGGGCTGTCCCTTGAACCCATGAACTAATTTCCCATATAACAGTGCAGCAAGCCTCGGCTCTAAGGGAGACCAATTTGTGGTGAGAAAGGTCTGTGCAAGTGGCTGATTCTGTGGAAAAGCCCTGGTCAGGAAAAGCTCCCACGACTATAATTACTACGCAGCTCATCTGTGTTCTTTAAGGGCCCGTGACTTCCTGCCTGCAGCCACTAGTGTATACAAGCTTATGTCCTTGTGAAAGGACACTCAGTTGTTGAGGGCCCGCCGTGGCCAGACTCTGTGCTCGGTTTACACACCGGGTCTCATTTAACCTGAGAGACGGGGATTATAGCAACCACTTTGCACCTGAGGACTGAGGCCCAGAAATGATGCGGCAGGTGGGTTCAGATGTAACTCAACTTGACCCCAGATTTCCCGTGTTGTCTCACTTTTATACAATATTCAGGTTGCACGCTAAGTTGCTCAGTCGTGTCTGACTCTGCGAACCTATGGACTGCAGCCCACCAGGCTCCTCTGTCCGTGGATCCTCCAGGCAAGAATACTGGGGGGTTGCCATGCCCTTCTCTAGGGGATCTTCCCGACCTAGGGATGGAACCCACATCTCTTGCAGCTCCTGCATTGCAGGCGGAGTCCTCACCACTGACTCCCCGTGGAAGCCCCTAACCCACATCTCTTGCAGCTCCTGCATTGCAGGCGGAGTCCTCACCACTGACTCCCCGTGGAAGCCCCTAACCCACATCTCTTGCAGCTCCTGCATTGCAGGCGGAGTCCTCACCACTGACTCCCCGTGGAAGCCCCTAACCCACATCTCTTGCAGCTCCTGCATTGCAGGCGGAGTCCTCACCACTGACTCCCCGTGGAAGCCCCTAACCCACATCTCTTGCAGCTCCTGCATTGCAGGCGGAGTCCTCACCACTGACTCCCCGTGGAAGCCCCTAACCCACATCTCTTGCAGCTCCTGCACTGCAGGCGGAGTCCTCAGCACTGACCCCCGTGGAAGCCCCAGGCGGAGTCCTCACCACTGACCCCCGTGGAAGCCCCTGACCCCTGACCCCTGACATTTAGGTCAGTGGCACTCCTACCTCTCTCTTTGGAAAAATGGGAAAACCAAGAATGGCAGGAACTGGAGGGACTTCTGAGTTATGCAGAAGGACTTAGAGGCACGCGACAGGAGAACAAACACTGAGTTAGGAAACAGAGCTGACCTGAACGCCTCCTTCCCTCTGGGCCTCGGTTTCTTCTGTAAAATGAAATGGTTTGATGGAGTCATCGCTATGGTTTCCAGTACAGCTCAGTATTTCCACCCATCCGCTCAGGCAGTCCTGGAGACTGCCAACATCAACCTTCTTGAAAACTCACCGCAAGTTAGATTTTGTTTAGTTCAGCTGCTTTTAGACTAATAAGATTCAGACTCAGTGCAGAGGGTGATATAGTCACAACCAGCCTAAATCAGGTGAGAATTTTATGGCTTCACTGAAGAAATGATTGGTTTTTTCTTAACAAACATTTAACTTTCGTTTTAGACTTAGAGGAAATTTACAGGGATGGTACAGAGTTCCCGATGCCCCGCACCCAATCCCCCTGTTACTGGCACACTGTTACTGGGTTGGCCGAAAAGTTCCTTCATGTCTTCCACAGCATCTCATGGAAAACCCAAAGGAACTTTTTGGCCAACCCAATATTATGGTGTATCTGTCACGACCCATGAGCCCATAATGATTCAATACTGTTAACTAAACTCCAGGCTTTACTTTTATTTTCTTCATTCCTACTTACACCCTTTGTCTACTCTGGGACCCTAGGCAGGATACCTCCTTTCCTTTAGCATCTGTGTTTCCGTAGCCCCCTCCGGATTCTGACAGTTTATCTCATTTTCTTGTGTTGGATGACCGTGACAGTTTTGAGAGTACCGATCAGATACTCTGTAGAATAGCCCTCGGTTTGAGTTCGGCTGGTGTCGCGGTTAGACTGTGGTTATCCCTTTGGGGGAGGAAGACCACAGAAATAAAGTGCTCATCTCATCACGGCGTCTCAAGGCTGCTTTCTTCAGCATCACTTGTCACTGTCGATGTAAACCTTGATCCCACGGCCGAGGTGGTGTTTGCTGTGCTTATCCGAAGAAAGGTTATTTCCCTCCTTCCGTACTGCACTCTCTGGAAGGAGGCCACTCGATGCAGCCGATGTGTGCTCCGCTTCCTTATTGGCGGAGCAGGCATTTTTGTAAAGTACAACCATGCTGGCAATTTCTACTAGGGAACAAATTCAGTGCTAAACCTTATTGCGTCCCCAGAACAACTGAGCCAAGATGTGGCTGAAAGGTAGTCCCTATATCCAGCCTTTCAGAGGAGCGTTCCCTAACAAAATGGGTAATCTGCTCCATCAAAGTGGTACCCTTGGGGCACCTTGCATAAAAGCTACTGCTCAGTAGAGGGTCTATTCCTGTTTCTGTCTACACAAGGCTTGTTTACTGCTCTTGACAGTCTGTCTCTTACCTACAAATCTAAGGTAGCAAAGCATTCCATATACCCAGCTTCCAGGTGGTGCTAATGGTAAAGAACCTGCCTCCCAATGCAGGAGACAGAAGAGACCAGGGTTCGATCCCTGGCTTCGGAAGATCCCCTGGAGAAGGAAATGGCAACCCACTCCAGTATTCTTGCCTGGAGAGTCCCAGGGACAGAGGAGCCCGGTGGAATACAGTCCATGGGGTCACAAAGACTAGGACACGACTGAAGCGACTTAGCGCTTAGTAATCAGTAAGAAAAAAACAAGTACGGTTTATTTTTTCAAATGAGCGAAGGAGATGGACAAACATTCACATAGAAACTTCCCTGGTGGTCCAGTGGCTAAGACTCCACGCTCCCAAAGCAGGGGGCCCAGGTTCCATCCCTGGTCAGGGCACTAGAGGCCGCATGTCCAACAAAGGGTCCACACGCCTCCCCTAAAGATCCTGCATGCTGCAGGAAAGACCTGGTGCAGCCAAATGAATACATAAAATACTAAAAAGCATATGATGAAAATAAAGCCAAAACTGACGTCAAAAGCAAATTCACAAAACAGACACAAAAGGATCACAAATTATACACACACGGGCCAGATGACAGTCTAAGGTGGGAATGGGCATGGAGTGCTCTCATTTCCTACTTTACGACTTCTGGGTATTAAGCAAAGCATGCTTTGCAATCTCTTTTCAAGAGCAATAAAATAATTTCCAAGTAGTAACATTCCAATATCAACATATGTGGTGTGTTTTCTAGCCTGATACTGGCTATAAAACCTACACAGTGTCTTTCACTGAACTGTGTCTTGTAGGGAAGGAGAATCCACAGGCTTTGAGAACAGATGCCTGACACTGTGAAACATGATGTGACTATTTATTTACATCTTTTAATTGGTAATCAAGCATGCAAGGTCACTTCACCGTATATGCTTATAATAAGAAATTACAGATATTTTTCTCTGCTAGGTTTACAAGATTCATCAGTTAGGCTATGACAGAGGAAGACCATTGTACACCAGGCAACTTTAGTTCTACTTGCCATTAATTGGGGGAAAAAAAGCAGCTGTGCCATTTCTGAGGAAGCATTATGATTCTGCATATTCTTTAGACATCCTTCCAGATGGAGAAGGTGTTAAACTGAGACCATTTTGATGGTCCAAAGGAATCAAATCTGTCCTTTCTATATAACTTGTATTAAGAACAAGAAAAATTAAGAATAATTGTATACAAAACAAGTATAAATTTATGTTCCTGAAAACACGATCCCTAAATGAACACACTAATATTTGGAGACATCTAAATAAGAGAAAAATGACGTGATATTAAAATTCAACCTGTCACGATGGAGTACTAAGCACGTGATCTGGGCTTGCACTTATTAAAACGTTGTAGCAGAAAGAAGTGCGTTTGAGTTCTCGGCCAGGCAACACTACTTCCGCATTATCCCCAGAGAAAGGGCTGAAGATTAATGCAGGCAGAGCAAGAGAAATCAACGCCCGCTTATTTTAAGGTGTGATTCTTCTGTGTAGAAAAGATGCGCACAGAAGTGCTATGCGTTTGTTTGTCTGACAAAGGCTAGAACCGTGGTCACAAGCCTTGACCTGTGAGGGACTGAATTAGCTTTGACAGTATTGTTCTGGGCCTCTGAATACCTTCGAGTCTGCTTTTCAGTGATTAGCTGAAGAAAATGCGTTTGCACACATAATGAACCCTCTTCTATCCTCAAGTTTCTATTTAACGGTCAGGGTTGAGCAGCCAAAATAACTTGAGAAGCTACCGAGAGTGTGAGGCAACGACGATTATTGAGGCTTAAGGGAGGCATGTGACTTAAGCCATCATGGACATAGCCAGACCTTTTGAAGCATTCCTTCAGGAAACCCTATTGGAAAATAGCTTGAGGTTTTTGTTTTGTTTTGTGGATTTGGTATTGACTCCATTTGGAACATTTTAAATCATTTGGATGCTATTTTTGAACAAAAATTTTCTCGCATAGAAAGAATCAAGATGAAAGAAAGGAGTTCTAAAATTATTTTACCAATTCCAAACCTTCAAACAACAATGGAATATTTTATTGGAGGTCCACAGGGCAACATTGCCCAATTTGGTTACAAGCTTTCCACTACAGTGGGCTACCAGGCTGAAAAACCACCAGGGTGGTGATGGAAATTTTTTTCATCTGGCAGAGACTAAATACAAAATGATACTCTGTAACATGTCTAAATCAGATCTTCAATATCTCGAAGTTCTGATTCATCGTCAGAACCCAGCCCAAGACAAAATCTCACTAACTGGTGGGCAGTTTATTCTGGAGAACAGCCTCCTCAGATGTACATTCCATACAGCCAAATGTTCCAATGATTCATTTTCCAATTTCTTGCACCAACTCCTGCCAGAAAATGTCCATCAAGCTTATGGGCTTTCTGTTGGTATCTCTAATAACAAGGAAAGTACTCTGGCTATTGGGATTAAAAAGAAACAACGATGGATATTCTTTGCAGCCAAAGATGGAGAAGCTGTATACAGTCAGAAAAAATAAGACCAGGAGCTGACTGTGGCTCAGATCATGAACTCCTTATTGCCAAATTCAGACTTAAATTGAAGAAAGTAAGGAAAACCACTAGACCATTCAGGTATGACCTAAATCAAATCCCTTATGATTATACAGTGGAAGTGAGAAATAGATTTAAGGGCCTAGATCTGATAGATAGAGTGCCTGATGAACTATGGAATGAGGTTCGTGACATTGTACAGGAGACAGGGATCAAGATCATCCCCATGGAAAAGAAATGCAAAAAAGCAAAATGGCTGACTGGGGAGGCCTTACAAATAGCTGTGAAGAGAAGAGAAGCAAAAAGTAAAGGAGAAAAGGAAAGATATAAGCATCTGTATGCAGAGTTCCAAAGAATAGCAAGGAGAGATAAGAAAGCCTTCCTCAGTGATCAATGCAAAGAAATAGGAAAACAACAGAATGGGAAAGACTAGAGATCTCTTCAAGAAAATTAGAGATACCAAGGGAACATTTCATGCAAAGATGGGCTCCATAAAGGACAGAAATGGTAGGGACCTAACAGAAGCAGAAGATATTAAGAAGAGGTGGCAAAAATACACAGAGGAACTGTACAAAAAAGATCTTCATGACCCAGATAATCACGATGGTGTGATCACTGACCTAGAGCCAGACATCCTGGAATGTGAAGTCAAGCGGGCCTTAGAAAGCATCACTATGAACAAAGCTAGTGGAGGTGATGGAATTCCAGTTGAGCTATTCCAAATCCTGAAAGATGATGCTGTGAAAGTGCTGCACTCAATATGCCAGCAAATTTGGAAAACTCAGCAGTGGCCACAGGACTGGAAAAGGTCCGTTCTCATTTCAATCCCAAAGAAAGGCAATGCCAAAGAATGCTCAAACTACTGCTCAATTGCACTCATCTCACACGCTAGTAAAGTAATGCTCAAAATTCTCCAAGCCAGGCTTCAGCAATATGTGAACCGTGAAATTCCAGATGTTCGAGCTGGTTTTAGAAAAGGCAGAGGAACCAGAGATCAAATTGCCAACATCCGCTGGATCATGGAAAAAGCAAGAGAGTTCCATAAAAACATCTATTTCTGCTTTATTGACTATGCCAAAGCCTTTGACTGTGTGGATCACAATAAACTGTGGAAAATTCCGAAAGAGAGGGATACCAGACCACCTGACCTGCCTCTTGAGAAACCTGTATCCAGATCAGGAAGCAACAGTTGGACCTGGACATGGAACAACAGACTGGTTCCAAATAGGAAAAGGAGTACGTCAAGGCTGTATATTGTCACCTTGCTTATTTAACTTCTGTGCAGAGTACATCATGAGAAACACTGGGCTGGAAGAAGCACAAGCTGGAATCAAGATTGCCGGGAGAAATATCAATAACCTCAGATATGCAGATGACACCACCCTTATGGCAGAAAGTGGAGAAGAACTAAAAAGACCTCTTGATGAAAGTGAAAGAGGAGAGTGAAAAAGTTGGCTTAAAGCTCAACATTCAAAAAACTAAGATCATGGCATCTGGTCCCATCACTTCATGGGAAATAGATGGGGAAACAGTGGAAACAGTGTCAGACTTTATTTTTCTGGGCTCCAAAATCACTGCAGATGGTGATTGCAGCCATGAAATTAAAAGACGCTTACTCCTTGAAAGGAAAGTTATGACCAACCTAGATAGCATATTCAAAAGCAGAGATGTTACTTTGCCAACAAAGGTCCGTCTAGTCAAAGCTATGGTTTTTCCAGTGGTCATGTATGGATGTGAGAGTTGGACTGTGAAGGAAGCTGAGCGCCGAAGAATTGATGCTTTTGAACTGTGGTGTTGGAGAAGACTCTTGAGAATCCCTTGGACTGCAAGGAGATCCAACCAGTCCATCCTAAAGGAGATCAGTCCTGGGTGTTCATTGAAAGGACTGATGCTGAGGCTGAAACTCCAATACTTGGGCACCTCATGCTAAGAGTTGATTCATTGGAAAAAACCCTGATGCTGGGAGGGATTGGGGGCAGGAGGAGAAGGGGACGACAGAGGATGAGATGGCTGGATGGCATCACCGACTCCATGGATGTGAGTTTGGGTAAACTCCAGGAGTTGGTGATGGACAGGGAGGCCTGGTGTGCTGCGATTCATGGGGTCACAAAGAGTTGGACACGACTGAGCAACTAAACTGAACTGAACTGAACTCCCTACAAAGATCAAAGTTCTGCCAGCTCTCCCGAGTGTCTGATTTGCAATAAACCTGAAAGTCTGTGTTCCCTTGGGCCAAGGAATTTTGATGAATGGATGTGTTCGATGGACATTTGACAAGCTGTAGCTCACATCAACTCTTTCCAGGTCACCTCTGCCATCAACACCAAAACAAATGGTCTAAATAAGCATCTTCCATGTTTTGGTCAAACAAAGACAACAAAGAAATGAAAACCACCAGAAGATAAAATACTTTGATTAGACAATTTCCAAACTTCAGTTATCAGCATATCATATTAGAAACCTTCACCACATATATTATATATTATACATATTAGGTTATGTATACTCAGTTGCTCAGTCATGTTCAACTCTTTATCACACTACAAACTGTAGCCCCCCAGGCTCCTCTGTCCATGGGATTCTCCAAGCAAGAATCCTGGATTGGGTTGCTATTTCCTACTCCAGGATTCTATGTAGGTTAAACCATATAAAGCTACCAAAATCTGGGCATAATCTACAAAATCAGAGATTTCATATGGTTCAATCTAGTATTTTTTACTGAATGTTGTTCTAACTGTGAAACCTTAAATTCTGTCTAGCAATTGTGCTCTTTGGTATTTACCCAAATGAGTTGAAAACTTCTATCCACACTGAAACCTGCACAGATGTTTATAGCAGCTTATTTCGTACCAACACTTGAAAGCAACAAAGAGGTCCTTCAGTAGCTGGAAGGATAAATAAACTGTGGTACATCCAGACAATGGAAGATTATTCAGCGCTAAAAAGAAATGAGGTATCAAGCCATGGAAAGACAGTGAGGAAACCTAAATGCAAATTCCTAACCAAAAGAAGCCAACCTGAAAAGGTCATACACCCTGTGATCGCAGCCATATGGTGTTCTGGAGAGAAAAAGCTATGAAAACAGTAAGATGGTCAGGGACTGTCAGGGGTTAGTGGGAGAGAGGGATGAAGAGGCAGTGCGTGGAGGATTTATGGGGCAATGAGAGTGCTCCGTACAACACCATAATGACAGATATGCATCACTGTTCATTTGTCCAAACCCACAGAGCTGCGGTGAGTGAGCCCTAGTGCCAGTCGCTGTCTATGGGTGTTCGTGATGCGTCAATGTACCTTTATCAGTTATAACACATGTACCACTGGGAGGGCAAGGGAGCTTTGATAATGGGGGAGGCTTCCCAGGCGGTGCTAGTGGCGAAGAAGCCGCCTGCCAACGCAGGAGACGTAAGGGTCAGGCTTTGATTCCTGAGTTGGGAAGATCCCTGGAGGAGGGCATGGCAACCCACTCCAGTATTCTGGCCTAGAAATCCCATGGACAGAGGAGCCTGGAGGACTACAGTCCATGGGATCACAAAGAGCTGGACACGACTGAAGTGACTTGGCACACTGGCATGCGTGCATTGGCAAGGGCAGGGGGTATATGGAGAATCTCTACCTTTCCCTCAGTTTTGCTGTGGAACTAAATTGCTCCTTAAAAAATAAAAAAGAAAAGAAAAACCTGTCCACTGAAAAACAAAACCTTAAGTTGGTGTCATTCTGGACTTAAAGCATTCTGTGGTAGAAAGTATAGAAATATGGCCTCGATGGAGTCCTTCCCTGCCTGCACACACATGCTGCTTCTTTCCCCAAAAGCAGCGTCCCTTTCTCCAGCCCTGGAATCTAGACCAGCTTTGCGACTGTCCTTGACTAAGGGAGTATGGCAGAGGTAAATGCTTTCAAATATGAGCCTCCGTTCCAAGAGACCGACAGCTTCTGCCTTGCTCACTGAAGAGAAGCCAGCAACTATGTGAGACCCCTGTGCTGTGAAGAAGCCCAGGAGGTAGGCACGGGGGGAGGTCACGTGGGAGATCAGAAGACCCTCATCAGATGGTTAGCACCACGCCCACCAGCTGAACCATCCCAGCCAGCTCTCAGCAATTTGCGTCTGTCCAGCCCAGCCCCGGACATGGGGAGGCATAGGGGAGCACGCTGTGCTGCGATCGATCTGAATTCAGGGCCCACGAAGTCAGTGAACGGAGTGGGATGCATGCTGACTTACTTCCTTAAGTCTGCAGACAGATAACTAAAACACTCTGCGTGAGGAGGTCTGCCTGATCATTTAGACCAGATTCTGGAGCCAGGCTGCTCCGGATCCCGGTGTGGGTTCTTACCAGGGTGAAAAGCAAACGTCGCTCAGTCGTGTCCAACTCCTTGCGACCTCACGGACTATACAGTCTCCAGGCCGGAATACTGGAGTGGGTAGCCTTTCCCTTCTCCAGGAGATCTTCCCAACCCAGGGATTGAACCCCAGCGGACTGTACCTTCCAGGATTCACACCCGGTGCAGTTCCACCGAGACCGACTCTGGACTTGGCCATGTGACTTGCTTGGACCAATGGGAGCCTAGCTGGTAGGATGTACGCAGAGACTTCACAGGCGCTTGCACAATGGGACTTGTCCTTTTGGAAAACCTGGAGCCCGGATCCACCACGTCAAGAAGTCCAGCTGCCTGGCTGAGACCGGCAGAAGGAGAGAGCTTCCCGGTGAGCCCCAGCGGCTCCAGCCAGCCCAGCGCAGGTGCCAGACGTGTGAGTGCAGACGGGCATGACCAGCTGGCCATGCCTGATCCACTTCACAGACTCAGAGAAATGGCAAGTCACCATCGTATGAAGCCACAAAGTTCAGGGGTGGTGTGTAATTAATATATAGAAATAAATAAATAGAAACAATATCTATAAAATCATAAATATAATAAAATTATACTTTTTCTAGCACACGTTAAAGCTTTTCAAAAGTCAATCAGTGTACCACCGATAATTATCTTAGATACTACCAAACAACCCACTTAGCAGACATACTAGTTTAATGGGACAGTAACGATGATAGGAAATATAATCAAAATCATCACTGCTCTTTTCTACATTCTAGGCTAAATGGTTTATACACATAATCTAATTTAACCCTCCCAGCAACCCTAGTGGGTAGGCTAGTTATCATTTCCACTTTGTAGATGAGGAAAGTGAAGCTCAAAAAAGTTAAGGAACTTGCCAAAGTTCACCAAAGAGAGACATTTGATGACATTTACAACTTTTTTTTTTTTTATAGAATAGAAACTTTCCTGATCTGGAAGCAAATGAATGAGCCCTGCACACTGAATGTGTTTTCTACCTTTTAATTATGAATCGCTGATATCTTTGTTGTCTATTCAGGGCCTGCTTCAGATAGAGCTGCTGTCCTTGAACAGAGCCTGGGCTCCAGAGGGGTTTCCTCCTCCGTCTTCATCCCTGGTAGGGAGCTGTCAGGACCAATATTGCATCCTCACCAGAGCCACCCTGACTCTAACAACCAATAGTCTTGAGTGGATATTTTGTATGTGCTCAGTTTGTCTGCTGAGGGTTGAGGTGGGAAGAGAGGAAGGGTTAAGAAGAGATTCGAGGTAAAATATGACTCTAATCCTCAAAGAAAACTAGTTCACACACCCAAAATAGTCACTAGACAAGCAAGTGAAAGTCACTCAGTTGTGTCCAACTCTTTGCAACCCCATGGACTACACAGTCCATGGAATTCTCCAGGCCAGAATACTGGAGTGGGTACCTATCCCTTCTCCAGGGGATCTTCCCGACCCAGCGATGGAACCCAGGTCTCCCACATTGGGGGCAGATTCTTTACCAGCTGAGCCACAAGGGAAGCCCGTAGTAAGGGCAGTACTCGATGAAAAAACATGAGTTGGGGTCCTCTCCATGGGCACAGAGAGAGAGTGGGCTGTGGCGTGTTTGTGGATGGGGGGCTGGGTTGGAGAAAGCAAGACTGTCCGGCAAGGACCGACAACCAAACGC
>NW_011494946.1:3810207-3815319 GCF_000754665.1 Bison bison bison
GTCCGGCAAGGACGGACAGCCAAGGGCTCCCCAGGGAGTGATGTCGAGCCTGTGCCCGGGGTCTTCCAGGAGGGCCACTGGGGGCTGTGCAAGGAACCCAGGTGGATCGGAGGCCTGGCAGAGAGCAGCCTCTCCTCCACCGGGACCCTACCAGCCTGGACAAGCGCTTCCCTGCCTCATGCCAGCAGTTGTCCAAAACCAGAGTATTTCGGTAGAGTCTGCCTGCAATGCAGGAGATGCAGGTTCGATTCCTGGGTCGGGAAGATCCCCTGGAGAAGGAAAAGGCAACCCACTCCAGTATTCTTGCCTGGAGACTCCCATGGACAGAGGAGCCTGGCAGGCTACAGTCTATGGTGTCGCAAGAGTCAGACACGACTGAGCGGCTAAACCACCACAAGAGACGGGGAGGCTCCAGGCAGCTTCCGTCATTGGCCTCACACGGAGCTCAGGACCTGCCCTCTCTCCTCCAAAGCTGACCTTGGGTTCACACCAACATACTTCTTCCCTCCAGCCATGAGCCCCTCCTTCACGGTCCCCTCCATCTTCCTCCCGAGCCTGACCAGCGGTCACTGCCAGCCTCCAGCCTGAAGGGGCAAGGAGGTCCCACGGCTGCCGCGAGGGGATTCGGAACACTCACTGCGCTTCGGAGCTCTCCAAGTCTCCCTCAGCCCACCGGGTGTCCATGTCTTCTTCAGAGTCCGCTGCCCTGGCCAGACCACGTGCCTTACCCGACGCCCACTGCTCGAGCCCCTTCTGGGGCCAAGTCAGCAAAATCCGAAGGAGCCTCCTGACCTGACCCTCTGAGCCACCCCAGGCACCTGCACAGAGTTCTCACTCTCCGTGTTCTTCAGGGAACAGTGCGCTTTGGTTTGAGGTTACCTCAAAGGAAAAACAATCTGATGTGTGATAAGCCTCTTTGCCCGCCTGCAGAACAAGAAGAGCCTGTCAAAGAGACCTGGCTCAGATGAAACAAAGCCGGGCTTTTCCTTGCGGGTTAAGGCTAAACCATAGCCCTAGTTTCTGGAGAAAAGAAGCCAGCCAAAGGCTGACACCTGGGAAGCCTCCGGGGAGAATTATACATGAGCAAAGGAAGTCGTTCTTCAGAATCTGCAGAGCTAGAAAAGCAATTTCATAAGCGTATACATTTCCAACAGCACCTCTGCAAAAACAGCTCAATCTGAAATATTCATTTGCATCAGAATAGTCATGAATATTCAAAAGTCAGCCAGTGTTTCAGAAGCATTGTCTATTCCTGGTGCTTTCCTCTTCCCCTTGAAAAGCAGATCATGGGTTTTCAGGAAAGGTGGGTTTGGCTGATCTTTGCACGGCCATTCTTGGCAGGAAAGGGAATGATTATTTTCTGTTTCTTAATTTTTTTTTTTAAAGCCTCAGCTGGTGTTAACATCTCTGCTCTTTGTTCTGGCCAGGCTAGGAATCCCGCCACAGACCTCGAATCTGGCCTGGGGTGCATTTTCCAAACTGATAAAGCTTTCTGTTCAGAATTCTGGACATATTTTCCAACACGCAGGTTTCTCAAAGAGAAAATGTTGCCAGGGTCCCATTCCAGAACGAGGAATGTAGATAGCCCTAAGATCTGGAAGACTCCAGCTTGGAACTCTCTGGGTTACTTTGGCCACGCCACATACATACGTATCTGCTTCACTTTAACATTCCCATTGGTCAGAAAAAGACCAGTAGGCATCCGCCTCCCCTCTCTTTTTTTGCCTCATTTTGCAAAGCTAAATAAGATGATACCATGTAAGTGAAAGTGCTTTGAACTCCCTGGAGGAAAATCAAGAGCTGTGGCCAAGTCAGTGGCTGTATATCAAAACTTTCCATGACAGAAAGTGAGACACTCTCATGATTCACAAGGGATGATCTAAACAGTTTTAATGTTAAGAAAACAAATTCATTGGGGGGGGGGGGAAATACTCACCAGTCCATCGTTCATTGGGATGATTGGCAGTTATTTCTCTCGTTCATGCTAAAATTTGATTTTCCCAACATGTCTTCCTTACACCCCAAACTGATAGACGGCTCAGTAACAGGTTTAAGGTAGATTATGAGAGAAGGAGCTTCAGGAAGGTTGAATCGGTACAGACTTAATTTTCTGAGGATTTATCTCTCTACCTCACCACGGTCCAGTTGAAGTTCATTCTGCTGTCACCTCAGCTCTGTCTAAATGGTTCAATCTATGTGACAAAGTCTCGATGGTGTCTCTTGAAGGCTGTCAGCGGAGCCCCTGCAGTGTCAATGCAGAAGCGAAGTCCCGGTTACAGAAGTGCCTTCAGCTGAGAATTGACACAGTGGGAAGTCTTACCTGCTCCCCTGCAATTGTTTCTGTATTCAATTTGCAAGACAAAGGATGAGTGCCTCTCCACCCACCGCTGCCTCGGATCAGGCTATGCTCTTTCTATCTATTGTTCAGCTTCCTGGGGTTGGCCTCGATTCCCAGGTAGAGTCCTCGAATGTGAGCGCTGGGGAGGACTTTGGAGGTTTCCCAGCCGATCTGCACTACAGCTGAGGATCCAGGAGATAGAATTACTCAAAACAAATACTTGTATTAATCATGCATTTAAAAAAAAAAAAAAAGATATGCATTGCTATCGGAAGACAAAAATGGATCTAAATCAAAGGAAAAATCTGGGGACGGGGTGAGTCAGGATAGGAGGCTACCCTACAGCCCTGCCTGAGCACAGTTTAATGGAGGCTAAATACTGCTCCCAGATGGGCCCACCTGGTGTGTCTGCTCAGACCCGGAGGCTCCCTCAGAACCTGACCCCTCACCGCCCAGAGCAGTAACCTGCTCGTCAGCACTGGCTCTCCTCCCTTTCTGAACTGACTTCCCCAATCTCTCACAATGCTTCTTGACCTCCCAAATTAACTACCTGTGTTAGGGGAAGCACACTGACTGAAACCTCCCACCCTGGCCAGGCCCTTTAGTAATCATTCGCATGAGTTGTTTTATGACAGGAGATCCTGGTAAGGAACACGGAACTAATAAACCACCACCAACCGGAAGAGTTTGGGAAAGGTCAAAAGGAGACACCGGGTGTCCATTCACTTCCCAGAATCCCTCTCGATAGCATCCATCTTGGCTGAGCAATGCGTGGGCCACCAGGAAACACTCTGAATTAGAATGATTGGCCAAAGACCACCCGGAAACTAATCCCATCACCATAAAACCTGAGACTGCGAGCCACGCGGCGGAGCAGTTCTCCTGGGTTCCCTTCCCCTACTGCTCTCCACCCGGGTGCCCTTTCCCAGTAAAATCTCTTGCTTTGTCAGCACATGTGTCGCCTCCAACAATTCATTTCCGAGTGTTAGACAAGAGCCCAGTTTCGGGCCCTGGAAGGGGTCCCCCTTCCTGCAGCACCTGCACCCAGTTCTTTGTCTCAAGACTGCCTTTGACAATGTGGAAGTCCATGTATCCAGAGGGGGCTTACCCAATAGCTCAGCCAGTAAAGAACTTGCCTGCCAATGCAGGAGATGCAAGACATGCAGGTTTGATCCCTGGACGGGAAAGATCCGCTGGAGAAAGGAATGGCTACCCAGTCCAGTATCCTTCTCTGGAGAATCCCATGACAGAGGAGCCTGGCAGGCTACAGTCCACGGGGTGACAAAGAGTTGGACACAGCTGAGCATGTACACACAGACACACACATACATATCTAGAAGCACTCCCCTTGGAGGCTGATTTAGCCCCCATGGACACCTGGCAAAATCTGGACACATCTCTGGTTGTCACACCTGGAGGGAGGAGCTATTGGCAAGGAATGGGTAGGATCCAGGGATGCTGCTAAATATCTACAATGCATGGGAAAGTTCCCACAACCAGAATTATCCAGCTCAAAATATCCCCAATGTCAAGGCTGGGGGACCCAGCCTTAGAGAACTGGATCTGTGTGTCTCGTATGATCAGCTCAACTCAGTACCCTACAAATTGTGTATACATCCACTCTTGGAAGATGAACTCATCTTCCAAGAGTAGAACCTTCCAAGTCACTTCAGCTCCTCCTCTGCTTGTAACAGTAGAAGTTATTTTCCGAGGGTATGACGATGGTGTCCCGGAGGAGGAAATGGCAACCCACTCCAGTACTCATGCCTGGAGAATCCCATGACAGAGGAGGCTGGCAGGCTACAGTCCATGAGGTCGCAAAGAGTCGGACACACTGAAGCGACTTAGCACGCATCCATGGTGATGGTGTGTCTTCTGCAGCTACAGAAGTAAAAGCGGACAGAGCCGGCATTTGGTCAGGGCAGTGCGGCGCGTAACTGCGGACTTCAGGGACACCACTGAAGTCTCATAGGCAAGACACCAATGTGATGATTCTTCAAAAGTGACCTCACTTCTCTTTTAACTTGTTATTGCTGCTGTTGTTTAACTGCCAAGTCGTGTCTGACTCTTTGTGATCCCATGGACTGTAGCCTGCCAGGCTCCTCCATCCATGGAATGTCCCAGGCAAGAATACAGGAGCGGGAGAGTTGAACACATGCATATTACATGCTGAAATCATTTGGGGGTTAATTGTGTCATTTTGAACATAATTTATCCAAACTCCTAAAATAGCGTTCAGTTCAGTTCAGTTCAGTTCAGTCTCTCAGTCGTGTCCAACTCTTCACGACCCCATGAACCGCAGCATGCTAGGCCTCCCTGTCCATCACCAACTCCCGGAGTGCACCCAAGCCATGTCCATTGAGTCGGTGATACCATCCAACCATCTCATCCTTTGTCATCCCCTTCTCCTCCTGCCCTCAGTCTTTCCCAGCATCAGGGTCTTTTCAAATGAGTCAGCTCTTCGCATCAGATGGCCAAAGTATTGGAGTTTCAGCTTCAACATCAGTCCTTCCAATGAACACCCAGGACTGATCTCCTTTAGGATGGACTGGTTGGATCTCCTTGCAGTCCAAGGGACTCTCAAGAGTCTTCTCCAACACCACAGTTCAAAAGCATCAATTCTTCGGCGCTCAGCTTTCCTTATAGTCCAACTCTCACAACCATACATGACCACTGGAAAAACCATAGCCTTGACTAGACAGACCTTTGTTGGCAAAGTAATGTCTCTGCTTTTTAATATGCTGTCTAGGTTGCTCATAACTTTCCTTCCAAGG
>NW_011494946.1:3815419-3821851 GCF_000754665.1 Bison bison bison
TCAGCCACTGCTTCCACTGTTTCCCCATCTATTTCCCATGAAGTGATGGGACCAGATGCCATGATCTTCGTTTTCTGAATGTCGAGCTTTAAGCCAACTTTTTCACTCTCCTCTTTCACTTTCAACAAGAGGCTCTTTAGTTCCTCTTCACTTTCTGCCATAAGGGTGGTGTCATCTGCATATCTGAGGTTATTGATATTTCTCCTGGCAATCTTGATTCCAGCTTGGGCTTCTTCCAGCCCAGCGTTTCTCATGATGTACCCTGCATAGAAGTTAGATGTACCTAAATAGGTTCCAGAAACTCTAGGTAAACATGGTTGAGAGCAGCCCATTGCACAATGAAGAAGCTGAGGCTCAGACCAAGGAAGCTGTTCATCACACAACTTGCTGGGCTGGAATTAGGACTGGAACATAGACATCTGAACTCCCCGCCCATTGCCTCTTCACCCAGGGCCAAAGAGTAGCATATGGAGAGCCCAGTGTTTTATTGCTGGTGGATTATATAAGCCCAGCAGATGGCTAACACGGAAGCCAGCAGTTTCTCAAAATCCCCCAATCCTAGTAAACATCAGTCTCATCATGGTAAACTGTGCCTTCTCATACTGTACCTTCAACAGGCATACACACACACTCACCCTGCACACACCCTACAAGCCTTAACCTGGAAAACAGCATAGGAAATTCGGATTTGAAAAACTTCTAAATTCCAGGTGACCATCAAGAAAGAAAAGTGCAATCAAACTGATGTTAGAAATCCTGAGGAATTTTGTTCTTGGGGCCTAGAAAACAGCCGACAACCAGCAAGAGCTTCTGCAAGGACCTTGCAAGTTTACATCTAGGGAGGATGTTTGATATTATCTCATCCAATGGTCTTGCTTCACAAAGAAGTAAACCGAGCACAGAGAAGGCAAGGAACGCGTCCAGCCCCACTCAGCCTGGGCTAGAACGGCCCCGCCGCTACTGTGAAACACTCCTCTGAAGGCCATTTTCTAATATGGTTCTTATTTCAAACAATGATAGTCATCAAACACCACATAGTTCTAAGCTAGAGTGTTTCTGTGCAATCCAAGAGGCAACGAAAACAAGAGGTGGAGGGAAATTTGTTGCCTTCCAGGAAATTCTGAATTATTTTCTTCTTGGGTCATCTATAATTTGAATCTTCTTTATAGTTCCATGAAGAGATAAATTCCTACCAAGTTCTGGATCACAAACTTGAGAGAGCAGCCAGCATTTACATAAATGAAACAAATGTCTGGAGTGTCACCACATAGGCTAAGAGTACATCTTAATTTTTGCAGCTCTATCACTTTAAATAGAAAATCAATTCAAAGCAACATTTGTCTTTAGCTCATTGATTTGTTTTTAATTTAGGAAAAATGACTAGTAAATTCAGATATTGAGCTTTTGTATAATTTTCTACTTTAGACTACACAGTACTTGAGTGCTAGAAAACATCATATTTGTCTTATTGGAAATATTACTGGGCTTATTAATAGGCACAAGTTTGTGTTGAATGAATGAATGTCAGTCATTGCTTTAGAAGGCTTTCTGCCTTGACAGGAATTATTAGTCAATGCAAGTTCTGTTTATTTTTCACAAGTGTGTTTGAATTTTCCCATTCTCACACCTCTTATAACCCAAGCCAATTTCAGAACATTCATCTTTTATACAATAATAATTCAAGGAAGGAATTATTGAAGCAGAAGCCCGAATAGGAACGCAGGTCATCATTTCAAAAGTCGTTCCTCCCTTCTTGCAGAAAGTAATCTTTAACCAGGAAATAAACACAGAAAGCAGGAGTTATAAAGCTTGAGTGTTACTTCCCTGTCTCTACTTATCCTTTGCTATCTTGTCGTGGTTCCTTCTGAGTGCTGGTGGCAGACTTCCCTGGTGGTACAGTGGGTGAGAATCTGCCTGGCAATGCAGCGGATATAGGTTCGATCCCTGGTCTGGAATGATTCGACACGCGGCGAGACAACAGAGCCAGTGCCCCACAGCTACTGACGCCCGTGGGCCTGGAGCGTGTGCTCTGCAGCAAGAGAGGCCACGAGAAGCCTGTGCGCCGCAGCTAGAGAGTAGCCCTCGCTCGCCGCAACCGGAGAAAACCTGAGTGCTGCAACGAAGACCAGCACAGCCAAAAATCAAATAAATAAATTAATAAAAAAAAAAAAAAAAGATGCTGGTGGCAGTGTTGTGGTGTGGTCTGGAGCAAGGACTCTAGAATCAGACAGAAACAAAGCCATAGAGGGTGTCTGGTGTGCACTAGAAACCCACTAAATATTAGTGAAGTAAATAAACTCTCCATCTACGTGTTACCTAGCTTTTCAACCATTAGAGTGCATTCAGGACCTTGATTTTATCTGTTTCCATCATCCATGGCAGCATGAAAAACGACACTAAAACTTAGTCGCTTGAAATAACAAGAATGTACTATTTTTTATGATTCTGGGGGTTGACAGGGTGGTTTCTGCTGGGCTCACTCATGGAAAGTCGGCTGGGGACCAGACTCAGCGGGAACCCTGGGCTCCTGGCCTCGGTCCCCACGTGGCCGTTCATCTGGGCTCCCCTGGGACGTAGTGGCCCCAGCGCAAGGTTCCAGACGCGCAAAGGCCACAGCTGCAAGGCCCCTTGAGGTGCAGGCTCTGCGAGTGACAGGCATGCCTCCAGCGCATTCCACTGGCCAAAGCCTGGGATTTGTAGCCTTTTTTTTCCTTTTTAGTTGAAGTGCTGTTGACTTGGGGGGCTTCCCAGGTGGCACCAGTGGTAAAGAACCCACCTGCCA
This sequence comes from Bison bison bison, assembly GCF_000754665.1. Lineage (NCBI taxonomy): Eukaryota > Metazoa > Chordata > Mammalia > Artiodactyla > Bovidae > Bison > Bison bison. Next base: position 3,818,202 of record NW_011494946.1, read on the forward strand.
ATGCAGGAGACGTAAGAGATGCAGGTTCGATCCCTGGGTGAGGAAATCGATCCCCTGGAGAAGGAAATGGCAACCCACTCCAGTATTCTTGCCTGGAGAATACCATGGATGGAAGAACGTGGGAGGCTACAGCGCCATAGGGTTGCAAAGAGTTGGACACTTCTGAAGTGACTTAGCACGCACACACGCACACACACGTAGTTGGTTTACAATGTTTCAGGTGTAGAATTATAGGTTATTGCAAGACACTGAATAGACTGCCCTGTGCTATACAGTAGGTCCTTGTTGCTGACCTATTTTATGCATAATAGTGCATAAGTGTTCATCCCAAAGCCCTAACTTACCCCTCTCCCAGCCTGCCCCCTTGGTAACTACAGGTTGGCCCTCCGAGTCTGTGAGCCCGCTTCTGTTTGTAGATAAGTTCACCTGTGTTATTTTAGATTCCACACTTAGGTGCCATCGCACGCCGTCCGTCTTTCTTTGATTCCTTCACTTAGTACGACAGTCTCCAGGTCCATCCACGTTGGTGCAAACAGCATTGTTTCGTTCCTCGTGTACAGTGGGGTAGCGTTCCATCGTGTATGTATGTGTGCATCTTTCTATCCCCTCGTCTGTCGATCGACATCTAGGTTGCTTCTAGGTCTTGACTATTGCCAATATTGCTGCTGTGAGCATTGGGTGCTCATATCTTTCACAGCAGAGCTTTCTCTGAATATACGCAGATTGCTGGATCACACGGCGACTCTAGTGTTCGTTTTTTGAGGAACCTCCATTCTGTTCTCCATAGTGGCTGCGCCGACTTACATCCCCACCCACAGGAGGGGTGTGGGTGGAGGCTTCCAGAGCCAGCTGAGTTTAAGAGGGTGTGGACTCCATCTCTGGATGGGGGAAAGTCATGTTGCAAAGAACATGGGAATGGGATGACTTTCTGCTCGTAACACAGTCTGCCACACCATCCTTTCAACGAGCCTCGTGTACCTCTTCCTGGGCCGTCCCTCCCAACCCTCCACACGTCACAAATCTCCCAGTCATTTCATGAGGCAGAATAGCCTTCTCATGTAGCCAGTGTCTGCTGAGGAATCATGCAGCGAGTCAGTGAGCAGAGAGCTTGTGCCCCAAAGTAGGGTGGAACCGAGGGACACGCAGATCTAGGAACAAGTTCAGAAAGAGCCAAGAACCCAGGTGCCGTGATTGGGGTCATCTGTTTTCCCCGAAATAATTCAGACTTGGAATTTTAGAGTTGTTTCACTTACTTATCGAGTCACACAGTGCTAGTCTTATGAAAAGTCACCAGCATACACGTAGTTATTAAAAATAATCTATACGTTTGTGGATTCAACTTGGCATGGAGGCTTGTAGAAACAAAAAGGGAGAGATGAGCTGGTGACAAATAAGGCAGAAATCGCCTTCGCAGCCTCCCTTTGAGTGAGGCCCTGGCAGGGGACCCATTGGAAGCTCCCACAGAGACGGCAAGGTGAGGCCAATGCTTCAGAGGAGGCAGAACCACCTGGAACTCTTGCTGGTGAACAGATCCAGCTGCCAGAGCCTGCAGGCCTGGAAAGTCGAGAAGCCAGTGGTGTGGCCTGTGGTATCTATGCCCACTGTGATTTCCACTGGAGCGAGTCTCAGGGTCATCTGGGGACTGTCCGTGATGCATGACCCCTTATTAGACCCTCTAGTCCTCCTAGACATTCCGTGAGCTACGTCCATCTCCTTGAATAAATGCCATTTCTGCTTCAGTTCAATGCAGTTGCTAAGTTGTTTGCGACTCTTTATGACCCCATGGACTGCAGCACGCCAGGCCTCCCTGTCCATCACCAACTTCCGGAGCTTGCTCAGACTCATGCCCATCCAGTAGTGATGCCATCCAGCCATCTCGTCCTCTGTTGTTCCCCTCTCCTCCCGCCTTCAATCTTTCCCAGCATCTGGGTCTTTTATGATGAGTCAGTTCTTTACATCAGGTGGCTACAGTATTGGAGCTTCAGCTTTAACATCAGTCCTCGGATGCTGTAAAGAGCCATTTCCCCTTATCGGGTTTAAAAGGGTTCTTCACTCCATGAAAAAGAAAACCCTTCCTAGTATATCTGTCTATCAAGGTAGTTTGGTCAGGAGAGGGGTTGACTCAGGACAGTTTATTGGGCTTTATTGGACTTCAGATGGAGCCAGGTCATCTCAGCCATGCAGCCGTGGGAATGGGCCACTCAGACCACCCCGTGGACAGCACCGTGTGGGATGAGCCCGCCATGTGCCTGGGACTCGCCACGTCCCTACCAGTTACGTGTTCTCCCAGGCCGTGCCCAGCAGAGACGGCACTCAGACGGAGGGCTGGACCCAGGTCGCTCTGGGCCAGGGTGCCCCAGCGCTGTCTTCCTCGTGTCTCATTTAAGAAACCTTTTCTTACCCTGAAGGTCAGGAGAAAATATTAACCTATATTTCTTGCTAAGAAGTTAAAAGTTTTGCTCCTATAATTCAGTTCAGTTCAGTTCAGTCGCTCAATCGTGTCCGACTCTTTGCGACCCCATGAATCGCAGCACGCCAGGCCTCCCTGTCCATCACCAACTCCTGGAGTTCACTCAGACTCACGTCCATCGACTCGGTGATGCCATCCAGCCATCTCATCCTCTGTCGTCCCCTTCTCCTCCTGCCCCCAATCCCTCCCAGCATCAGAGTCTTTTCCAATGAGTCAACTCTTCGCATGAGGTGGCCAAAGTACTGGAGTTTCAGCTTTAGCGTCATTCCTTCCAAAGAAATCCCAGGGCTGATCTCCTTCAGAATGGACTAGTTGGATCTCCTTGCAGTCCAAGGGACTCTCAAGAGTCTTCTCCAACACCACAGTTCAAAAGCATCAATTCTTCGGTGCTCAGCTTTCCTTATAGTCCAACTCTCACCATACATGACCACTGGAAAAACCATAGCCTTGACTAGATGGACCTTTGTTGGCAAAGTAATGTCTCTGCTTTTCAATATGCTGAAATAGGTTGGTCATAACTTTCCTTCCAAGGAGTAAGCGTCTTTTAATTTCATGGCTGCAATCACCATCTGCAGTGATTTTGGAGCCCAGAAAAATAAAGTCTGACACTGTTTCCACTGTTTCCCCATCTATTTGCCATGAAGTGATGGGACCGGATGCCATGATCTTCGTTTTCTGAATGTTGAGCTTTAAGCCAACTTTTTCACTCTCCTCTTTCACTTTCATCAAGAGGCTTTGTAGTTCCTCTTCACTTTCTGCCATAAGGGTGATGTCTTCTGCATATCTGAGGTTATTGATATTTCTCCCGGCAATCTTGATTCCAGCTTGTGCTTCCTCCAGCCCAGCATTTCTCATGATGTACTCTGCATAGAAGTTAAATAAGCAGGGTGACAATATACAACCCTGATGTACTCCTTTTCCTATTTGGAACCAGTCTGTTTTTCCATGTCCAGTTCTAACTGTTGCTTCCTGACCTGTATATAGGTTTCTCAAGATGCAGGTCAGGTGGTCTGGTATTCCCATCTCTTTCAGAATTTTCCACAGTTTATTGTGATCCACACAGTCAAAGGCTTTGGCATAGTCAATAAAGCAGAAATAGATGTTTTTATGGAACTCTCTTGCTTTTTCCATGATCCAGCGGATGTTGGCAATTTGATCTCTGGTTCCTCTGCCTTTTCTA
>NW_011494946.1:3821996-3829261 GCF_000754665.1 Bison bison bison
AATGAAAACTGACCTTTTCCAGTCCTGTGGCCACTGCTGAGTTTTCCAAATTTGCTGGCATATTGAGTGTAGCACTTTCACAGCACCATCTTTCAGGATTTGGAATAGCTCAACTGGAATTCCATCACCTCCACTAGCTTTGTTCATAGTGATGCTTTCTAAGGCCCGCTTTACTTCACATTCCAGGATGTCTGGCTCTAGGTCAGTGATCACACCATCGTGATTATCTTGGTCATGAAGATCTTTTTTGTACAGTTCTTCTGTGTATTCTTGCCACCTCTTCTTAATATCTTCTGCTTCTGTTAGGTCCCTACCATTTCTGTCCTTTATTGAGCCCATCTTAGCATGAAATGTTCCCTTGGTATCCCTAAATTTCTTGAAGAGATCTCTAGTCTTTCCCATTCTGCTGTTTTCCTCTATTTCTTTGCATTGATCACTGAGGAAGACTTTCTTATCTCTTCTTGCTATTCTTTGGAATTCTGCATTCAGATGCTTATATCTTTCCTTTTCTCCTTTGCTTTTCACTTCTCTTTTTTTCACAGCTATTTGTAAGGCCTCCTCAGATAGCCATTTTGCTTTTTTGCATTTCTTTTTCTTGGGGATGGTCTTGATTCCTGGTTGGCCCCTTACCCTTCCAGATAACTTTTAGACTCAGCCTGCTGACTCTATGAATAACAACAACAAAAAAACTGTTAAGGTTTATTTGGATTGGAGTTGCATTGAATCTATGGATCAATGTGGGGAAATCTGACTTTTCTCCTTTGAGTTTCTTGGGCGGGTGGGGAGGGTGGTCTTGAGACTCTATGCCCTGCTGTCTGTTGTTCTGCATGCAGGTGTGGGAAAGCCCTGGCCCCTCACACGAACCCTCAGTTAACTTCTATGCTTAGCCTCCTTTCTCACTCCCAGGTCATCCGATTCGGAGGCTGGACACTCCAAATCAGTTCTGGGGACCACGCCTCTTCTTCACTGTACCTTAGAAGCAACTTTAATCTTCTCACTTACATCTTAGAGTTTTTCTACAATGAATGTGCATTATTACTGGGACAAAACAAACAATTATCACATTCCTTTGTTGACAGCTCCCAAGCCCGGCACTCAACTTTCTCAGTTATTTCAGTGCCAGCAGGATCAGCACCCCATGGCCAGTGTCCCAGGTCAATGGCGGACATTGATAGTCATTCACACCCAAGGCCTGGCGCATCCTGCCATCAGAATCCTTCTTAACACAGCCCCACCGACAGCCACTGCTAACGCATCAAAGTGGCCAAAGAAAACCTGTTTCCTTGTTGCTGTTTAGTAGCTCAGTCATGTCTAACTCTTTTGAAACCCCATGGACTGTAGCCCACCAGGCTCCTCTGTCCATGGGATTCTCCAGGCAGGAACTCTGGAGTGGGTTGCCATTTCCTTCTCCAGGGGGTCTTTCTAAGCCAGGGATGGAACTCCAGTCTCTTGCATTGGCAGGTGGATTCTTTACCATCTGAGCCAGCAGGGAAGCCTCTGCCATCCTAGGATGTGGTGAAGACTCGCTCTTCCTTCTGGATGTGCAGTCTGAATGGTTCTGAAGGAGGGAGTCCAGGGAGGTGGGAAGACCACCGGAGCCAGGCGCCCGGGTGTGCCCGTCTGCTGTGCCGCCTCTGACTGGGGGCTCTTCTCCTCGCAACGGCCACGTTTCTCATCCTCAAGCCTCCTCTTTGAGAGGTGGACCTAAGTGCTAGCTGAGGTCCCAACCCGCTGTAACACAACGGGATTCTCAATTCCCTTTTTTTTTTTGACCAACAATAATGGCAACAAAACCATTTATCAAGGGCCTCCTGGGTAAACACTGTGCCAAGCAGTCCACCTGCTTAATAATAATAATAATAATAATACCATTAACATCTGCTTTACAACTCACAGTATCTTGTGATGGTATTGTTCTCCACATCACAGAGGAAGCAACTGAGGCTTGGAGAGGGAAGCTAACTTGTCTGAGGTCACCCAGCAGGTGGGTGGATTCCGGTTTGAACCCAGATCTGGCTGTAGCGTGAGCTGCTCCGCTCTGCATCCCCCAGGGCCCTCGTTCTGATGCATCTGCTGCAAGAATCGGTCACTCCCCTCTGAGGGCTCTCTCTTGCCCCAGCGGCAGAAGTTCCAGACAAATGGAGAAGTCAGTAGCTCTGGAAGCAGAGACAGAGTTGGAGGGTACGCACCCCAGCTCTCTCGCTTCTCAGGCGGGGTACCCTGAGGCATATGTCCCCCTCCCTGCCTCACTTCCTGTCTCCTAGCTTTGTGGGATTACTGCCTACCCAAGTCTGATTCTGGTGTCGGGGTCTGTTTCCTGGAACTTAAACCTAGCCAGCCTTGCACCATGCTAGACTGCTGTGAGAACTGCAGGAGAATATTGGAGAAAAGGACGTTCAAAAGTTGCTTTTCAGGTCTTCCTGAGTTCCCTTTGAATTCAAACTATATAAGCCAGGTGTGTTCAGGTCTCCAACTCTGGGGAGAGAGCGGTGAATTCAGGACACTGAGGGTTTGTAGAGCTGTGAAGGCCAGGCGGCTTGTAGGTTCTTGGCTTTGTCCTCAGCCACTTGCGAGTCCTCGGACAAGTGTGGAAAACCCCGGAGGCCTGCTTCTTCCTCAGGGATTCTGACTGAGATTTGGGGTCTGGGACTCGAGGTAGTCCAGCCCAGGTTGGGCTGATCCACAGTTGGAGCTGGAATGCATCACTACACGCAGCTTCCAACTTTGCATAAAGGAAATAAAGGCCCTGGATGCTGGCAGGCAGGAAAAGTCATGATGGTAAACAAGGAAATAAGATGGGCAGAGATAAGGGCTGTGCAGTCAGTCCCAGGGGAAAACGTCCATTATAATGCAGCCTCTTGGGTCAAGTCCGAGTGAAAATCCCACAAACTACAATGTGCCCAGGGCTAAACATGCAGCATCATGGTGAGTTTTTCTTTCCCAGGACCGTCGGGTTAAATTACAGCTCTGAGTTGTTTCTTCTCACCAACACAATACTTTCAGACATTTAATAACTTCTCTGCAGACCCAGTCTCACCCTTCAGCGGCAGTGGCACCTTGCCTGGATGGTGGCTGTGGCATCGGCGGAAATAATTCCTACTACTTTCTCAGAGGAATTTGTGAAGGGGCCAGATCCCCAGCGGAACTTGAGAATAAAGTGACGAAAGCATCCCACGTGGCTTTTCTCCCCTGAAGTCCTCCATGGCTCCCGGCCTGCCGTCAAGCTTGGGCTGTGATGTTAATTTTTCCATCTGCTTTGGCTGCAGGTAATTTGGAGACACCGACGTCATCAGACCATCTGTTCAGTAAAACTGCAGCAAGGCTTCCCCCGCCCTGTGTTGTTGACGCCTTGACAAGGCCTCAGGGCTCTTCTCAATATCTGCTGGGCAGAGACAAAATTGTGTTGCAAACAGTCCCTTAGCATCGCATCAAAGGGTAAGGACAGAATAATAATACCATCTGTAATTATTTGTGTAAGATGCAGGTGTAATCAAGCCACTAAAACCCACGACCAGGGAAAGCAGGCAGTTGGCATGTGAGTGGCCACACAACCTGATTTGCTTTCTTCCTGATGGTTTCCTGACGGACTGGGATTGTACAATCTGATCTCTCCAGCCTCATTGGTTACTGAGAAGCTGTTCTCAAAATGCTATTGCTCAATGCCATGCGTGTCCGTCCCCTTCCCACTGCGCCTTTGAGCCTTCTGAATAATCTGATCCCAGTCACATTTACTGAGCACCTACTATATGCCAGACAGCGTTTTGGGCGTGAGTATACAGATAGCAGTAACACAAAGGCTGTGCCCTTCAGGGGCTCACAGTCTGGAGGCAGAGACAAGTGAACACGAAATAGGTTCACCTCTCTGCAACTCATTTTTCCCATTATTAAATGGGAATAATTATTGTTCCTGCTTCTTGAGCTGTTCTGAGGGTTGAAATGTCAAGCAGAAACAGAAAATGGGATCATAGATGCTAGAAAACCAACAAATATGGAGCAATTCTGACTGCTATAAAGGGCTTCACTGAGCGCCATGTGGACACTGGCACAGGCAGGGTTAGTGGGGGCAGCCAGGTGGTGGATGCTGGACCCGTGGGTCAGAACCCCTCGTGCCCACCTGCCCTCGGTGGATGTCCACCCTGCACGTGGCGGCATCTCTCCTCAAGCCCCGAGCCCTTCTGCGTCTGTGCTTGAGCAGGAGCTTCCTGTGGCACCAGGGGCGGGGGGTCTCACTGAACCTGCGAGGGTGCAATTGGGACATGCCGGAACCAACTGCCCCCAAGGCCGACTCTCAGCCAAGGAGGGGTGGAGTCAGCGTATAAACATCCAGCCTCCTTAATGAATGGTGGGCCAGCTCCAAGGGGCAAGGGTCAGTCCCTCACGGGCTCCGGCAGAACAGACCCCGGTGGCCCCAGCCCCTTCCTGGTTCTGCATCCACGCCTCCCCAGCTCGCCATCTCTACCCCTTTACTTGTGCAAATAAATGACCTGTGCCCTGGTCCTTGCCACAAATTTTGCTTTTAAGGACACTCAAGCTTCAAAGAATCCGAGATGGGGAAGGAAGCGTGGGAGAAGGAAGCTATGGAAATGAAATGACCTCTGCAGAGGCCTCAAAAGACAGGTGTCCAGCAAGTGGGGAGCTGGAAAGGCCTGATCCAGGAACACAGAGAGGCAGAGGTGTGGAGGCCTGTGGGCACCCGGAGTCTCTGGAGCCCCAGGTTCGCAGAGGGCAGCGGGCATCACCGAGACGTCATCTGGGGGCAGGCCAGGTAGAGCCCTGCCTGTAGAGCGGGTCAAGAGCGAAACGCCCCTTCATTGCACAGTAAGGTCTACTCAAGAAATGATACAGAGATGACAAGGTACTCATCGTCACTGATCATTAGGGAACTGCAAATCAAAACCACAGTGAGGAGCGGCAGGGGATGAGATGGTTAAATAGCACCTCTGACTCAATGGACATAAATTTGAGCAAACTCCAGGAGGTAGCGGGGGACGGGGTAACCCGGTGTGCTGCAGTCCATGGGCTCACAAAGAGTTGGACACGACTTGGCAACTGCACAACAATAGCCACCTCACACCAGTCAGCATGGCCATCATTAAAAAGTCTACGAATAATAAATGCTGGAGAAGCTGTGCGAGAAAGGAACCTTCCTACATTGTCAGTGGGAATGTAAATTGGTACGGCCACTATGGAAAAGAGCATCAGATTCCTCGAAACACTAAAAATAGAGTTGCCATATGATCCAGCAATTCCACTCTTAGGTATGTAACCAGACAAAACTCTAATTTGAAAAGATACATGCTGCTATGTTCATAACAGCACTATTTCCAGTAGCTAAGACATGGAAACAACACCAACAGATGAATAAGGAAGATCTGGTACATATGTACAATGAAATATTAGTCATAAAAAAGAAATGAAATAATGACATTTGCAGGAACATGGATGGACCTAGAGATTATCATACTAAATGAAGTAAGTCAGAAAGAGAAAGACAAATACGCTGTGATGTCACTTACATGTGATGAAGTGACAGCATGCAGGCATGCGCCTTTGTTGGTAGGGCTTCCCGGGTGGTCCTAGCGGTAAAGAACCTGCCTGCCAGTGCAGGGGACCTAAGACACACAGGCTCGATTCCTGGGTGGGGAAGATCCCCTGCAGGAGGGCACAGCAACCCACTGCAGTATTCTTGCCTGGAGAATCCCATGGACAGAGAAGCCTGGCAGGCTATGGTCCATAAGGTTGCAGAGTCGGACACACTGAAGTGACTTAGCACGCATGCAGGCATCGCTTACACACGGAATCTAAAACATGACACAAACGAGCGTATCTATGAGACATACTCACAGACGTGGAGAACAGGCCTGCGGTTAACCAGAGAGGGGCTTGGGAGGAAGGATTGGGAGTTTGGAGGTAGATACAAACTGTTGTACGTAGCATGGAGAAGCAACAAGGTCCTAGTGTATCGCATAAGGAACCATATTCAATACCCTGTGATAAACCACAATGGAAAATATGAGAAAGAATTTATGTGTATACATATGTGTATGACTGAGTCAGTTTGCTGTAGAGCAGAAATCAACACAACATTGTCAATCAACTATTCTTCAATAAAATTGTTTTTTTAAAAAGAAACGCAATGCCTTATTAAAATGCATTCCTTGAGTCCTGCACCCCATTTGAATAATCAAAGGCATGGAGTCATTAAACAGAATATGCTCTGGGGAAGATCAATTCAGTCCTGGAGATCCCAGGATTCCAGAGACATCTGCCTCTCTTAGGGGCTTGAACAGCCCAGTATAGGGTAGCAGAGAGCTTTTGGCTTTTTAGTCAACAGCCACTGTCTTCTATGGATCACTAGAGGTAAAAATGTGTTTATTTCATGTAAATTAAGTGCCAGTGCTCTTTACCTTAGCTAGACTCATGGTTCTCCTTTAATTTCACAAGTGGGTCTTTGTACAATCACTCCCTGGACCGGTGTCCTAACTCTGGGGAGTTATTGATGCTATCCTCCACTTCTGAGGTCTTTGGAAACTCTGAAGATCCCAAAGTAGCAGGCAATGAATGCTCAATGATTCAGTTTCCAGATGAGTCCAGCTCTTCAGCTTTTCTACCCCTTTTAGTAGTCGCTTATAGTTTTACCATCATTTCCAATGAACAGTGGAATCTGAGAAGCACAGAACAGTGCACCTAAGCAGGTGCCCTCAGTGACTTGCTCACATACCCCAGCCTTGCCACTACCATGCGCAACGGCTTGACTTCCAACTACCTGAGGAAGCACTGACTTGGGTGGTTAGAGGCCTCTCTGCCCAAACCTAGGAAGCTCCGAGTACAGGGAACTGATGCCCAAAGCCCTGCAGCAGCCCTCTGTTCACACAAGTGAATATGGAAGGATAAACACCCCAGCTTCCTCCCCTCTAAGCTGTGATAGCTCTGGGGTGCCTGTTCCAGGCTGACTCCTGGAGGTTCTATTAAGCTCTGGCTTAATTGTGTAGCTTTCTTGAGAGCCAGCCCCTTCCTCTCCTGCTTTCCATCCCCCTACCAACATTGTTGGGATCATTTCTCAAATAAAATGCTTGCATTTGATTTCTGGTTGTAGAGTTTCCTGAGAACCCAGATTTAGACAACTTTCACCAATCATATTTTTCATTTTAGTGCGATTCTCACAATTGCTTTGTTTTGCAAGGGTTGTTTTTTTTTTTTTTTTGCTGTTTCATTTGTTACATTTGAGGTGGGTTTTTTTTTTTTTTTTTTGCCCCTTTTTTTTT
>NW_011494946.1:3829361-3830666 GCF_000754665.1 Bison bison bison
TTGCCCCTATTTCTATATATTATTACCTTTGCAATAAAAATGTGCAGATTAGGTGGATGTCAGCAGGGCAGACAGAGTTCCCACAGGACTCAGTGGGAAGAGAGTACCCAGAATATGTACAGAAAGACAGATGCAAGGGGAATTAGAAGCGGCTCACTGGCTAGTTAAAACACAGCAGATAAAAGGTGACAGTAGAGACAGATAAAGATAAGATTTTCACCGACAGAATGGTTTGTCACTTACCCCTTCTCTGGAAGTATGGCAGAAATGTTAGTTACTTCTCCTTACTGACAAAACTTCACCTTTGTTAGAAGGTAGATGTGTTCAGCCACAAGTGATGAATCTTGATTGATATAATCAACAGTGACAACCTTGCTTCCTTTTACTCATCTTGTGCAGCTAAAAGTCGCCACGTGACTATTCTAGCCAGTGACACATAAGGAAACGCCTGCCGTAGGATTTGAGGCAGGCTTTGCTTTCACTGTCCTATCCTCCTTTCTTGTGAGTTAAATGCAGATGTGATGCCTGGAGCTGCAGCAGGCGCCTTGCAAGCCTGAGGCAACATGCTTAAGAATGACTGAGTGGATAGAAAAGAAAGTCAAAAAGAGCGTGTCTGCATTAAGCCTAATCCTGAGTTTCTGATATATGCAGTATCTGCTATAGAGAAAAATAGACCTCTATTTGTTCAAGCAATTTATGATTGAGTTTTCTGCTACTTGTAGCCTAAAGCATCCCTAAATCCTAAAAATATTCTCCATCAGATTTAATCCTCAAGTCCTTTAAAAAAGCATCAGTATGTGTGATTTTGTGAAAGGGACAACTAATTAGAAGTATCATTAGATCAATAAAATCCTGGTTAAGAGTTTAACTCAGTTTTGAGAAGATCCACTGATCAAATTTCAGTTAAATTGCAGGAAGTATGGAAATTAGTTGATTCATTAACTAGGAAGAGCTAAAGGTGAAAGACAGGTATTCAGTTCAGTTCAGTTGCTCAGTCGTGTCCGACTCTTTGTGACCCCATGAATTGCAGCACGCCAGGCCTCCCTGTCCATCACCAACTCCCGGAGTTCACTCAGACTCACGTCCATCGAGTCAGTGATGCCATCCAGCCATCTCATCCTATGTCGTCCCCTTCTCCTCCTGCCCCCAATCCCTCCCAGCATCAGAGTCTTTTCAAATGAGTCAACTCTTCACGTGAGGTGGCCAAAGTACTGGAGTTTCAGCTTTAGCATCATTCCTTCCAAAGAAATCCCAGGGCTGATCTCCTTCAGAATGGACTGGTTGGATCTCCTTGCAGTGCAAGAG
>NW_011494946.1:3830766-3832522 GCF_000754665.1 Bison bison bison
AAGAAGCACAAGCTGGAATCAAGATTGCCGGGAGAAATATCAATAACCTCAGATATGCAGATGACACCACCCTTATGGCAGAAAGTGAAGAGGAACTAAAAAGCCTCTTGATGAAAGTGAAAGAGGAGAGTGAAAAAGTTGGCTTAAAGCTCAACATTCGGAAAATGAAGATCATGGCATCCGGTCCCATCACTTCATGGGAAATAGATGGGGAAACAGTGGAAACAGTGTCAGACTTTATTTTTGGGGGCTCCAAAATCACTGCAGGTGGTGACTGCAGCCATGAAATTAAAAGACAGGTATTGGAAGTGGTCATTAACCCAGTATGAAAACGGTCCATTTTCAGGGACTAGTTGAAGATTATATTGCACGTATCCATGTTTTCCCTAGATAACAGAGTATTTTGCACTTTGCTTTTGACCAATCAAAAGTACATCTTGGATAGTAGTCATAGTCAGAGGGCGTTTCCTTGTATTTTTCTTTTTGCAGCTGCATGGTCCTCCAGTGTGTGGCTGTCTCAAGCTCTACTCAGACAGTCTAATGGGTCGAATGGGCTTAGTGTGTCCCCCCAAACTCGTTTGTTGGAGCCATAACCCCCAGTACCTTAGAATGTGACTATGTTTGGAGATAGGGCCTTCAAAGCAGTAATTAAGGTAAAATGAACTCACAGGATAGGGCCCTATCCAACAGGACTAGTGTTGTCATAGAAGAGAAAAACCAACCGGAGACGTGAGCACCGAGCTGAGGCCCTGTGAGGACGCGGCTCGGACGTGAGCCCGGGGGCTGGTCACTGCTGAGTCTCCTCCAAATGGCAGCATCGCAGCGAGGGACTGCCTCACGCTGGTCAGAGCAGCCGTTGTCAGAGAGCCTGCAAGTAACAATTGCTGGAGAGGGTGCGGGGGAAGGGAGCCCTCCCACGCTGCTGGTGGGAGTGTAAGTTGCTGCAGCTGCTGTGAAAAACAGTACAAGGTTCCTCAGAAATCTAAAAATAGAGCTTCCATATGATCCAACAATCCTACTCCTGGGCATGTACCCAGACAAAACCCTAATTCAAAAAGATACATGCACCCCAGTGTTTGCAGCAGCATTATCCACAATAACCAAGACGTGGGAGCAGACTCAACGTCTGTCAGCAGATGAGTCGGCAGATGTGGGACATACGTACAGTGGGGGTCACTCAGTCACAAAAGGAGCAAGATGATGCCGTTTGCCCCGACATGGATGCAACTAGAGATTATCACACTGAGTGAAGTGAGTCAGGAAGAGAAAGGCGAATAGCATGTAATATCACTTATATGTAGACTCTAAACTATGACGACAGTGAACCCGTCTATGGAACAGAAACGAAATCAAGGACGTAGAACAGACTGGCGCTTCAAGGAGGAGGGAGATGGGAGAGCAGTGGAATCTGGGATCAGCAAGTGCAAGCTGGGATATGCAGGATGGATAAACGAGGGAACTATATTCAGTGTCCTGCCATTAACCCTACTGGAAAAGAACATGAAAAAGAAGGTATGTATGTGTGTGTATAACTGAGCCACTCTGCTGTACCACAGCAGTCAGCACAGCACTGTAAGTCAACTCTACCAGAAGCTTTTTAAAAATGGGGGAAGAAAGCACCAGCAACCAGGGCTCCTGGCTCTGGGACTCCACCCTCCGGCGGGTGAGCCCTGCTCCCTCCCCGGGGCCGTTCTCGTGGAGGGGGTGGCAGACGGTGCCCCCAGGTTTGGCTGGGGATGAACACGTGGCTGCCGTC
>NW_011494946.1:3832622-3840808 GCF_000754665.1 Bison bison bison
GGGTGGCCGTCCTGCACGTGGGCGAGGGGAGGCCAGACGCCTCTGGGGTAAAGTGGGGTGCGGGGGGACCCGGCACAGCCTGCCCCAGGCCGCCTTCCAGTCAACCCCTCCCCAGCGTTTGCTGTCACGCCGCCCACATGTACGGTCCCCCCTGGAGATTCCAGGCCTTCCGCCCTGCAGTGGCGGCCTCCTCCTCACGCCCGCCTGGCAGTGGGCGCCTGTTCTGCCAGCCGACAGTCATGCATAACTCTCAGGAGATGATACGCTGGCTCCCACCCTCCACAGCGCTGGGGCTTCTTTCCTCTGGAACTTCTGAGTCCCCATTTCCGTGGGGTTTGGAGAGAGACTGGGGAGACAGCTGCACATGGTCCCCTCACCTTGACCTGGAAACCTGCATTACTGGAACACAGTGGTGTCGAGGGCCCTTGGCTGGGAGGTTAGAGGTGGAGTCCTCGTCCTCATCTGATCATGCACGTCACCGGGTACTTACACTCCTTTTCTTCATCAGCCCCTTACAGCTCCAACACCGACCTTCTTTAGGGAGCGCATTTCTGGACAGTGAACGCCCGTCAGCTACCTCTGTGAGCCTTATATCCCTGCCAGCAGTTCCTGTCACTCTGCTGTATCATAAGTGAACGCGTGTGTCCCTTGCCTTTGCCCCACTGTTCAAGGACCTTGAGGGAGTTCAACCAGCGAGAAAATCAGAAGCAAATTACTCAGTGAGAACCGAAAGCTTATGAGCCTCAAAATGAGGCAGAATCCTCTTGCCCCTTTCTTATTTTAGAATCCCCTGCTAGCAGCAGACCCTGCTGTTTCTTAAGCCCTATCCTCTCCAGAAATGAGGAGATGCTAAAAGGGCTTAAGCAAAAAGATTAGGCAAGGGAAGGACCAAAGCTAACAGATGCTGCCAGAGTGGCGAGGATACATTCACTCATCCAAAGAGAAGCTATCGGAACCCAGGGACACTTGAAACACAGCTCCTGCCCTCCGGGAATCCACAGTTCCATCAACCAGATCTTCCATCACGGAGCCAAATTGGAAAGGAGCAGTTGAGTGTTTGCAGCTCTAGATAAATGTGAGGTTCAATGAGAACTCACTTGGTGGGGCCTGCAGCCTGCAGGGGTGCAGCCTGTTATTGCCAACGAAATGCCAGAGACTGAAATGGAAGATGGAAATCTCACCAAGATGAAGCCTCCGGAGCATATGGTACAGAGATGGGCCAGCTCGGTGGGAAGGGAGTGGCCAGTGGAGATGGGCTGCTTTTACATTGGTGACAAATAAGATTAGCATGGTTTATCTAGCTCAGTTTCGACATTCGTCTCAGATATCTCAAGCTGCATAATGAACTACCCCAAAATGCAGCATCTTGAGGAAATAACCAATTCATTATTATGCCCTGTGATTTTGTGGGCCAAGAATTTGAATAGGATTTAGCAGGGCAATTCTTCTGTTCGATATGGCCCCAACTAAGAGTCCTGAGTATTCATCGGAAGGACTGACGTTGAAGCTGAAACTCCAATACTCTGGCCACCTGATGTGAAAAGCTGACTCATTTGGAAAGACCCTGATGCTGGGAAAGATTGAGGGCAGGCAGAGAAGCGGACGACAGAGGATGAGATGGTTGGATGGCATCACTGACTCAATGGACATGAGTCTGAGTAAACTCCGGGAGTTGGTGATGGACAGGGAGGCCTGGTGTGCTGTGGTTCATGGGGTCACAGAGTTGGACATGACAGAGCGACTGAACTGAAGAGCCCTTAGTGATTTCGAGGTGGGTATTCAGTTGGCACATGAGCTGGTTTGGAGGATCCAAGACAGTTTCACTTACATGATAGAAGGAATGCTGAGTCCAGCTGCTGAGGAGAGTGGCCACATGTGACTCTCTCCACACAGTGTCTCAGAGTAATGGGACTTCCTGTATGGCGGCTTTGTGCTCCAGGAGGAAATGTTCCAAGAGACAGCAAGTGGGAGCTTCCAGTGTCTTAAGGCCTGAGCTGGGAAACTGGAACAGCATCATTTCCCCAGTATTCTATATAGTCACAGAGCAGCCCGGGCTCAAGGGTAGGGAATATAGACTCCAGTCCTCAATAGGAAGAGAGTGAAAGAATCTGTGGCCATCTGTACTCCATGCAGCATTAAAGAGAAGCCTGGAAAGCAGAAGACTGCAGTATCCTAATCACGGGGTGGCCGACCATCACCCCATGTTCTCAGGTTTTCTCAGGACTGAAGGATTTCCTGGGACTAGCCCAGGCAAGTGCAGTCAGATAATCAGCCCCCCTACTCAGCTCTGCGATTCATGGGGTCGCAAAGAGTCAGACACGACTGAGCGACTGAACTGAACTGAACTGAACTGAACTCAGCTCACTCCTGTCACCATGACCCGGATGGTCAAAGTGGTTTCTTCCCTTCACTGCACGCTGCTGTCTTCTTGCAGGAGATCTGTGCTCATGTGGGTTGTGATTTAAGGAGTTCAGGAAACAGCTTTCTGAAGTTGCTGAATATGGTTATGCTCAGTATCCACAAGGATTGAACAGACTGGAATGATGAGATAAGTTTAATGAGATGAAGTTGAACAGAGAAGATTTAAGTTTGAACTTTGTCTTATTAAAGCCCAACTCAAGTACAGAATGAGGATCAGAGATCAGTAGCAACAATACGAAATTATTTGGGGGTTTTGGTTGACTGTAGGCTGAGTATGAGTCAACACTACCTTGTGACTACTAAAAATAAAAGCTGATCAACTGGATTCAGGATCTCAATCAAGAGGGATGCTCATCTTTTTCTAACCTGAAATGGAGAAATCACATCTGGGGTATATATTCATTGATTTGGGATACCAACACTTTAAAAGGGTTAAAAAACAACTTAAACTTGTTCAGAGAAGAACGTACAAGATTGAATGAGACCTCCAAATGTGGAATGGTTTGCCTAAGGAACCAAAAATCCTTGGAGTATTCAATGTTGTTATTGTTGCTCAGCTGCTCAGTCATGTCCAACTCTTTGCAACTGCAGCACACCAGGTTTCCCTGTTCTTCTCTGTCTCCTGGGGTTTGCTCAAATTCATGTCCATCGAGTCGGTGATGCCATCCAACCATCTCATCCTCTGTTGTCCCCTTCTCCTCCTGCCTTCAATCTTTCCCAGCATCAGGGTATTTTCCAATGAGTTGGCTCTTCACATCAGGTGGCCAAAGTATTAGAGCTTCAGCTTCAGTCCTTCCAATGAATATTCTGGGTTGGTTTTCTTTAGGATTGACTGGTATGATCTCCTTGCTGTCCAAGAGCTTCTCAAGAGTCTTCTCCAGCACCAGAGTTTGAAAGCATCAATTCTTTGGCACTCAGCCTTCTTTATGATCCAACTCTCACATCCATACATGACATGGGTACATATGCTTTGACTACATGGACCTTGGTCAGCAAAGTGATGCCTCTGCTTTTTTAATACGCTGTCTAGGTTTGTCATAGCTTTTCTTCCAAGGAGCAAGCGTCTTTTAATTTCATGGCTACAGTCACCATCAACAATGATTTTGGAGCCCAAGTAAATAAAGTCTGTCATTGTTTCCATTTTTCCCCCATCTATTTGTCACAAAGAGATGGGACATCTGCATATCTGAGGTTATTGATATTTCTCTCAGCAATGTTGATTCCAGCTTCAGCTCCATCCAGCCCAGAAATTCATACAATGTAGCCTGCATTTAAGTTAAATAAGCAGGGTAACAATATACAGCCCTGATGCACTCCTTTCATAATTTTGAACCAGTTCATTGTCCCATGCCCGGTTCTAACTGTTGCTGCAGGTTTCTCAGGAGGCAGGTTAGGTGGTCTGGTATTCCCATCTCTTAAAGAATTTTCCACAGTTTGCTGTGATCCACACAGTCAAAGGCTTTAGCATAGTCAATGAAGCAGAAGTAGATATTTTTCTGAAATTCTCTTGCTTTTTCTTTGATCCTAGAGATGTTGGCAATTTGCTCTCTGGTTCCTCTGCCTTCTCTAAATCCAGCTTGTACATCTGGAAGTTCTTGGTTCACATGCTGTTGAAGCCTAGCTTGAAGGAGCACTGCCTTGCTAGCATGTGAAATGAGTGCAGTTGTGTGGTAGTTTGAACATTCTTTGGCATTGCTTTTCTTTGGAATTGAAATGAAACTGACCTTTTCCAGTCCTCTGGCCACTGCTGAGTTTTCCAGATTTGCTCATATTGAATGGAACACTTTCACAGCATCATCTTTTAGGATTTGAAATAGCTCAGTTAGAATTCCATCACCTCCTCAAGATTTGTCTGCAGTAATGCTTCATAAGACCCACTAGGTCAGGGTACTAAATAAATTTCTTAAAGCACTGGAATTAATAGACTGCCCCAAATACAGAGAATTAATATCTATGTGTAAGAGTTCCAGGGAAATAGGCTTTGTCCATGACAGAGGAATACTGGCTATAGAATGTATAGCCAGGGACGATGTCGTCTGTGCCACAGGGGTTCCCTGGGGCCAGGGCACAGAAGGACAGCCAGCGAGCACTGAGGGAGATGTATTTTCTAAAGACAGTCATGCCAACACGCATCTGATCCCTTGTGCTCTTACAACACGGCATTGCCACTTCACACAGGGATGGGAACCTGTGTTCTCCCCTCTTGAACACAGGCAGATCTCCGTAACTATCTTGACCAGTAGTGAAAATAATCCCATGTAACTTAAAAGGATAGGTCATCAGAAATACGTATCTTCTGCCTGACTGTCTCTTTTCCTCTGTTTTCTCTCTTTACTCTGGCCCTGGGAACCCAGCTATGGGAAAGCAGCCACATAGAAAGGCCATCTGCAAATAAAGCCGTTAACTACTCAGGCCCTACGGTGGAGTACACGGGTCCACACAGTGCTCTGTAATGGCCCATACGGGGAAAGAGTCTAAAAAAGTGGGTATGTGTATCACTGATTACCTTGATGTACACCCGAAACGAGCACAGCATTGTAAATCGACTATACTCCAATAAAAGTTTTAAAAAAGAGCAAGGCCGCCTGCGGACGTTCTGGCTGTTTTCCAGCCACTTAAGTCTACTCAGCCAAGAGCCGGCATTCACTGGTACACACGTGAGGGAATGAGACTTGAGATAACTTCCCATCTTTTTAGACTTTTTAGCTGAGGCCCTGGACATTATGGAGTAGAAGTCAGTGGTGTCTGAATTCCTGACCCTGAGGATCCATAAGCATATAAAGATGTTTATGTTGCTATACTTTGGCATAATGTGTTATAGCAACCAGTATAAAGAGGGGCCTATCCAAGTGCTACCATGGTCCCCTCTCCAGGAAGACGGAGTCTAAAAGATGGTTTGAACTGGAGGGATGGGGTTAGAAGGTGTTAAGAGATAGGCAAGAGGCTGGGAGAGTAAAGTGAAGAACAAGGTGTTGAACAGGTGAGATCAAGGAGGTTGGGAACTAAACCTGAGAAGCGGGGACTCTAGGCACGTGGCAAGTAGGCATCTGGGCTTCCCAGGTGGCTCATCTGTAAAGAATCCACCTGCCAAAGCAGGAAACGCAGGAGACATGAGTTTGAGCCCTGGGTCAGGAACATCCCCTGGAGGAGGAAATAGCAGCCCACTCTAGTATTCTTGCCTAAAAAATTCCATGGACAGAGGAGCCTGGCAGGCTACAGTCCGTGGGGTCACAAAGAGTAGGACATGACTGACAGATTGAGCATGCACGCAAGTAGGCATTTATGTTACGAAGGTTTGCTTTGTAGCTCTGAGTGGCTCCAGATCAGGGAAGTGGAGGGGCTGTCTTGGCAGGCAGTAGGTAGGCCTCAGCATATGCTGTAGAGAGGATCTGGACACCAGAGAGGCAGGACTAGATGACAACCTTGAATGCTCCTTTCAATCCTGAAATTCTATGCAGTTCTTAAAGTGAAAGAAAGTGAAGTCACTCAGTTGTGTCTGACTCTGTGTGACCCCATGGACCGTAACCTACCAGGCTCCTCCATCCATGGAATATTCCAGGCAAGAATACTGGAGTGGGTTGCCATGCCCTCCTCCAGGGGATCTTCCCAACCCAGGGATAGAACCCGGGTCTCCCGCATTGCAAGCAGACTCTTTACCGTCTGAGCCACCAGGGAACTTATACAGTTTTTAGAAAAGTGTAAAATACTACACAGATGGATGTATTATTATTACTGCATACTCTATGGGCCCAATAAGAGGCTTAATACGAATTGGTAGGTAGCTGAAAGTTGTTACAAGAAGTGAAATTATTCTCTAAGTATAACAAAGCCACAGCTGGAACCCCCTCTCAGGGCAAGATAAATTCCCATTACACCATCCGCCCTGCTAGAACCTTCAGTCATACATTAGATTCTGGGCCTCAAGGAATTAGCTCCACACAAAAATGAGGAAAAGTGAGGAAGAAGAAATAAATCCATGTAGAAGCAGGTGACAGCATAGCCAAAAGTTAGCCACAGGGAAGAGGTAACTCTAACGTCTGAAGCCACGTTTGTGAACAAATTGTTTGTTGTTGGAGAACAGGGGCAAAGGCAGGCAGTGGAAGGTACCCCCTCCTGCCAAGTCTTCCAAATAGTTAATAACATCTCTACTGGGATGGAAGTAATGATGTTTGTTTCCTTCTGCTTTGGAAGGAATGATGTTAAAGCTGAAACTCCGGTACTTTGGCCACCTCATGCGGAGAGTTGACTCACTGAAAAAGACTCTGATGCTAGGAGGGATTGGGGGCAGGAGGAGAAGGGGACGACAGAGGATGAGATGGCTGGATGACATCACTGACTCAATGGACATGAGTCTGAGTGAACTCCGGGAGTTGGTGATGGACAAGGAGGCCTGGTGTGCTGCAATTCATGGGGTTGCAAAGAGTCGACACGACTGAGCGACTGAACTGAACTGAACTGAACTGATCCATTTATTGCAATAGCTTTTACTTATTTTCTCAATTGGACTGACTTGTAACTTCTAAAGGGGGATCAGATATCTTCATGTCCCCAGTGATTAGCATAATACATGAAAGAGAACAGGAATCCAATAATTGTTTGATAAATGGGTAGATGGAATGGCTGGCTGACCGGTTCACTGGCTGGACAGATGGAATATTTGAAGGCTGCCAACCCTAACCACCCAAGCATGGGCTTGCTGGTCTGGTACTGACGAAAGTTGGCCCAGAGCCTTTGATGATGATTGGTTGAGAAGGACAAAGAAACCTGGAGGTTTATCAGTGGTCACCTCTGTATCCACTTCTCCCGTCAACTGTTCTGTAAACTACTGTGGAGCCCTAGGATGGGTCCTTCTCCTTTTAGCTCAGTTCAGTTCAGTCGCTCAGTCATGTCTGACTCTTTGCAACCCCATGAATTGCAGCACGCCAGGCCTCCCTGTCCATCACCAACTCCCGGAGTTCACTCAGACTCACGTCCATAGAATTGGTTATGACATCCAGCAATCTCATCCTCTGTCGTCCCCTTCTCCTCCTGCCCCCAATTCCTCCCAGCATCAGAGTCTTTTCCAATGAGTTGACTCTTCGCATGAGGTGGCCAGAGTACTGGAGTTTCAGCTTTAGCATCATTCCTTTCAAAGAAATCCCAGGGCTGATCTCCTTCAGAATGGACTGGTTGGATCTCCTTGCAGTCCAAGGGATTCTCAAGAGTCTTCTCCAACACCACAGTTCAAAAGCATCAATTCTTCGGTGCTCAGCCTTCTTCACAGTCCAACTCTCACATCCATACATGACTACTGGAAAAACCATAGCCTTGACTAGATGGACCTTTGTTGGCAAAGTAATGTCTCTGCTTTTGAATATACTATCTAGGTTGGTCATAACTTTCCTTCCAAGGAGTAAACATCTTTTAATTTCAGCACTGCAATCACCATCTGCAGTGATTTTAGTGCCCCCCAAAATAAAATCTGACACTGTTTCCACTGTTTCTCCATCTATTCGCCATGAAGTGATGGGATCAGATGCCATGATCTTAGTTTTCTGAATGTTGAGCTTTAAGTCAACTTTTTCACTCTCCTCTTTCACTTTCATCAAGAGGCTCTTTAGTTCTTCTTCACTTTCTGCCATAAGGGTGGTGTCATCTGCATATCTGAGGTTATTGATATTTCTCCCAGCAATCTTGATTCCAGCTTGTGCTTCTTCCAGTCCAGCGTTTCTCATGATGTACTCTGCATAGAAGTTAAATAAGCAGGGTGACAATATACAGCCTTG
>NW_011494946.1:3840941-3852921 GCF_000754665.1 Bison bison bison
CTTTGGCATAGTCAATAAAGCAGAAATAGATGTTTTTATGGAACTCTCTTGCTTTTTTGATGATCCAGCGGATGTTGGCAATTTGATCTCTGGTTCCTCTGCCTTTTCTAAAACCAGCTTAAACATCTGGAAGTTCACGGTTCACGTATTGCTGAAGCCTGGCTTGGAGAATTTTGAGCATTACTTTACTAGCGTGTGAGATGAGTGCAGTTGTGCGGTAGTTTGAGCATTCTTTGGCATTGCCTTTCTTTGGGATTGGAATGAAAACTGACCTTTTTCCAGTCCTGTGGCCACTGCTGAGTTTTCCAAATTTGTTGGCATATTGAGTGCAGCACTATCACAGCATCATCTTTTAGGATTTGAAATAGCATATCATTAATTTATTTAGTAAATATTTACTGAGCACCCCGGTCCCTCTGCTAGGCACTGGAGGTAAGGATTAAATAAGCTGTGACCTTGACCTCTCATGACCAAATAAGCAATCCATGCGATTTCATACGTGCAGTGATGGTGATAGAACAGGGCCCTGCAGGAACGGGGTAAGAGGGGACACAAACCCCTATCTAGGGAAGATCAGAGAAGGTTTCCCGCAGGAAATGGCCTGGGGAGTAGAACCCAGGTACGGTGAGCGGGGCGAGTATTCCAGGCAGAAAGAAGGGCATGTTCAAAAGTCCAGAAACAAGCAAAAAGAGTTTCAGAAACTGAGAGACATCCTCTGGAGCCACAGGCTGAGCCATCAACAAGTGTGACGACTCCATGGAAGATCCGGTTTTATTCGCACTGAAAAAAAAGGGCTATTCACTGAAAAGTCTTTTTGCTGTCCTGGAAGAACCTACTGACAAGCTCCTGACCAGCAAGGACTGTGTTTTATTCATCGTGGTGGTTGCAGACCACTAGCTTTCTTGCACAGAGAAGGAGTTCAGCACCTTTTGCACACCTAAAACTTTCCCTGACACACGAGTGGATTCCAATTTTCTTCTAGAAGACTCAGTGCTCCAGGGTGGTCAGACTGAAGGGAACTTCCTTGTGATCCTGACTATTGCAGCAACTCTGTGTCAGCCTTTGACTCTCCTAATTTGAACTGTGGTGTTGGAGAAGACTATTGAGAATCCCTTGGGATGAAAGGAGATCCAACCAGTCCATCCTAAAGGAGATCAGTCCTGGGTGTTCATTGGAAGGACTGATGTTGAAGCTGAAACTCCAATACTTTGGCCACCTGATGCAAAGAGCTGACTCACTGGAAAAGACCCTGAGGCTGGGAGGGATTGGGGGCAAGAGGAGAAGGGGACGACAGAGGATGAGATGGTTGGATGGCATCACCGACTCGATGGACATGAGTTTGAGTGAACTCTGGGAGTTGGTGATGGACAGGGAGGCCTGGCGTGCTGCGATTCATGGGGTCGCAAAGAGTCGGACACGACTGAGTGACTGAACTGAACTGAATGACTGCATATCCATGTCATGTGCCCTTGTCTTCTTTTGAGTTTCCCAAGAGGCAGACCCTAAGACAAAAAGCTGGACACTAGTAGCTCATTAGAGAGAGGATCCTAGGAAATGCTGGTAGGGAGGGCAGGAGTAAGACAGACAAGGACTGAAAGCTGAGATCACGTGGTGGGGGTGAGTTTATGACATGGGATCCAGGGCTCCATCCTGCGGAGTCTCCGGGCAAACAACTCAGAGTGGCCTCAGCCAAGGAGACGCAGAGCAGGGGTCTTGACCCCGCCCCTCCCTTCTAGCCCTGGTTGGAGGCAGCTCCTGAGAAGTGACCTGCCACTGTCTCTGGCCTGCCCCACATGCAGACAAAGGAAGTGAGGGGTTGGGGACAGGTAGTGATAACATCTGCGGCAGCTCCCCTCCCACGTAAGCCCTCAGCTCCACTCATGTGCTCAGGGAGACAGGAGGTCAGGCCCCTGGGCGCCGGACCACCAGCTGGTCTTGGGCTGCAGGGGATTTCCTGACGGCAGGCAAGCGAAGTCAACCTGCAGTCTGTTTGATTTCCTGGGGCACCGAAGAAGTCACACGACTCCTGGCTGCATCTTTTTAAGCATTATGCTACCTTCTTCCTCCCCGCACTCACATTGTTCTTACACTGCAGCATTTCATCTTATGTATTGCTATAATTTTTGTTTTCAATCAAAATGCTGTTCATTCAAAGCCTTTCACTCTCACAAGGTTCCTTGTTATCTGCCTCCCTCTCCCACATGGCGGCGACTGAACAGACCTGGGAGGGTCTGACGGTGATAGGAAAACTGGAAATCGCTTAGATGAGGTCAACCAGCAGCATAAAAAGAGAGCCCGGACTCAGAGTCGTCTCTGGTCTTCTAGTTCAAAGGCTGATGAACTTGATCCTTGGGCCGCTTCAGCCTATCTAGTGTTACAAATAAAGCTATGTTAGGACATTCGTTACATATTATGATGCGTTCCTTTCATGCTGCAGTAGCAGAGTTGTAACAGAGACAGTCTCACCAAGCCAAAGAACTTGCTGTCTGGTCCTTTACATTTTCTGCTCTCCTCGCGCCATCCATAGTCACAATACACTCTGTTGTTTGGACTGCGCCAGAACCCAGGAAAGTGGGGATTTGTTTAATAGGTACAGAGTTTCAGTTTTGCAAGATGAAAAGAGTTCTGCACCCCAGTGTTCATTTCTGCACTGTTTACAATAGTCATGACATGGAAGCCACCTAGATGTTCATTGACAAAAAAAAAAAAATGAATAAAGAAGTTGTGGTATATATATACAATCAATTATTACTCAGCTGTAAAAAGGAACAAAATTGAGTCAGTTATAGTGATGCAGATGAACCTGTCATACAGAGTGAAGTAAGTCAGAAAGAGAAAAAGAAAAACGAATATTGTATATGGTGGCTCAGAGGTTAAAGCGTCTGCCTCCAATGCAGGAGATCCAGGTTTAATCCCTGGGTCGGGAAGATCCCCTGGAGAAGGAAATGGTAAACCACTCCAGTATTCTTGCCTGGAGAATCCCAGGGATGGAGAAGCTTCACAGTCCATGGGGTCGCAGAGAGTAGGACACAACTGAGCGACTTCACCTTCACCTTCAATGCATTTATATGGAATCTAGAAAAATGGTACTGATTAACCTATTTGTGGTGTTGGAGAAGACTCTTGAGAGTCCCTTGGACTGCAAGGAGATCCAACCAGTCCATCCTAAAGGAGATCAGTCCTAGGTGTTCATCGAAAAGACTGATGCTGAAGCTGAAACTCCAATACTTGGGCCAGCTGATGCGAAGAGCTGACTCATTTGAAAAGACCCTGATGCTGGGAAAGATTGAAGGCGGGAGGAGAAGGGGACAGCAGAGGATGAGATGGCTGGATGGCATCACTGATACAATGGACATGGGTTTGGGTGGACTCCGGGAGTTGGTGATGGATGGGGAGGCCTAGCGTGCTGCGGTTCATGGGGTCTCAGAGTCGGACACGACTGAGCGACTGAACTGAGCTGAACCTATTTGCAGGGCAGGAATACAGCTGCAGGTGGAGAGTGGACTTGTGGGCCCAGCGCGGTGAGGAGAGGGTGGGATGAGCTGGGAGAGGAGCACTGACACATGTATAATACCAGGTGCTAAATAAACAGCTGGGGAGCTGCTGCGTAACACAGGGAGCCCAGCCAGGGGCTCCGGGATGACCTAGAGGGCTGGACGGCGGGGTGGGAGGACGGTTCAAGAGCGAGGGATATATGCATACACGTGGCTGATCACATTGTTGTACAGCAGAAACCAACACAGCAATGGAAAGCCGCTATAGTCCAGTAAACAAGGAGGAGAAGAGCTCTGCGGGTGGATGGCTGTGCCAGGACCCAACAAGGTGAATGTACCTGATGCCAGTGAACTGTGCACTGAAAAATGGTTCAGATGATAGATGTCGTTACGTGTATTTCAGTGCAATAAAAATGAAAAGAAAGAGAAACGACAGAAAGGCGTGTCCTGTTTCCCATTCCATAGATGAGAAAATTAAGGCACAGGGAGGTTAAGTGACTTGCTCACGGTTACTCAGCTGGTTAAGAGGCAGAGGCGAGTTTCAAACCTGTAACTCCTGACGCTTACGTGTTTTTCCTACTCAGCCTCGGCTCCCCTGGGCTCCATCATGCTGGTCCCTAGTTTAACTCATAAATATCCATCCATTCAGACAACAGCCACCCTCAGTAGATGGATAGCTTTCTGCTGGGTGTGAGAAATCTTGGTGTATATTGTCATGTTTTTCTTGTTGCCTTCCACCCAAACAAACATAGCTCTGGTACAAGATAAGTTATAAGAATCCAGGAACAAGCTATAAATTTTTATAATGAAGGTGGCTTGTTTTTTTTTATGAATTGTAATTTGTTGCGGTAGAGACGTAAGCCTTTCAAGTGCAGAGGAGAGATTCGTACCGTAGCCGGTGAGAACTCCGTCTCCCTGATGAAAGAAATACTCCCGAAGGTTCGGCACACCCAGTTGTGGCCATTCTAAGCCACAGAACTATTCCAGTGGAACCACATGATTCAGATCACTGTCTGACAAATGTATCAATGATAAAGAATTACAAAAATTGTACACATGCTTCACTAGAAGTATGTGTATAAGTGACTAATACCGAGAATCACCACGACACTCAAAAAGATTTTCTATCCCATCATAATTCATCTGTACCCATTTCAACACTTAACCGTTTAATAATAAATTCAGATTATCTTATGACGAAAAATGGGTTCTTGATTTTTATGCACTTTGGGGTTAAAACTGGCAACCCAAACTATCACACCATGCGTCTTAGTGGGTAAATTTGACAGTGCTCGGAGTGGCCCGCGACCAGTTCAATGGGACGAGCCTGTTGTCTCTTCTGCTCATTCCTAAATACCCACCAGGCCTCAGGGCTCTCTGTGTCCTAAGTGATCTTAGGCGCACGTCTCTCACGCTGTCTTATTTCCTCCAATCCAAACAGAAAGGCCGCTCTGGTGCAAGATAAACGTCAAGAGTCCAGAACCGCAGCTGGAGGCTGCAGCAGTTATCATGGTCTTATCCTCTTTTCTAAATGCTTTCTCCTAAATCTCTGTGTCTCTCACACTGCAGATCAGTAACTGAGAGTCTGCAGACCAGCACCAGTCCTCAGCAAATCCTCGAGGTCCCTGGTGGTTCTCTGCCAAGGGGTACTGGTCTTCCCTTGGATGCACCATGCTGTGCTCCTCTCCCATCCTCTCGGGACTGGCCCTGATTCCTTCCTTATTTCTAGGCAAGAAGCAGAACCGAGTCTTCGTCAGTTACCGTTAAAGACGGTTTGGTTTGCCTGATATGCTCTGCCTGCCAGAAATACCGGGTCCCTCCCTCTGCCTACGCTCCCGAGATGGCAGCCCCCCACGACCCTTCCTTTGGTGCTGAGCATGCTGCCTGCATTTGGCTGGTATCTGCCACTTAGCTGAGGCGCAGGGAGGGGCTGCTTAACATCTTTGTGACAGGAAGCATCAGTTCCTCATGGGCATCCAAGCCGAAAATAGACTTCCCCACTGGGCAGACACACAGCAGGCACCCACTACCGGTGCCCTGGAAACGCCTTCCCCCACCCCTCCTTCTGCCCCCCGCTGAAGCCCCGTTTGATTGATTGCATCCCTACTTGATCATATCATCCTGAATATTAAGCAGCCAGAACACTCACTGACTGACAGTTACTCTGCCCGAATCCCCATCCATTCAACCCCCGCTCAGAGCTCCTAAGATTAGGTCCAGAGGCATTCTCCTAACTCGGAGAGGTAGGTGCGTATTTTAAACGACAACAACCCCATCTGAAGTGTTAATTGCTGAGATACACTGTGAAGCAGCATTTTTAAACGGATAACATTTTAGCCTTTACTCCTGGTTGGTGTTTAGACTTTGACAACCACAGCTCTCTAGAAGATAAATTATTTTGGGAACAGTTTGGGAAGAGAACTGGCTTCTGTTCAAATTAACGTTTGTCACCATCATACACTTTGCTTCCGCACCCTTTCATCTCCTACTTTTAGCTCCTCAGATTTGTTAATTGTGCCACATTTCACAGGAGAGAGGTGTCAACCTTGAGGAAGGCGGGGAGGAGCTGGGGAAGGAAAGGGGCCTTTGACCTCAGAGCAGAGCAGGTGAGTTATTTTAAATGCAAGGAAGAAAAATGTCCATTTTTTTTTTAGTTACAGGGAATTAGAGGAAAAGATTAAAACAACAAACTTTTAAGAGTGAAAGACATGCCATATTAAATTAAAATCTTGGACAAACACCAAAAACAGACTGTAGTTTGAGGAACCTGTGACAAATGGAAAGATTCTGTTTCCTCAATCTATCGAAGTCCTATATCCCAGGACAACTGAGACTCACAGCTTTCAAAACATCTCAAATTCTTAAATCGTGACACTCTGTGAAGATTCTGGGTCATCCCCGGGATTCAGGGCACCCCAAAGATCAGCTGCCTTCTTCCTGGCCTCCCTCCTTCGTGTTGATTCTAGCAGCTGATATTTCAAGATCAGGATGACAAGAAATAATGCCATTTTCCTCCACTGTTTTAAAATAAGAATTGTTGAACTCACACATGACTGTCACTCACAGCCCCAATAGGCGACTGGCACTTTTTTACAAAGTTATTTTTTCTTTCAAAACAAGGGTGACAATTCCTGCATAAAATAAATCCTCCATCAACTGGGAAGCACAATCACTAGAATTTTTTGGCACACCGCTTTTGGGAGAAAGAGGTGATTGAG
This sequence comes from Bison bison bison, assembly GCF_000754665.1. Lineage (NCBI taxonomy): Eukaryota > Metazoa > Chordata > Mammalia > Artiodactyla > Bovidae > Bison > Bison bison. Next base: position 3,847,654 of record NW_011494946.1, read on the forward strand.
ATGAAGAGAGTTAAACTTTGAGCACACTTGTTTAAAGCAACTTGAGGGATTGGGGGCAGGAGGAGAAGGGGACCACAGAGGATGAGATGGCTGGATGGCATCATTGACTCGATGGACGTGAGTCTGGGTGAACTCCATCACCCAACTGGGAGTTGGCGATGGACAGGGAGGCCTGGCGTGCTGCAATTCATGGGGTCGCAAAGAGTCGGACACGACTGAGCGACTGAACTGAACTGAACTGAAAAAGCAACTTCAGGCTGCAGCCCAGAGTCAGGCAGATCCCATACAGTTTCTTTCTCATTCTGAACCTGTGGTTTTCAGTCAGGACTGATCAATGGTTATCAATGGTGCTGACCCTTGGCCACATTAAGACCCTGACCATCAAAGGAAGAAGAAAGACTGTTTGATGCACTGTCCTTCCTAAGGCAAGAAATTAGGCCAGAACATTTCAGGAAGTTTTTCAACTTTGGCTGAAACCTTCACTTTAACCAACTGATTAAAGAAGCTACAATCTAGATTCCTCAATTCATGTTTAAACTGTTACCTCATATGTAAAATCAGAAGACTCCATTAGAAAGTTTATGAATTTATTTAAGAAAGATCTATTAAGTGCCTAATCTGTGCCAAATGCTGCTGCTGCTGCTGCTGCTGCTGCTGCTACTGCATCGCTTCAGTCGTGTCCAACTCTGTGTGACCTCATAGATGACAGCCCACCAGGCTCCCCCGTCCCTGGGATTCTCCAGGCAAGAACACTGGAGTGGGTTGCCATTTCCTTCTCCAATGCAGGAAAGCAAAAAGTGAAAGGGAAGTCGCTCAGTCATGTCCGACTCCAGTGACCCCATAGACTGTAGCCTTCCAGGCTCCTCCATCCATGGGATTTTCCAGGCAAGAGTACTGGAGTGGGGTGCCATTGCCTTCTCCGCCAAATGCTGCTAGGTGCTGTAAATAGAGACATGAACAAAGTTCTTGCACTCAGATGAATTACAGTTTAGCAAGAGAGATGGATATAAAACAATTACATAAATAGTTTACATCTGCAGTTGTGGTAGAGTTACCAAGAGCTAGTGCAAGATGTTATGAGACAGTATCATTGGGACAGAGGACCCCCATCTAGGATTCCTAGATCCCAATTATGAGGGCACGTGCAAAGGTGCTGGGGCGGAGTGGAGCCCAGGCCTTCATAGAAGATGAAGGTAGGAACACAACCGTATCAATAAGCTGAAATAGTATCAATAAGTAACCAGAGAGGAGGCCAGAGACCAAGCAGTGAGGAGCAGAACGGGCCTCACTGATCAGAATGATGAGTTTATACTTCATCCAAGTAGCAGTGGGAAATTGTGGCCAAGGAACCTACGTGTCCCCCAATATCTGTTCGAGCCTTCTCCACTTAGCAATAGAGCTCCAGAATTCAGCCAGACACACAGTTGCCCAAAATAAAGACCTTATTTATCAGACTCCCACGTAACTGAATTCTGACCAATGAGGTATAAGCAGAAGCGGTAAATGCAACTTCTGAGAAGTCAGTGTCTTTAAAGAAGGGGTGTGGTCTTCCCTCTTCCCTCAGGCGGGATTGCTGTCATGATGGCAGGAGGCTAAGCAGCCACCAGGGACCGTGAGGTTGGAAGTCACACACCGAGGACAGCCATGCCACACGATGAAAGAAGCCCAGAGCTGTCACCTGAGGGGCCGCACTGGTCACAGCTGGGCACGTCTGGCCTGTGCCTTCTGCAGACGCACACTGAGTGACACACCTATCCAAGCTGCTCAGTTTAGACTTCCTGACAGTCTCTGCCAAGCCTGTTCTTAATTGATACAGAACGCACTGCTCAAAGATGAAGTTTGGGGTTGACATGTACACATGACTATATTTAAAACAAATAGCCAACCAGGACCTCTGCATAGTACAGGGACCCTGCTCAGTATTCTGTAATAACCCAAATGGGAAAGGAATTTGAAAAAGAATAAAAATAAATAAAATTTCAAATATTGAAAAAAAGAAGTCTTTCTTTCGTGGTGGGATTATAAGCTCTTAAATTCACAAATTTCTATGACTTTCATGAGTTATCAGAATATTTAATATAAGAAATAAAACTGTAACAAAACTTTTGTTTGCTTATTCATTCATTGTTTTATTTACACACTTAATCATTTGGCCCCAGCTATGTACACGTACTTGTCTTAGAGTACTATCGAGGACAAAATCACAAATAATTTGATGCCTACCCTAAAAGGATTTATAACTTGGAAATACAGGAAGTATTTACAGGTCACTAGTGAAATGCAGATGACCGAAGAAGACAGTTAAGGAAAAGCTGATGTTAAGAGCATAGATGGTTCATAGAGATAAAACTATCACACTATGAGCACTTAGAAAGCTATCACATAGCCTAAGCTTGTTTAATGCCTCTGATCCAATCCAGAAATCACCTAGACGAATGCTCTGAGGCACGGAGTCTCAGAGCACCAGGAAACTTTAAGTGTTTGTGCAACTGAATAATTAATAGGATTCTGCTGACCTCAGAGACCACTCAGGCAAAAGAGACAGGCAAAAACCACTGCTTCCTCTGAAAGCAGGGATTAACAAAGAAAACTCAGCCCAACATTGGGCTTCAAACACCTGTTGATAAAAATCTGCTTTATCATTGTCATGGCCAAAGCTAGTCCCAGTCATACCGTAGGTTGCTGAGATCTTAGAGTCAACACTGCAGACTTTACAGGAGAGCAACCTGATCCCTTGATTAAGAGTTGAAAAGCCAAGCGCTTCAGTGAGCAGTACTTCTGGGCCATTCACACTAGCTGGAGGAGGAAGCCATGGCAGACCGCGTGCTATGGAGTCTCGGGTAAGCAGGCAATAGAGGGGAGGGAAGGACCATCCTGAGCACCTTTGCACCAGGAATCGTGTAAAGTGAACATTACATAGACGCTTGTTTACTATTTACACCATCTTTGCGAGATATGAGCGTTATCTCCTTTTACAGGTAAGGAAAATGAAGCTGAAGATCTTTTATGCAGGACACGCACCCCGGTCACAACCAGACTGAAATCCAAATGTTAAGTCAGGCTCCATGAAGCTCTGTGGGAGAGAGTGTCTTTGTTGCCCATGAACGTGAAGTTCTTGCTTTATGGTGAAAGAATTCGGAGGTGAAGTGATAGGTAAGAAGTGGATTTATTTAGAGAGAAACACACTCTATAGACAGAGTGTGGGTCATCTCAGAAGGTGAGAGAGAGAGAGCCTCAAAATATGGCATGGTTGGTTTTTAGGGGCTGGGTAGTTTCATAGGTGGGTGTTGGAGAAGACTCTTGAGAGTCCTTTGAACTGCAAAGAGATACAACCAGTCCATCCTAAAGGAATCAGTCCTAAATATTCACTAGAAGTACTGTTGAAGCTGAAACTCCAATATTTTGGCCACCTGATGTGAAGAGCTGACTCATTTGGAAAGACCCTGTTGGGAAAGATTGAGGGCTGGAGGAGAAGGAGATGACATAGGATGAGATGGTTTGATGGCATCACGGACTCAATGGACATGAGTTTGGGTAAACTCTGGGAGTTGGTGATGGACAGGGAGGCTTGGTGTGCTGCAGTCCATGGGGTCGCAGAGTCGGACACGACTCAGTGATTGAACGGAACTGAACTGAATAAGTGGGAGGATTATTCCAAATATTTTGAGGAAGGGGCAGGGATTTCCAGGAATTGGGCCACCACCCACTCTTTGGCCTTTCATGGTTAGCCTCAGACTGGCATGGCACTGCTAAGGTGTCTTGTTCAGATGCTAGAGAATAACAGTGAGTGAATAATGAGGCTCAAGGCCTGCTGGAAGTCAAGCCTTCTGCCATCTTGGATCCTGGCGGTTCTAACCAGTCTTTGCCATGTCCTATGGCTATGTCACTCTTTTAAAGGCTGTGATCTGCCCCCTACCCTACTGTTTCACCTTCAGCTGTAAGTTGGAAGTGAGGGTTGTTAGCTGATAACCTCCAAGGGCATTTTCCTTGTAAACGTCAACTATAGTTCTCCACCTAATACTCGATAAGACTCTTTCTAAACCTTGGGGGTGCCTTTCAGTCCAAGGAATAGCAGTCTTCCCTTTGTACTAAATTGATAAATCCAATATAATAAACCAACTCTCTCTATAGCTATTTTTCATCTTAAAACTTGAAAACATCTTAAGATTTATGGAAACTGGCACTTCCAAACTTTTGTGAGAAAAGAAAAATGAGAAAATTTTGACCATATCAACATTTAAAAATTTGCATTCCGTAATTCCATTTGATGCTGGGTTATTTCTTTCTTGACTAAAAGTCTGGAGGTAGCCACAGAAGCTACTATAACAGCTCATAAGATTCTCCAAGGCCAGGACCCTGTCGTCCCTATGATGCGGTCCTCGTCACTGTGGTCCGAGACATGGGCTAGAGCTCCAGGTGCAACATCTGCATTAATCACATTGTTATTTTTAAACCTGTGTATTTGCTAAGAGTTGGCATTCCCATGGTGAAATCCGTGCTCTCCCACAGCCCTGGGGGTGTGTGTGTTATACACTGGGACAACCTTTCTGGGGAAATTTGATACTTTGTTTTATGGATCATACATGTACATAACCTTTCACCCAGTATTTCTAGGGGAATATTTATCTCTGTCACTCCTTGAATCTGGCTGACCTGCTCTGACTTGGAGAAAGAAGCAGAAGTGATATCCTGGGACATCCAAACTCAGGCCTTAGGAGATTTATCAGCCGCATACATTTCTCCTTCTTGGGAGTGAGCCACCGTGCTATAAAGGAGATGAGGTTTCACTATGGAACGATAAGAGCTCACCTTGGAAGAGGAGCACTTGCCTTTCCTTTTTCTTTTCTAAGTATAGTTGATTTATAATGTGGTATTACCTTCAGGTATATAGCACAGAGATTCAAATAGATAGATAGGTGATAGTAGATATTCTTTTTTAGATTATTTTCCCTTATCCATTCAGTTCAGTTCAGTCACTCAGTCGTGTCCGACTCTTTGCAACCCCATGAATTGCAGCGTGCCAGGCCTCCCTGTCCATCACCAACTCCTGGAGTTCACCCAAACTCATATGCATTGAGTTGGTAATGCCATCCAGCCATCTCATCTTCCGTTGTCCCCTTCTCCTCCTGCCCCCAATCCCTCCCAGCATCAGAGTCTTTTCCAATGAGTCAACTCTTCACATGAGGTGGCCAAAGTATTGGAGTTTCAGCTTCAACATCAGTCCTTCCAATGAACACCCAGGACTGGTCTCCTTTAGGATGGACTGAT
>NW_011494946.1:3853461-3863948 GCF_000754665.1 Bison bison bison
TCTTGATTCCAGCTTATGCTTCTTCCAGCCCAGCGTTTCTCATGATGACTCTGCATAGAAGTTAAATAAGCAGGGTGACAATATACAGCCTTGACGTACTCCTTTTCCTATTTGGAACCAGTCTGTTGTTCCATGTCCAGTTCTAACTGTTGCTTCCTGACTTGCATACAGATTTCTCAAGAGGCAGGTCAGGTGGTCTGGTATTCCCATCTCTTGAAGAATTTTCCACAGTTTATTGTGATCCACACAGTCAAAGGCTTTGGCATAGTCAATAAAGCAGAAATAGATGTGAAATGCAAATCAAAACCATGAGATATCAGTTCATCTCATTAAAACTCTTGGAATAATACATAGAAGCCAATACTCATGGCCTTGCTTTAAGCAGTGGTTTCTTAGACATGACATCAAAAACACAAGTGCAAAATGAAAAATGAAGCATCAAGAAAATGAACAGAAAACCCACAGAAAAGAGCCGGTACTGCACCCGCATACAGAATACACAGAGAACTCTTGCAGCTCAGCAATAAAGAGATGAATAAGCCACTTTTTTAATGGGCAAAGTATTTTGAGGAATATTTCTCCAAAGAAGACATTAAAATCGGCAAATATTTCACAAAAAGATGTTCAACATCATTAATCATTAGAGAAATACAAATCAGAGCCACAACTAAATATCACTGCACTGCCATGAAGATGACTAACATTTTAAAAGATAGAAAACAGGAGTTGATGAGGCTGAGGAGGCACTGTGACCCTTACACACTGCTGGTGGGAAAGCGAAACAGCAGAGCTGCTTTGGAGAAACTTTTTTGCAGTTCCTCAAAAAGTTAAGCCCTGAATTACCATATGACCCAGTCACTGCACTCCAGGGTAGGTACCCAAGAGAACTGAAAACATGTCTACACGAACACCTGTACACACATGTTCACAGTAGCATTATTCCTGGTAGCCAAAACCAGAATGAATGGAAATAACCATCAATTGACGAACGGGTCAAAAACAGTGTGGTTCATTCACATAGTTGCATGTTAATCAGCAGTAAAGAAAGAAATACTGATCCATGCCACCACATGGGCGAACCTCGGAAATGTTATTCTAATGAAAGAAGTCAGACAGAAAAGGCCACGCGTTATTGATCCCATTTGTAGGAAATAACCCAGAATAGGCAATATATAGGAACAGGAAGTGAATTAGTGTTTTCCACATGCTGTGGGGGAAGGGAGAATGGGTAGTGACTGCTATCCGCCATAGAGTTCCTTTCTGACGTGATAAAATTGTGCTGAAATTAGATAGTGGTGATATTTGTACAACTCTGAATATACTAGAAACACACTGAATTGTATACTTCAAGAGGATACATTTATGATATGTGGGTTATATCTCAACAAAGCTATTCATTTTTAAATGTCCATATTTATTTTTATTTCATCTTGTTTTAATATAAAAAGAATACATGTTCATGTAAATGTCATACTTTCAGAGTTGATAACAAAAAAGAATTCAGTAGCAACTGCCCTTAAGAGAGCCACGGGTAGCAATTTGGGGCAGATGCCAATACGGTTATTTCTCTAAATATTCGTTTTTTACAAAAATCCTACATTTTACATGCTGTTACAATTATAAAATTTACATTTACAACTGTTTTACAACCTGCTTTTCCTCTTAACATAGATCAAAGCCACATTCTTAAGTCGGTAAATACACCTGTACCTCCTTTTTTCTTGTTGCTTAGTATGTGTGTGTGTGTGCATGCATGTGAGTGCTAAGTCGCTTCAGTCCTGTTCAACTCTTTGCGACCCCACGGACTACAGCCCACCAGGCTCCTCCGTCCATGGATTTCCCACACAAGAACACTGGAATGGGTTGCCATAACCTCCCCCAAGGGATCTTCCCAACCCAGGGATTGAACCCATGTCTCTTACCTCTCCTGCATTGGCAGGGGGGTTCCTTACCACTAGCACCCCCTGGGAAGCCCACTTAGTATTATGCTGTATAAACATCGTATTTTACCACTTCTCGGTCTCTGTACCTAGTTTTTTTTAATCTTGTAGTATTGTGTTTATAGGGCTTCCCTTGTGGCTCAGCTGGTAAAGAATCCACCTGCAATGCAGGAGACCTGGCTTCGATCCTTGAGTTGGGAAGATCCCCTGGAGAAGGAAAAGGCTACCCACTGCAATATTGTGGCCTGGAGAATCCTATGGACTGTATAGTCCATGGGGTCGCAAAGAGTCGTACACGACTGAGTGACTTTCACTTTTACTGTTGTGTTTATTTCTATGTAACAAATTACACCAAAATTTAGTAGCTTCAAACAACAGTTATCATCTCCTAGTTTCAGGAGTTTGGAAGTGGCTTAGGGATTCTGGCTCAGGATTTCTCACAGGAGTGCTATCAGGACATCAGCCAGAGTCCAGTTGCCTGAAGGTTTAAGTGGGGCTGAGGTTTTATTTGTAAGGCTGCTGATTTATACACGTGGTAAGATGTTGCTGGTTGTTGGTAGGAGGCCTTGTGGCTTGGCACGAGCACGTCTGTGTGGCTACTTGAGTATCTCTTTTTATAATTGGAGTATAGTTGCTTTACAATGTTGTGTTACACTTCTACTGTACAATGAAGTGAATCAGCTGTATGTGTACATACATCCCCTCCCTCTGGGACCTCCCTCCCAAAGTTCCCAAACGGATAACAGTCACAGCAAACTTGTGGATGTCTTTTCAAGTAATGTGGTGGATATCAGCTTGATCTGCCTACTTCCGTTTCCTCAACTTCTTGTTACAGATCCCATATTTCTTTGGAGGAACTGCCTCTCTCTATTCCATATGGCTTTTTTGGGGTTGCAAAGCAGAATACTCTGCTCTTCTGGCCATGGTGATGGTGGTTTAGTCACTAAGTCGTGTTCGACTCTTGCGACTCCATGGACTGTAGCCCACCAGGCTCCTCTGTCCATGGGATTTTCCAGGCAAGAATACTGGAGTGGATTGCCATTTCCTTCTCCAGGGGATCTTCCCAACCCAGGAATCAAACCCAGGTCTCCTGCATTGCAGGCAGATTCTGGCCATAGTCGTCAGTCAAATAGGAGAGCCTCTGATTGAAGCAAAGCTAACTAGATTCCTTGCATGGGATTTCACACATGGAACATGGGAAAGAGAAGATCTTTCTTTGCTGAAGGTAGTTCCCTGAAACAGAGGAACCTGGACTTCCCCGAAACCAGACTACCCCTTCCCTACCACCAGCAGAGAGCACTGTCCCCCATTAGGGACAGAAAAATAGAATGAGAATGAGCCCACTGCACAGAGAGATACGGAGAGTGAGCTAATGGCATCACTCCAGTGACTGGATCCAGCCCTGCCTGAAGCAGGATCCACCCCTGGACCTCCCAGTTACCTAATACACTCCCTGTATTTCTGCCTCTAGTCACGGGCAGCCTTACATTGTCCAGCATGTTTCATACATGATTTCTGACTGCAGCGCTGGATGCTCCAGTTTCCCATGTGCATGCGTGCTAAGTCTCTCAGTCGTGTCCGACTCTTTGCGACCCCATGGACTGCAGCCCACCAGGCTCCTCTGTCCATGGAGATTCTCCAGGCAAGAATACTGGAGTGGGTCCCCATGCCCTCCTCCAGGGGCTCTTCCCGACCCAGGGGTCAAATCCACGTCTCTTTTGTCTCCTGCCCTGGCAGGAGGGTTCTTCACTACTAGGGCCACCTGGGAAGCCCCCCTCCCCACAGTTTTCTAGTTTGCGCTAAAAGAGAAGTGCCCCGCTCCCTGGCCCCATGCGCACATGCACGCAGTCAGCACAATTCACACAGCCCCTAAGGCCTAGGGGCTGTTGAACTAAACTGGTTCCCTGGTTTCCTAGCAACCAAGCTCCCTTTCCCCGTCCTCACACACTTGTGCCCTTTGTGACATCTCCTTTTGAAAGCGGCCCTTGATTGTGTGTGTTTGGGGAGAAGGAGAAGGCAAGAAACACACACATGTATTTCACCCTGAAACCCGAGACCCGAGACCGCAGGGGAGAGACGGCCTGGCAGACAGAGTTAGCATGTCCACTGGCGGGCTAAAAATAGCAGGAGATTTTGCTTCGCGGCTAATTTCTTGCTCACTGATACCTAATTACTTTTGTAAAATTAATAGTACCTGTTTTAATCAGCATGGAAAGACGTAGGTGACATAGACTGGGTGACTTACACAACACATTGGATAACTTACACATTACACAACAGAAATGTGTTTCTCCCAGTTCTGTAGGCTGGAAGGCCAGCGGAGGTCGGGGGGCAGCAGGGTCGGGTTCTGGTGAGATGCTTCCTGGCTGGCAAGCCGCCCACCGAGTCCTCACACGGCCTTTCCAGTGTGCATGTGTGAAGGGAGACAGACAGAGACACAGCGCCAGCATCCTCTGCTTCTAAGGCCGCCAATCTCATCATGAGGGCCCCATCCTCATGACTCCATCTAACCCTAATTACTTCTCAAAGGCCTTGTCTCCAAATACCATCACACCGGGGGTTAAGGCTTCAACATACAAATTTTCACAGGACGCAAACATTCTGTCCGTAACAAAATCTGAATATTATTCAAATATTGTTCATATTTGTAATTCACACAACAGTCATAACAGCCTTGTATAAGACAGGCTATATTTATATCACGACTTACATAATAAAGGAATCATTAAGGGATTTGTCTAGAGTCACAGTCAGAAGACCAGAACACAGTAACCCCCTTGTCTGCAGACTAATTCCACTGTCTTCTGAGTTCTGAGGCTTTTATTATCAGTTCCTCAGTGATGTGCTGTGCTATTCAGGCCCCATGATGGTTGGACTAAACAGTGTCTATCTCACTTTCATTTGGCAGTGGGGCCTTTCCCTGTGTCTCAGCTCCCATACGAGGTTATACTGAAATCAGTTAAAAAAGAGGTAAATATTATAACAAACGTGGCTACAGGGGGAGCGCAGCTTTACAAGAGTAGCAGACTGGAATGTCAAAACCACTGTTAATCCCACTCTGAGACATCGGCTGTACTGGCACCGAGTCAGCCTCGACCCCAGACTGTAGCCCTCATTCACCGCATCAACCTGTCACCAGGAGTCCACCCCCACAACAGGATGGGTATCCACCCCATCACTATAACGTACTCAAGGCCCAGTTAAATGTGGGCCGACAGATAAGCACTGATTTCAGATAAATAACAATTTTTTTTAAGTAGAAGTAAGATCAGCTGGAGAAGGGATAGGCTACCCACTCCAGTATTCTTGGGTTTCCCTACTGGCTCAGACAGTAAAGAATCCGCCTGCAATGCGGGAGACCTGGGTTCTCCCCTAGAGAAGGGAAAGGCTACCCACTCCAGATTTCTGGCCTGGAGAATTCCATGGACTGTATGGTCCATGGGGTCACAAGGAGTCGTAACTCACTCACTCACTCATGTCTTGTATGACATTTGGTACATACGTATTTGTTGCTAATTTGAGTTTCAGACTCAACTGGGCTTCCTGTATTTTTATTTACTAATTCTGTCAGCCCTGTCTCTTACTGCCTCCGCTTCTCACGGCTGGCAGAATAAGCTTTTGGAAATGCTAAACTGATCTGTCAATCTCCTGCCTAAACTCTTCAATATGTGTGTTTACTCTTAAGAGAAAACCCAGCTCCTTAACATTAAGCCCTGCAGGATCCAGTCTCTGAAGGTAAATATTTTGGGTTCTGGATCCAAACTGCTTGAGGGCTCGTTTTTAGCGTCCCACTCAAAGGAGCCTTCCTAGTATCCAGATTCTAACTGACTAGTCCTCCTGTACTCACTGATCCCTTTACTTTTCCTACGGTAGCCCTTGTCTGTATGTGAGGCAGGGGGGAACGAATTATTCCACCTGTCTCAGGTTTCCAAGTAAGGGGACCACTACTAGGGGAACACTCCCAACTTCCTGCCCCATCCCTGCCAAGGGAGCAGCAACTCCTCCAATTGGTGGATTTGGGAGAAGGAACACCTGGTTGGCTAGTCCCTCCACCTGCACAGGTGGCCGGTCTAGACCTCTACACCCGCAGGTTAGGCCTGACGGGACGGGCTTAGCCCTCGTGGCCTGAGGTTTTGGGAAGAGGGGTGATAAGTGCAGTTCAGGGCATAAACAAGCCCAGCTGGCCATCCATACTTCCGTCGTAGCTTCTCAGCACTGAAGATGATATTTTTAATCTACATTTCCTTCTGTACCTCCTAAAATTTCTAAACCAAGGGGAGAAGGGGGTAGTGATGAAGGGCAGTGTGTTAATTGTTAGCCTTCCAAACCTTCAATAGCATTCACTAGAAATTTGTATTTGTATGTTGAGATTTATTCATTTATCATGTAGGGGCCATGACTGTTTTATTCGCGGTTGTACCCCCAGTGCCTCACCACAGGGCTAGGCGGACTTCTGCCTTTTCAGTCTTTTCAAATGTCAGAGTGATGGATAAGCAGGACCTTGTCGCCGGCACAGTGCTGCCGCCCCCATCGCTCCGAGCAGAGCAAAGCCCAGGCCTGGGGTGGGAACCGAGTGCTGCCCCTGATTACCTGGTGGCAGCTGTTGGGCTCCCTTCACAGTGTTGTGAAGCACCCTGAGGCTGTGCCCAAGCTCATCGTGAAGTCGCGCCATGATTGATTAGTGATGTCTGCCACACTTGCCTGCGGGGTCATTGTAGGGCAGCCCAGGCCTGGGGTGGGAACTGAGTGCTGCCTTTGATTACCTGGTGGCAGCTATGGGGTGTGCCCAAGCTCACCGTGAAGTTGCACCGTGATTGATTAGTGATGTCTGCCACACTTGATGGCGGGGTCGGTGTAGGGCAGCTGGCACAGGCTTGTCCACCACGGCTTGGAAGCACGTGGGGCTGTGACATCCCCACCAGATGCACCCACTCTCAGCAAAGCGAGCCTGGCAGGGCTGACCTGCCCTTGCTCTGTGGCCGCAGGTTTGGGTGGTCAGTTACCTCCTGCTGGGCTCGTTGCACAGCTGCGCCATCCCCCAAGAGCATCCCTAGTCCCCTCGCCCCTGGCTTCCTCCTCCTTCCCACCGGGTCCAGTGGAGGCCAGCAGGCAGCACCTCCAAAAATCATGGGAGGGTTTCCTGGCCCACACATCTCACTGCAGTGGGAGGAAACTCGGGGCTCACTGGCTTCAGCGGACACAAACTGCAAACAGGACCTCTCATGAAATGGTCACTTCGTCTGCCATCCAAAGACTGCTTTTTTTAAGAATTGGAGTTCTACCTAGGGGAAGTCTCCTGACCGTGACCTTGATCTTGAAGTTGGTGTATTCTGGCTAACATGATCTGCTTTCATCAATTCAAGCCAAGCTACTTGCTTTGGTTTCTGAGATTTTTGTCTGTTTGTGCATGGTCTTTAGGGATGTGTGAGCGCCCCTGGTGGCAGTCCTAAGGACGCATATGTATGTAGCTCCCACTCACGATGGTCACACGATCCTTCACCACCTGTCTTCTGGTCTCTGCTCTCACACGACTGTCCCCCAGGCTCTCCAGGGTCTTAATAATCATCCTCACCGCCTCTCTTTCTTTAGGTCTTCTTTTCCCGTCTGAACTTTATGGGTCTTTGCATTTCTAACCATGGCCATCACCTATCCCAGCTGGGGAAATTTCTCCTAGCCCAGCAGTTCTCAACCATGGCTGCACACTAGAATCACTTGGGGAGTTTTAGCTGCTGAACGTAATGCCCAAGTGGCACCCAGACCAACTAGATCAGAATCCCCAGGATGTAGCCTGAGGTGCAGTACTTTTTAAATCTCCCCAGGTGATTCCAACTACAGGCCAAGGTGAGAACCCAGCCTGTTGTAAACATTTACTGAAGGAGGAAACAGACAGAGCTGGACTCCGTCTTAGGCCAGGCTGCAAACATTGGGCGACACGCATGGTCACCCTCCCAGTGGACTCTGAACTTTGCACCTGGTGTCTATAGAAATGGCATACCAATGGACAAACCAGACCCCCGATAAAAAAGCCTCAGGACTTGGACTTGGACTCTCCGCCGCCTAAAAGAATATGTTAATTATCTCTGTAACAGAACAAAGTGGTAAATTCCATTATGTTTATCGGGATATGACCACAGGCCTATTGATAAATGTCCAGTGTTTAACTATCTGGGCTTATGACACATGAGTCATGGGTTAGCTTTGATCATATCTCTCTTTTACCTTGTCCAGACTAGTTTCAAGGAATTCGGGCAGGTGGGTTTGGGCATGTACACTTAGGGTATATAAGGTTTTCACAAAAACTGGTCAGGGTCCTTGGCTAAGAGGAGACTCTGCCTTGGGCCGCTGGTGTAATAACCTGCACTCCACTATCTGCATTGTCCTTCTGAGTGAGTTTGTTTCCCGGAACACGTGGTACAACATTACCAACCACAATTCAGAGATTCAATTATATAGTTTAACATATATAATTATATAGTTAAAAGCAACCTCCGACTTTCATAAGATATGGGTGGGAAGAACCTCAGAGGCATCCAGCATTTATAGAGCAATATGCCCCCCAATATGCTGATGCCCCCCAACAAGGGAAAAAAAGAGATTCTGTCCTCCAACAACTTTGGAAAATATGTCATTCTACATATTCCTGCAGAATTGCAACACAAATGAGCTTCAAAGGTTCTGAGAAATGCCACAAGGAGAAAAAAGACAGCAGGAATCTATTTAACTTGACCTTAGATTTCCCAAGTTTATTCAAGGACAGGAATTAACATCTCAAGGACCCACTGCAAAACACTTAGTCCAATTCTCATTTGGTGAAGGCCTGAAGGGGTTAAATGATTCAGATCCTTGATTACTCACTCAGACCACCCTGGGATGAATATTTGCATGACCAAGGATTGGATTCAGTTTTCTTTTAAATACCTCCCATCACAGGAAGGGCTTCCCTGGTGACTCGGACGGTAAAGAATCAGCCTGTAATTCAGGAGACCTGGGTTTGATCTCTGGGTTGGGAAGATCCTCTGGAGAAGGGAATGGCAACCCACTCCAATATTTTTGCCTAGAGAATTCCTTGGACAGAGAAGCCTGTTGGGTTACAGTCCATGTGGTCGCAGAGAGTCGGACGGGACTGAGCGATTAACACTTCCGCTTTCGTCACAGGAAGCTCCTCCTCCCACTGGGGCGTTTCTCTGAATTTCTTCACCTGAGACAAGGTGATTAAGGTTCAAAAGTACCAAACGTCCCAAGGTGGCAGTGTTAGCGATGACTGCTGTTTGAATATTTCATCTGACATATAAATACTCTATTAGCATTTATCTATCAATTCAACAAGTACACATTGAACGCCTTTTGCCTGGGAGTAGCTCCTACATGCTCTTAACAGGAGTTAGTACAGCTATGGAGTAACAACAACCATGGGAGCTGACTCTTCCACCGCACTTATCCTGGCTGACCACGCACAGGCTTTCCCTGTAGTAACTCACTGAGGTCTCACCACAACCTCTTCAAGCCTGTTGTCACCATTATCCCCATTTCACAGCTGGGCAACTGAGCCAGAAAGAGAGGAAAGAATTTGCCCAAGGTCACAGGAGCAACTAGTCCGTGATGGAGCAGGCCTTCCCCGCCCTGGGAGGTCTGGCTGCAGAGGTCAGGCTCCTAACTACTTCCCGACACCACAGACTTTCTAGAGTGTGGGTGACTGCTTAAACAGTGAGGACGTTTCTACCCATCAGTTTATTTAATGAGCTTGGGATGAGGGGTTCCCCGTGCCTCTCACAGTAAAAGTAGCTTGCTGTACTAAATGTGATCTATTATTCAAAGATCCAACTCTTTAAATCCCCAGTTCAAACGAGTTAGCTCATCTGCTGAAACAGTGATCTTTTCCAATGTTGGGGTAAAAATGACAGTGTGGACTTCTAAAGAGAGGGCACGTTGGCCTCCAACACAGCAGACTCGCAAGGAAGTGCTCCAGGGTGGTTTTCAGTTCAGTTCAGTTCAGTTCAGTTCAGTCGCTCAGTCGAGTCTGACTCTTTGTGACCCCATGAACCGGCCAGGCCTCCCTGTCCATCACCAACTCCCAGAGTCCACCCAAATCCATGTCCATTGAGTCAGTGATACCATCCAACCATCTCATCCTCTGTCGTCCCCTACTCCTCCTGCCCTCAATCTTTCCCAGCATCAAGGTCTTTTCCAATGAATCAGTCCTTTGCATCAGGTGGCCAAAGTATTGGAGTTTCAGCTTCAGCATCAGTCCTTCCAATGAATATTCAGGGCTGATTTTCTTTAGGATGGACTGGTTGGATCTCCTTGCAGTCCAAGGGACTCTCAAGAGTCTTCTCCAACACCACAATTCAAAAGCATCAGTTCTTCGGCACTCAGCTTTCTTTATAGTCCAACTCTCACATCGATACACGACCACTGGAAAAACCATAGCCTTGACTAGATGGACCTTTGTTGACAAAGTAATGTCTCTGCTTTTTAATATGGTATCTAGGTTGGTCATAACTTTCCTTCCAAGGAGTAAGCATCTTTTAATTTCATGGCTGCAGTCAC
>NW_011494946.1:3864048-3865406 GCF_000754665.1 Bison bison bison
GTCTCTGCTTTTTAATATGGTATCTAGGTTGGTCATAACTTTCCTTCCAAGGAGTAAGCATCTTTTAATTTCATGGCTGCAGTCACCATCTGCAGTGATTTTGGAGCCCAGAAAAATAAAGTCTGACACTGTTTCCACTGTTTCCCCATCTATTTCCCATGAAGTGACGGGACCGGATGCCATGATCTTCGTTTTCTAAATGTTGAGCTTTAAGCCAACTTTTTTACTCTCCTCTTTCACTTTCATCAAGAGGCTCTTTAGTTCTTCTTCTCTTTCTGCCATAAGGGTGGTGTCATCTGCCTATCTGAGGTTATTGAGATTTCTCCCGGGTGGTTTTAACTACAGGATTTCCACCTTAAATCCTGCTTTAGAACTGAACTCACTTTCCAGGTGTCCATAGTGCTGAGTACTGGACATAGAGGCCCAGTTGGTATCCTGATTCACTCCCACTTTTAGTGACTCCTTTCTTCCCTGCTGTCATCACCCTAGCTTTTGTTTAGGGCAGCAAGGTAACCAGTCACTTCTGATGAATCCCTGTTGGTCTCTGAGGAGGCAATTCTCTCCCCGTCTCCCGCCCCAGCCTCCCTCTGCAGCAAGGCAGCGTGAGGTAGGTCTAGCCAATCAGCTATGAAGGAACATCTGCCGGAGGACTTCTGGAAAAGCTGTGACTTTCCTGATAAGGGGAGACAGGACTGATACAGCTTAAGCCATACCTTTCCTTTCTTTCTGCCTTGAATGCAAGTGTGATGACTGCAGCAGTGGTACCCATGAGGGAAGATAACAGCAACACCATCCCTGACGTCACTGAGCCAATGTCAGCAACTGCCTACTACTGAACCTCGCATGTGAAAAACACAAACCTCAGATTCTTCACATTTCTGTGCTATTTCCTTTTGCTGCGCTATGCTTAATCACTCAGTCATGTCCGACTCTTTGAGACCCCATGGACAGTAGCTCACCAGGCTCCTCTGTCCATGGGGATTGATTCTCCAGGCAAGAATACTGGAGTGGGTTGCCATGCCCTCCTCCAGGGGATCTCCCCAACCCAAGGATCAAATCTAGGTCTGCCACATTGCAGGCGGATTCTTTACTTTTGAGTCACCAGGGAAGCCCAAAAATATTGGAGTGGGTAGCCTATTCCTTCTCCAGGGGGATCTTCCTGACCCAGGAATCAAACCAGGGTCTCCTACATTGCAGGCAGGTTCTTTACCAGCTGAGCTACTGCAGAAGCCCTTATTTCCTTTGACTTATAGTTGAAAACATTCCTTTAGCCATACACCTGCTCTGACGGAGCTTACCATTCGGTTGAGGAGATAGTCGTTAATTATGCAGCACATAGATATATACAAAGAGCTCTA
>NW_011494946.1:3865506-3905867 GCF_000754665.1 Bison bison bison
AAGAGCTCTAGCTATGTATCTGTTATAATTGTATTCAGTTTGCGAACTGAAAAGAAAGAAAGTGAAGTCGCTCAGTCGTGTCCGAGTCTTTGTGACCCCATGGACTGTAGCCTACCAGGCTCCTCTGTCCATGGGATTTTCCAGGCAAGAGTAATGGAGTGGGTTGCCATTTCCTTCTCCAGGGGGTCTTCCTGACCCAGGGATCGAACCCAGGTCTCCCGCATTGCAGGCAGACCATCTGAGCCACACTTACAAACTCAAGTGTGCAAGATACGTCTCTTCATAGCCTTCATATTTCACATTCATTTTGTACTGAGACCCCCTCTGGCCAGGCCTCTTAATTTCCTTCAGGTAGGTTTCCTGTTTTCATCTGTGGTTATTTCTAAGATGCATGGAGGGAAGGGAGGTCCCACTGGGGTTAAAGATGCTGGTGAATATGGGAATCTCGTCTCAGCCATCATCTTTCCACACTAGTTTCCATGGAGAAACATGTATCCCATCCAGGCCTCACGTTCCTGACCACAGGCTTCTCTGGGCTCAGCTGTCAGTGTCCTCCAGGAACTTCTTGGGCACAGAGGGACCACCCACAGTTCCCATACGGGGGATACTGGGCCCCAGGGGACGGTGGAGCTGCCTAAATCTCCTACTTCTCTGTCCCATCTGGAGCCACTCTACCGAGAGCAGCGGTCAGTGACCACATGTTTCAATTCAAATGAGTTGATCCTTTTAATGTGTTGTTTGACTCAGATTGCCAGGATCCTGAGGATTTTTGTGTCTGTGTTTATCAGGGATATTGTCCTGATACTGGTTTTGGTATCAGGGTGATGGTGTCCTCATAGAATGGGTTTGAGAGTGTTCCTTCCTCTGCAAATTAATGAACAGCTTCAGAAGGAGGGGTGTTAACTCTTCTCTAAATGTTTCCTAGGATTTGCCTGAGAAGTCATTTGATCCTGGACTTTTGTTGGGATTTTTTAATCACAGTTTCAACTACAGTACTTGTGATTGGCCTGCTCATATTTCCCATTTCTTCCTGTTTCAGTCACCTCATGTGGGTCAGAATGGCCACCATCAAAACAGTCTACAAACAGTCAACGCTGGAGAGGGGGTAGAGAGAAGGAAGCGCTCCAACACTGTGGGTGGGAATGTGAATGGTACAACCGCTAGGGAGGGTCTTTAAAAAAAACTAAAAATAGAGTCACCACACGATCCTATAATCTCACTCCTGGGCATGTATCTGCAGAAAAACGTGATTCCAAAGGTTACATGGACCCTGACATTCACTGCAGTTCTGTTTACAATAGCCACTACAGGGAAGCAACCTACATGTCATTGACAGATGAACGAATAAGGAAGATGTGGTACATATATACAATGGGGTACTACTCAGTCATCAAAAACAATGAAATAATGTCATTTGCAGCCACACGGACGGACCCAGAGATTGTCATACTGAGTGAAGTCAGACAGAGAAAGCAAATATTGTATGACATCACTTATATGTGGAATTTTCTTTAAAAAAGATACAATTTATTTAAAAAACAGAAACAGGTTTATAGACTTAGAGAAAGAACTTATGGTTACCAGGGAGAAGGGAGTTTGGGATTGACATGTACACACTGCTATATTTAAAATGGATAACCAACAAGGACCAACTGGATAGCACAGGGAACTCTGCTCAACATTATGTAACAACCTAAATAGGAAAAGAATTTGAGACAGGATACATGTACATGTATAACTGAATCACTTTGCTGCCCACCTGAAATTAACACAGCATTGTTAATCAACTATACTAAAACATAAAATCAAAAGTTTAAGAGATTGACAAATTTAACTAAAATCTTTTAAAAATCAAGAATCCAGTTCCTCAGTCACACTGGCCACATTTCAAGGGCTCAAGAGCCACACGTGGCTAGTGGCTTCCATGTTAGACAGATGCAGAACATCCCATCACACTGCAGACAGAGAGGACCCCGGGCTGCTCCCAGGCCCAGCCAGGCCGTGGTGAGGCCAAAGGGCTGTGGTGAGGCCAAGGGGCCTCGTGATCTTGCCCCAGGGCATGTTTCCAAATGCAGAGTCTGGCCCCTCCCTTGCCCCAGGTCTTGGCTCAGCAGGAAATGGGCACCAGCCTGGTCTAGGAGGCCACCTAGCCCGTCCAGCCGCCCCGCTTCTCTCCTCACGCACAGGCTTGCCACTCGGGCAGTCCCAGCTTGTTTGGAAGGCAGGAGGTCTTGCTGTTCTTCCAAACCCATGGCCTTTGCTAGGCCCTTCTAGGAAAGGCTTAAGCTTTACATCTCAAAATCCAAAAAAGAAAAAAGGAACTTACTTATGAAACAGAAATTGACCAACACTTAGAAAACAAATTTCCGGTTACCAAAGGGGAAAGGGTGGGAGAGAGATAAATTAGGAATTTGGAATTAACATATATACAGTACTATATATAAAACAGACACACGAGGACTGGGTGGCTATTGTATAGCATAGGGAATTCCACATAATATTCCGTCATATACGGGAAAATAATCTGAAAAAGAATCGATAAATATATATGCTGCCGCTGCTTAGTCGCTTCAGTCACGTCCGACTCTGTGACCCTGTGAACTGCAGCCCACCAGGCTCCTCTGTCCATGGGATCCTCCAGGCAAGAATACTGGAGGGGGCTGCAGTGCCCTCCTCCATTGAGGCAGATTCTTTACCACTGAACCACCAGAGAAGCCCCTATATGTGTGTGTGTGTGTGTGTGTGTGTGTGTGTTGTACCACGCGTTCTGGGCAACAAACTCCCTCAGAAGGACCATGCAGATAGTGGAGTGCGGTTTATTACACCGGCGGGCCCAAGGCAGAGTCTCCTCTTAGCCAAGGATCCCGACCTGTTTTTGTGAAAACGTTATATACCCTAAATATTCGTGCCCAAACCCACCTCCCCAAATTCCCTGAAACTAGTCTGGACAAAGGAAAAGAAAGATACAATCAAAGCTAACCCGTGATTCGTATGCCTTAAGCCTAGGCAGTTAACAGTGGACAATGATCAATAGGCCTGTGGTCATGCCCCAGTAAGCATAATAGAATGTATGATTCTATTGGGTTACACAGATAATTAGGGTATTCTTTTAGGCAAGAGAGTCTAGGTATAGCCCTGGGGCTTTTCCATCCGGGGGCCTGGTTTTCCAGTTGGTGTGTCGTTTCCATAGATACTGGGCATAGAGCTCAAAGTCCACAGTCCGGCCCAGGATGGAGTCCTGCTTCCAAGATGGAGCCTGCTGTGGCTCCTCCTTCACACACACACGTGTGTGTAGTTGAGTCACCGTGCTGAACACCTGAAACTAACACAACACTGTCTATCAAGTGTACTTCAATTAACAAAAAAAAAGGAAGAAAATAAACAAACAAGTGAATCTCAAAGTCCGAGGGAAGACTGCTTTTTCTTCAGAGGCTCACTCTCCCTGCGGCAGAAAGCCTACGAGAAGAGTTCCAGATGTTGTCCTCTACACAATCACTCAGAGAATACGGAAATACTAACGGAATGAGTGCCAGCTCGGTGACTCGATGAGAAAAGATGACAAGGGGATCCGACCCGGTTTAAGGGAGGGGTTCAGAGAAGGCGGTCTGCTCTCTGTTTGAAATGCATGCAGAATGTGACTTCGCTGCACCCCCAGAACCTCAGCCCCCTGACCTGTGCTCACCCCATCAGCCGAGCCCAGAGTCTCCCCACCGGCTCTCAGCTTCCACACAGAAGCCTGGGGATGCTTCAGAAGCTAAAGTCAAACGGCGTGGCTCACCTCTGTACGGTCTGTGGTGGCTCTCTACCTCCCGGGGGCACAGAGTCCCCGCCCTGGCCTGCCAGGGCCCCGTGACCTGTGGCCCTTTCCCCACCCTGCTTGCTCCCCTGCCCGCTCACCCTGCCCCAGCTCCCGGCCTCCTAGCTCACCCTTAGATGAGTTGAGGGCACTCCAACTTCTTGGGCCTCTGCCCCTCCTGCTCACGCCCTCGTTTCCTCTGGTCTCTGCTCAGAGGTTCTCTAGCAAAGAACCCTCCCCTGCCACCAGTCCACAGTGAGAACCCCATCCCGGTCTCGCTTCTCCCCACTTACTGGGCTTAGGTTTCTTCTTCTTAGCCCTTGTGGGCTTCCCTGGTGGCTCAGATGTGCCGGGGTCCTGCCCCAGCTGATCCAGGGTATTCGAAGCGGGGACGGTGTCGGCGACCTATTTATTTAAATATTTTATCAAAGATATAAAGAGTAATAGAATGAGGATAGCTCAGTAGGAAAATTCAGTGGAGAAAAGAGGCTGAGTAGCTTGGTTTACGCAGGAGACCAATAAAACTTCAAGACAAGAAGTTTGCACCACTTACGTAGGCCGCAGACGTCCTTCCGTTCTCCCGAAGGAGAGGAGACACTGAGGCCTCCCCGGTCGGATCTTAGAAGCCCAGGCATAATTAGTAAGCATGGCGGGTTCCGCGCTCCAGATGGAGACTCAGCCAGAGTGAGAGAGAGAGCGACATGGGGAGACCAGTATTTCGAGAAACTGATCCCAATTCTTTATTTTCCATGGTCTACTTTTATACACTGAGATGTTATGCCAAAGTCACGCGGGGACAGCAGTCCTGACTTTTATCAAAGTCAGGTGCTTCATACAAATGCATACAGAGGTCTTAGGGGTGTTACATCATCTTCTGGCCAGGGGGCCTGCTGACAATTTATGACCCTCTCCTTGTGACAACAGTCAGTCAACCAGGACACTTATTTCTCCAGGGGTGATTATTCTTAAAACAGACACCACCCAAATAAAGTTATATTCCTATAGGGTGACGGTGTAGTGGGTTTTAGTTAAGGAAAGAATTTACTTAGCCTAAGGTCTAACGTGATTAATATCAAAGGTTAATACTTATTTCTTCTATATATTCATTAATGTGTGTAAGGGAAGGGGATATGGAGACTTAGCAACAAATATTGGCTCAACAAATGAAAAACCCTTCACCAATACAATTTCTAATCAGCCCATTATACTAATAGTTTTCTAACTTTTCTAAAGAACCTGTTTTTAGAAGGTTCAAAGCATCTCGTGCCTCTCACGGTTGGGAGGCTGTGAGCAATCACATGTGGCCGGACAAGCCTGTCAGGCAGGCTAGAGAACCTTCAGAGGAGTTTGTAGGTTAAAACACTCTTATCACGCCCAGGAATTATTATTAACTGGAGCTCTAGGTTAACTCCTTCTCCAAAAGAGGTGGTGGGGGACAGCCCCCCGTAAAGTCAGAGATGTAGGTGAGAGCACAAAGTAGTAAAGTAGGCAGGCTCTGGTTATGGGGGTAGATGCTCGAGGATTTCCAGGGGGACTCCTGAGGCTCGATCCCGCCTTTGCGTATGTCGAGCTTCCTTCCTCATGACCTTTGTCACGGGCGGAGTACCTCACTCTGGCCCCCAACACAGATGGTAAAGAATCTAACTGCAATGTGGGAGGCCTGGGTTCAGTCCCCGGATTGGGAAGACCCCTGGAGAAGGAAATGGCAACCCACTCCGGTACTCTTGCCTGGAAAATTCTATGGGCAGAGGAGCCTGGTGGGCTACAGTCCAAGAGTTCTCAAAGAGTTGGACACGACTGAGCAACTTCACTTTCACTTTTCACTTTCATGCATTGGAGAAGGAAATGCAACCCACTCCAGTGTTCTTGCCTAGAGAATCCCAGGGACGGGGGAGCCTGGTGGGCTGCTGTCTATGGGGTCGCACAGAGTTGGACACGACTGATGAGACTTAGCAGCAGCAGCAGCTTTCCTAATATATTGTTTAAGCACAACTTTCTAAAAGACACACTTCATAGGCGTCCCTGCATTAAGAAACGGAAGACAAGTGTCCACATCAGTACCAGATATCACAGTCATTCTGATAGCAGTGCATTCACATTTTATGAGTAAAACGGTGTCGAAGGGATTCAAATAACTTAAGACAAAATATGTTTCACATGAATGTATATATATTCCAAAAAATTGCCACATCTTGGGCAATCCCTGACTGGAGATGGGTTTTCTTGATATCTGTACCTTTGACCTTCCAGTTAAAAGTGTCTACTCATGCTGACTTCTCAAACTTTGAAGATAACACATTCATTATCCACAAACACAGACCCTACATTTTTATATGGTTGGGCATCCCAGGGACAGGTTATCTCTGGTAATTCTTGTTACATCTGCCAATTAGATGACCATTAAAACGCTTCCTTTTTCAGATAAAGGATGACTAACTTGCAAAGGGCATCTGTCTTTCTAAGGGTAAATAGTCTATCTTTGGGTTATGGAGAGACATTTGAAAACAGTGATTTTTTTCAATATTATGTTTTCAAGGTTATGAAATACTAAGACTACTTCATGCATAATTTTTTTAATAAGAACAGCTATATAGTTGACCCTTGAACAATGCAGGTTTGAACTGCACAGGTCAATTGACATGTGGATTTTTTCAATGGTAAATACCATCATGCTACCTCGTCCACAGTTGGCTGAATCTGAGGACGCAGATCTGTGGATACAGAGGACTCGCTCATGGAGCGGGCTGACGGTAAGTCATGCGTGGATTTTCCACTGCACGGGGTCAGCACCCCTCAACCGCCCCCACCCACTGTGTCCAGTGCTCAGCTGTGTTTCCATACGACGACCACCTGTCCCCGTCCGTCTTCGGCTGGGCCCCTGCATTCCCTACCCGGCAGCACCGTGCACATCTAGTTAATCACTTGTGTTACATAATCACCTGTGCCCATCTTTTTCACCACGCTGAGCCCAGAGCCGAGGCAAGCCCGGCACCTAGCACACAGTAGGGAAACAACAGAAACTTGTGGCCTGACTGGCCACCCCACCGGCTCCTTTAGGCCTCATTTCGCTGGCAGCATTCTAGTGGGTTCCCCGTCTGTCCGTACTGACACTGGCAGACGCCCCCGCCAGACTGCCACCGCTCAGCCTCTGCCCCCTGCCGCCATTCTGCACATGCCTGGCGGCCCACCGGGCCAACGTCCCGGGTCCATTATACTGCTTGCTGAAGGAGAGTGAGTGCAGGGGTCAAAAGTGACAGGCAGAACAAACTTATGATTACCAAGGGGGAAGGCGGGGAGGGGAAACTGGGAAACTGGGATTGACATATACGCGCTGGCTGTGCTTCGTTTCTCAGTTGTGTCCGGCTCTTTGTGACCCTGTGGACTGCAGCTTGCCAGGCTCCTCTGTCCGTGGGGATTCTGCAGGCAAGAATACTGCGGAGGGTTGCCATGCCCTTCTCCAATATGCACTCTACTGTCTATAAAATAGATAACTAGTAAGAACCCACTGTGCAGCTTAGCTAAGGGGACTCTACTCAACACTCTGTATATGAGAAAAGAATCTGAAAAGGAGTGGATGTGTGAGCATAACTGAGGCACTTTGCTGGAGCCCTGAAACTAACGCGACATTGTCATCGACTATATTCCAACAAAATCCACTGTTTTTAAGTGAGAGATCTGGCATCAGACCACATGCATGCAAACCCTGGCTTGCACAGTTGTGTGACCCTGGGCACGTTACCGGACCTTTCTTTGTCTTATTTCTCTCATTGTCAGCATAAGGGTAACATTACAGCCCATGCTATAGAGGGGCTTCCCAGGTGGCACAGTGGTAAAGAACCCACCTGCCAATACAGGAGACACAAGAGACCTGGGTTCAGTCCCTGGGTCGGGAAGATCCCCTGGAGAAGGGAATGGCAACTCACTCCCGTTCCCTTGCCTGAAAAAGTCCATGGACAGAGGAGCCTGGTGGCTACAGTCCATGGGGTCCCAAAGTGTCAGACATGACTGGGCCGCTGAAAATACACACACGTGCTACAGAGTTTCTGTGACAATTAAGTGAAATGAAACATAAAGCATTTTTGAAAAGGTTTTGACATATACTGATGCTGCTGCTGCTGCTAAGTCACTTCAGTCGTGTCCGACTCTGTGCGACCCCATAGACAGCAGCCCACCAGGCTCCCCCGTCCCTGGGATTCTCCAGGCAAGAACACTGGAGTGGGTTGCATTTCCTTCTCCAATGCATGAAAGTGAAAAGTGAAAGTGAAGTCGCTCAGTCGTGTCCGACTCTTCGCGACCCCATGGACTGCAGCCCACCAGGCTCCTCTGTCCATGGGATTTTCCAGGCAAGAGTACAGGAGTGGGCTGCCATTGCCTTCTCCACTGACATATACTAAGTATCTGTAAATGTCAGAAATTATTAATATTATCAGTATAAGAATCAAGTCTAAATTCCTGAACTTTATCCAGTACATTCTACCATCTGATCTTAGTGGATATCTTTAGTTTTCTCTTTTCAGTTCTAACACTTCCCCAACCTTATGAACCATCTGCTGAAGTACCTTCAGCGACCCCCCTTCTGGGATTTTGGTCACATCTTTCTGTCCCCCTGGAAGCCCTCTTACTTCTGTTTATATCATTTCCATCCTTCAGAGGACATGATATTTTGCTTCCATGAAGCCTTCCCTGATCTGATCAGGTCCCACTGGTCTTACCTGCAGCCCTGAGGAATATGGCCCCATATCCCCAGGAAAGCAAATACTGCCCAGGGACAATTCTTTTTTTTTTTTCTCTCATACAACTGAACTGAACAAAATCCTCAGTTTATAACACACTATCATCACGGGTCAAAAGAAGAGCCTTTATTCTACCTTATCGAATTTTATTATTTGTTTATTTTTCTTAAAGCTTCTCTTCTATCCTCCATTCCCAATCCCAGGACTCACACATTATCATATTGTGTCTCTTACCCTGCTTCTTGCTTTTCCACCCTAACAATTTCTCTTTAAGACCTATCCACTTGATATACAGATCTTTCTATTATATCTTTTATTCCTTGTAGCATCTGAATTTTTTTTTTTTTTTTTGCTTAGACTGAATTTTACTGCTCCATTCTCTCACTGAAGGGCAGTGAGGTTGTTTCAAGTTTTTTGTTGTTATGAGAAATTCTGGGATGAAAATCTTCTAGTTCTCAGTTGGTTTGCCTGTTTATTCCTTTATTCAACATGTATTCATCAGGTGTCTACTCTATGCTCCATACTACTAAGTTCTGGGCATCTGGCATGAACAAAAATAGAATCCTTCCCCTTCTTTTTGTAGGAGATAATAATAGACAAATAAATAATGCTAGGTTATGATAAGTGCAAAGAAGAGACTAATTCAGGAAAAAGAGGAATTTGGCAGAGACATGAATGAAGTGAGGGAGTAGGCAGTGCTGATATGTGGAGAAGGGGCATTCCAGCAGAAGGAACAGCAGGTGCAAAGGCCCTGAGGTGACCGACTGCAGGACTGCTCCAGGGAGAGCCGAGGGTGCAGCCAACGCAGAATGAGGGAGGGGAGGCTGATCAGTGATGAGGTCACACGGGGAGGCCAGAGTCAAATCAGATGGAGTCCTGAGGGCTGTGGAAAAGACTCCAGCTTCCAGTCTGAGTGAGTGGGGAGGGCTTAGAGGAAAAGAGTAGCAAGGTCTCACTGACCTTAGGAAGACACCCCAGCAACTGGGTGGAGAACAGACTGGGGTGGAGTGAGGGTAAGGGGGGGTCCAGTTAGAAACCCATCACAGGGGTCCTGCGAGGAGACCATGGTGCCCGAATGTAGGGTGGGGAGTGGTAAGGGGAAGGTGTGGGATGCCACGGCACATTTAGAAGGTGGAGCAAATAAGAATTGCAAGTGACTTGGATCTGGGGCGTGAGAAGGAGGAAAAGCATCAAGTACTGACTTGAGCAGCTGGAAGGATGGGTCACCGTTTACTGATAGGAAGAAGACAGAGGGGAACAGGTTTCAGGGGTAGAGCAATAATCTGGCTTTGAGCACTTTTCATCTGACATGCTTATCAGACATCCAAGCGGAGCTGTCAAGTAGGTAGATGGCTTCTGGAGTCGGGGATCAAGGTCTGTGCTGGAGAGAAACTTGGGAAGTCATCCTGGTGTGTATGATCTTTAAAGCCAGGATTCCCTAGGGAGTGAGCATAGCCTGAAACCATAACAGGGCCACAAACGCACGGAGTCTGGAAAAGGCCGTCAGGAATCAGCGAGGGAAAGCGAGAAGGACAGGCTGTGAGTCAGAAGAACCAGCACGAGGAATCTGTCCCTGGGGCAATGAAGGGCTCAAGAAGCAGGAAACCATCACTGTGTCAGAAGACTGAAGAGTCCAGTCAAGCGGAAGGTTGAGAATTATAGACAGTGTGGAGAAAATTTGCTCTAGAGGAGAGGATAAAAGTGGAGAAAAGTATAGAGGGGAATGTATGAAAGAGGGAAGTTTTCTTTATTTTTTTTTCTCTTTTGTCCTCTCTCTCTCCTCCTCAACGTCCTCTCCTTCCTGTAGGAAGTCCTCCTACAGGACCTGCACGCGGGCTTCGACAGGTTGCTCATGTGAATGACCCAACAGGGAGGGGAAAAGCCAATGATGCACAAGAGAGGGGGGACAATCCAGGTTCTGGAGGAGGTGAAAGAGATGGGTGGAGTCAGGATCAGAAGGAAGGAAGACATAGGATCAGGTGATGGATTCCATGATAGGAGTGCACGGAACTATTTCCTGTTTTCTTAGTTCAGCAAGAAGTAGGTCATCAGCGGAATGTGAGGAAGGAAAAAAGGGTATTAGAGGAGAGAAATTAAAAAGGAGAGAAATGGAGTTAGGGAATGTTGCAGGATCAGCAGGAGCACTGCAGACGGATCCGTAGAGCAAGCAGGATGGGGGTGTGAGCACCTCCGTGGGGCCCGTGCAGAGGAGAGCGCCTGTGAGGCTCAGGGTGCACAGGTGCACAAACCTCCAGGACACCGTGAATCACTCTTCAGAATGCCTGCATCCCTGCTCATCCATTCTTCACAGTCTCAGAAGCACTTTATAAAATCCAGAGTTGCTTAGTTCAGTCACTCAGCTGTGCTGGACTCTTTGCAATCCCATGGACTGCAGCATGCCAGGCCTCCCTGTCCATCGTCAACTCCCAGAGCTTGCTCAAACTCATGTCCATTGAGTTGATGATACCATCCAACCATCTCATCCTCTGTCGTCCCCTTCTCTTCCCGCCTTCAATCTTTCCCAGCATCAGGGTCTTTTCCAATAAGTTAGTTCTTCGCAACAGGTGGCCAAAGTATTGGAGTTTCAGCTTCAGCATCAGTCCTTTCAATGAGTATTTAGGGTTGATTCCTTTAGGATTGACTGGCTTGATCTTGCTGATAGGGACTCTCAAGAGTCTTCTCCAACACTACAGCTCAAAAGCATCAATTCTTTGGCACTCACCTTCTTTATGATTCAACTCTCACATCCATACATGACTCCTGGGAAAACCATAGCTTTGACTGAACAGCCCCTTGTTGGCAAAGCGGTGACGTCTCTGCTTTTTAATACGCTGTCTAGGTTTGTCCTTGGTTTTCTCCCGAGGAGCAAGTGTCTTTCGATTTCATGGCTGCAGTCACTGTCTGCAGCGATTTTGGAGCCCAAGAAAATAAAGTCTGTCACTGCTTCCATCGTTTTCCCACCTATTTGCAAAGAAGTGATGGGACCGGATGCCATGATCTTCGTTTTCTGAATGTTGAGCTTTAAGCCAGGTTTTTCACTCTCCTCTTTCACTTTCATCAAGAGGCTCTTTAGTTCCTCTTCACTTTCTGCCGTAAGCGTGGTGTCATCTGCATATCTGAGGTTACTGAAATTTCTCCCAGCAATCTTGATTCCAACCAGGGATCATTAAATCTTGTTTCCAGTCTAACGTTTGCCAAAGGTTTGAGGGTAGGTCGGTGGAGCCCTGTACAGTCTTCCTTTCTCTGATTCCTGAAGTTGAGCATCTCATCCCATGCTTTCCTGTTTCCCCTTCTATGAAACGCTTATTACATTTGTCCTAATTTGGGTTCCCCTGAAAGAAGACCCTCAAAGACTTGAGTGCAAATCTTTTATTCAAGCGAGGGAGTAAAGATGGTGAGACAAGGAAAAAGAAAATCAAAACAAACAAACAGTGGGTATGAGGAGGTTGCTGCTGTGGGCACCCAAGGCTCCATCCCGCTGGGGACCCTCTGAGGACCCACGCTGGATACTTGCCAACACTGTCCAACAAGCAAATGGAGAAACGGGGCTATTTGTATGCTACCCCTCATCCTCATCGGAGAAGGCAATGGCACCCTACTCCAGTACTCTTGCCTGGAAAATCCCATGGATGGAGGAGCCTGGAAGGTTGCAGTCCATGGGGTCGCTGAGGGTCGGACATGACTGAGCGACTTCACTTTCACTTCTCACTTTCATGCATTGGAGAAGGAAACGGCAACCCACTCCAGTGTTCTTGCCTGGAGAATCCCAGGGACAGGGGAGCCTGGTGGGCTGCCGTCTATGGGGTCGCACAGAGTCGGACACGACTGAAGAGACTTAGCAGCCTCATCCTCATTGCTGAGGGCCACCTGTAAGCAGAGTCAGCCATCAGCCCTTCCAGTTTACTCTGCACCTAAGTTGAACATCTCCCACGGTGCCTGAAAGAACATTCGGACCCAGAGAAAGAGGTCCCCATAGGGAGGTGGGAACCAACTGTCTGTCACAGCTGCTGGGAAAGCCAGAGGACGCCGCAGGGATGTGGGCAGGATATAGCTACAACATCTTTTTCTTTATCTGATTTGCAGGAGTCCAATGTATTTTCTAAATATGTCTATGTCAGTTTTTACCACTTTGTCATCTCCAATCCATCACCTGTCTGTTCACTTTATCATATCAGAAATCTTTAATTCAGTTGCCACTAACTCCATCAGCTGCCTGCTTTATGGTTTTCACTCACTTTGGGGCATCTTAAGAAATCTTTCTCCATTTTGATGTCACAAGAAATGTTCCACGCTTTCTTCTAATAGATATGTAGCTTTCCTTTTCATAGTTGACTTTTCACTGCCAAGAAGTTTATTTGTTGTTGTTTACAGAACAAGGTATAGACCTCATCTTAGTTTTCCCCACGTAGCAGCCAGTTTTCCAGAGACAATTGAGGAATAATCCATCTTCCCTCCAGGCTATGATGTCTACACACACAGTGATCTCTCTAGCACGGTTAGCTAGAGTCTATCCATTTGGCATTATTCAGTTCTTCAGGGCTTCCCTGGTGGCTCAGAGGATAAAGAATCTATGTGCAATGCAGGGACCTGGGTTCAATCCCTGGGACAGAAAGATCCCCTGAATGGCTACCCACTCCAGTATTCTTGCCTGGAGAATTCCACGGACAGAGGAGCCTTGAGGGTTATAGTCCACGGGGTCACAAAGAGTCAGAGGTGACTGAGCAACTAACACTTTCACTGTTTAATTTCTTCAACCCAGTCTTTATTTTGGCAATTATATTTTGTATATCCAGTATCTTTGGTTGATTCTCCTTCAAAACCACCAATTCTTGTTTTATACTTTCAGTGTCTTACTTAGGAAGAACTAACTCATTTGAAAAGACCCTGATGCTGGAAAAGATTGAAGGCAGGAGGAGAAGGGGACGACAGAGGATAAGATGGCTGGATGGCATCACCGACTCAACGGACATGAGTTTGAGCAAGCTCTGGGAGTTGGTGATGGACAGGGAGGCCTGGCGTGCTGCAGTCCGTGGGGTCGCAAAGAGTTGGACATGACTGAGCGACTGAACTGAACTGAACTGAACTTAGGGTTAAGAGTCCCATTCACGTCTGTCAGCAGGTCTCCTCACGCTGCTCCAGATTGTTCTGTTTGTGGTTATTCTCTCACAGTACTTATTTTCTTAAATTGCCCCATGAGTTTTGGCTGGGCTTATCGTCAGTCCTTTGAAACCATTGACCAACTCCACTTCTGAGCTTTAATTGGGAAAAGTAGCAAAAGCCAAGCCTGGTGGGTGTGGGGAATGGGTGAGATACATCTTTCTGTGGATGGCCAAGCTTAGTGACACCCAGAGGTCCTTTGAGTGCCTCCCCACGGACTGCCCCTTCCCTCATTCCAGGACCCTCCTGGGACAGCCTCCCGGTTCGGCCCATAGTGGCCAATCGCATCCCAGCCGAGCTGTCCCTTAACCTGCCACCTCTATCTATTCACACCCCATCCCCACCCAAGACTTTTTCCTAAACAAAACATCCCAAGATTCTTCAATAATTCCTCATGTCATGGCTTTCAAACTCCTGATTAACACCAATGGGCATATTTTAATTCATCACTGTCCTTCTCAAGATGTGGCATCCAGACCAGAATACAATGCCCCAGGGGTTTGTAAGATTTAATATTTGGCCAGATAAATATCAAGGTAAAGTTGTAAAAATTATTTCTGTGTCCTTTCTTCAAACCAGCAAGTTTTCAGTGTATACTTTGAGTCTTAAGCGTCTGAGAGGAAATTGTAAGATGTGAGAAAATTATCCTAACAAACAAGAATGACATTGTTCTAATCAGAGATTGAACAGCAAGGAAAGAATAAATGGAGATGGGATGGTTAAGAGAAAAATACGTAGCAGCCTTCACGGGCGTGTGTACCATCACTAACGCCAGCCACCCTGGGGCAGAGAAATCATGAGGATGCCAAGGAGGAGACAGGGTGAAATGTACGGAAAGAACGAAGGGTGTGGGCTTACGAATGGGGAAAAGGAAGATTCTGGGGTTTGGAACATTCCAGAAAGAATTAAATTCAGAAATGTGAAACCTTGAAAACAAAGTGGAAACATTCATGAAATTTTCCCATTCATTCCTGAGGGCAGTTTTGCTTTTTCTTATTTTGTTTGTTAAGTTTTTGGTTAGTCCCGTCTTTCTTTCTTTCCTTATTAGGTCATGTGGCACAGCCTGTGGGCTCTTGGTTCCCAGAGCAGGGTTTGAACCCGTGTCCCCTGCAGTGAGAGTGCAGAGTCCTAACCACTAGACCGCTGGGGAGTTCCCTAAGGGCAGTTTTAACAATGAAAAGAGAATGGATTATCTTTTTAGGTGAATGAAATTCATCATATAAATTATTTACCTATTGCCTTCCCAGCTTCTGTTCTCTAAAAATGTCTTTTAAAAACCATATAATAAGGACATTTCCATGTAAAACTGTTAGAGGAAAGCCTGTGATTAAATCAGGGACTGTGCTTTTGGCAGATAAAACCGACCTGTTTTGAAATTTACGTATGTTTCCATTTTCACGTATAGGAGGAGACAAGATGGAAAATTTTATTTAAAAAGGGAAAGAATGTTATTGTTGGCTAATTCGTGCCACCATCTTGTAGATCCAGGTTTCAAAGGTGTGGGGGCTTCTGTGTTTGTGAAATGAAAGAGGAAAAAATGAGTAAATACATGAAAAATGAGATGAAAGAAGTAAGAGGAGGAGGAAGGAAGAAGGGAAGCGCGTGAGCAGCCCGGACAGGACTCAGGATGTCGGCGCTCAGGAGGCGCCATCAGGGCCGCCCTGCTGTGCCGTGGCCGGAGGGCATCCGACGAGCAGGGCGGAGTCCGTGATCTTTCAGTGCCTCCACCTGCTGGAGTGCGGGAAAGGAGACGGTCAGCATTTGCAAAGTAATCAAAATGATGATGAGATGTTTTTCTCTACTCTTTTACCAGGATTCCTTCTTAAAAAGGTACTTGATGTATTCTCCTCTCCTCTGTGAGCTTCCCCGGTGGCTCAGGCAGTAAAGAATCCACCTGCAGTGCAGGAGACCCGGGTACAGTCCCTGGGTCAGGAAGATCCCCTGGAGGAGGAAATGGCAACCCACTCCAGTGTTCTTGCCCGGGAAGTGCCATGGACGGAGGAGCCTGGCGGGCTGCAGTCCGTGGGGTCCCGAGAGTCGGACACGACTGAGCGGGGTCACTTTCGCTTTTCCTCTCCTCTGTACCCGATTCTGTAGCCACTCCAGGTGCTGTCTCTCCTGAAGCCACTCCAGCCAGACACCCCCCTTCTTCTTAAGGGGAGTGTCTTTAAAAGGGGATAGACCGCATCCCCACTACCATGCCACCTGACAGCCCACCCAGTGATCTCCACTTCGCTAAGCCCAACCTGTGGTCCAGTCTCACCCTGATCTCTCCCGCCCACTGGCAGCAGTGGCGTCCAGCTGACCATCTGGAATTCCAGCTTGCTGGCTGTTCAACCTCCTGCGGCTTCTTCACTGGCTCCTACTCATCTCCTGACCTCCAATCCTGCCGCAAGGGTCAGTCCTTTGTCTTTTCTTTTTGTATCCACATTTGCCTCTATCTACATATTGACTTCCTAATTGTCAATTGACTGTAAGTCTTTAGAGAGTGCTAAAAATGATAAAAGTCATGCCTGCCTGTGGTAGAATACAGCTCCCCTCTCTGAAAATGTCACGGTCACAATGCTCAAAACCCATAAATATGTCACTGCTATAAACTGAATTGTATCCATCCCCCTGCTTTGGGGCTTCCCTGGTGGCTCAGAGGGTAAAGAATCTGCCTGCAATGCAGGAGACCCAGGTTCAATCCCTGGGTTGGGAAGATCCCCTGGAGGAGGATGTGGCAACCCACTCCAGTGTTCTTGAGTGGAGAATCCCACAGACAGAGGAGCCTTGAGGGCTACAGCCCATGGGATCACAGAGAGTTGGACATGACTGAGCAATGAACACTTTATTATAGCAGCCCAAGCAGACGAACAGCCACCTTACATAACAAAAGGAACTTTGCAGGTGTGATTAAACTAAGGATCTAGACATCAGTAGATTATCCTGGAATAGTCAAATGGACCCAATGCAGTCAAGCCAGGGAATGGTGATTCCCTCATAAGAGGAGAGGGCTTCCCAGGTGGCACTTAGTGGTAAAGAACCCACCTGCCAACGCAGGACACATAAGAGACACAGGTTCAATCTCTGGGTGAGGAAGATCCCCTGGAGGAGGACGCGGCAACCCACTCCAGTGTTCTTGCCTGGAGAATCCCATGGACAGAGGAGCCTGGCGGGCTACAGTCCATGGGGTGGCAAAGAGTCAGACAGGACGAAAGCGACTTAGCACACATAAGGGAAAGGCAGGAGGGCAGGAGTCAGAGAAGATGCGAGGACAGAAACAGAGACCAGAGAGATCTGAAGATGTGGTGGTGCTGGCTTTGGAGACAGAGACGCATCAACAGTGAAAGACCGGTGTCCTGGGCAGATGCAGGGGCGGAGAGACACTGAGATGTGTGATGAAGCCAGGACCCCAGAATGTTAGTGGTAGAATTTAGGGGGTGGGTAAATGCGTGCTAACTTAAAATTCTTTCAACTTTTCTCTGTGTTTGAAATTTTTAAAAAATAGCATGTTTTGGAAAAGCAAACACACGGGTGGTTATTATGATTTTTCCAAACTTTCTGTTATTTAACTTTCAGAAACAACATGTCTTCTCCTTCCTCTTCCCCCACAAAGGCTTTGAATTTCTGTGTAAGTTTTTTGTTTCTGCCTATTTCCAATGCGTGGTCCCGCTGGTGCTCGTATTTTAGAAAGGGCCTGAACGCCATAAGGTAATCAGAGCCTGCAGAGGCTGAAGTCTTAACCTTCACATCAACAGCAACAAGCAGTAATCAGCTGGATCAGCTAGCCTGAGGATAAAGGTATGTAACCCATGGAATGCTAAATGCGGGTTTGCCATGAACCAGCTTATAACTTCTTACGCCAGAAAACTGATCACTAGCCTGACTTCAATGGAGAAAAAACAGAGGGTGGAGGGAGACAGCAACTCATGTGACCTTTGAGAAGAACTAGATTCCACCCCTACCCTTATGAGAAAATCCCCATTCTCTTGGGGAATACTACTGGGCGATGAAGAAAACAAGCCATGTCTGGGGGCCTTTTCGTCCAGTAGGGAGAGAGATCAGGAGAAAATCTGTTGCTGTGACTCCTTGAGTTAGAAGTCTGCCCTTCTGTGTCTCTTGATAGCTAAAGAGGCCGTCGTGGGGAGGATATGGGAAGGACTGGCTCCTCTGGAAAGTTCTCTGATACCGGTGTGGGACTGAGGTGGTCATACATTCATATATTAGCTGCTGTTTCCCATACCCCGTAATGACGTCTGTCAGTGGAAAATGCAGCCGGCCACGTCAAACAAGGAATGTTACAGCTGCCCCAGTGGGGAGCCCTGAGGAAACTTAAAATACAAACAGGATGCCTGGCATCTAGCAGCCAGCTGCTGCAGCCACCCCCAAAGACGCACCTGAGGAGGCAGAAAAAGGCACAGGATCCAGCCCCCGAGAGCCGAGATGCATGTCAAAGGAGCGACTTCCACGAGCCCAGACTCGCGTCTTCCCATATACACGCCGTTGGTGTTTGGTCCCCAAGTCGTCTCTGACTCTTTGCCACCCCATGGACTGTAGCCCAGCAGGCTCCTCTGTCCATGGGATTCTCCAGGCAAGAATACTGGAGTGGGTTGATGTTCCCTTCTCCAGGGGATCTTCCCAAGCCAGGGATTGGCCCCACATCTTCTGCTTGGTGGGCAGATTCTTTACCACTGAGTCAGCAGGGAAGCCTTCCCATATTCATAGAAAAGTGATAAATTCATTAACCTGTGATGTCTGCTTTTCTTTAATTAGCGGCAACCTTCTGATATTCTGACTACCTGGTGTTTGCTGCAAAAGTGCGTATGTAGCCGGCTCCTCCCTTACCTCTTTAGAGCAGGCCCTGTCTGAGCGGCTGTGTCCCGGGCTTAAGGTCTCGTTTTGTGTCCACCAAACAGAACATAAGTCTCAACTTTCAGGTTGTGTAATTTCTTCCCTGTAGACACTTTCTTACTCTGTCTGCATTTTTACTATTGCTGCCTAGTGAGGGCAGGCTGAGGCCTGTGGGTTTCCTCCTGAGGACAGAGGCTGCAGAGAATTTCCAGTCCAATTTTGGGCTGTTTGGATTTCTAAGCAGGCCTTTGAGATGGTTGGATGGCATCACCGACTCGATGGACACGAGTTTGAGCAAGCTCCAGGAGCTAGTGATAGACAGGGAGGCCTGGCGTGCTGCAGTCCATGGGGTTGCAAGGAATCAGACACGATTGAGCGACTGAATTGAACTGAACTGAACTGAAGCAGGCCTTTGAAATTCATGACAGAAAAGCAAAGGCTTTCTTTTACAAGAGCTGTGCTTTTTGAGAGAGGAAAAAGAGTTTTGAGGTACGAAATGTTGCTTGGGGTATCAAAAACAAAGATCTGAAGCAATCAGGGCATGCAGTCTTTTCAAACCACCATCATTTTGCTGGGAGCTGAGACTATGCCCACCCTCTTTGGATAAGGCTGAGCCTTTGCTACACACTTGTCCTCCCGGCACCTCGGCTTCCTCAGCAGGAAACAGAATGTAAAACACTGGCCTGGCTGCCTGGTTGCCAGGATTAGGGATGTTTCTGGCACAGCCTCTGGCTCCCATTGTTTCCTTCCCTGCGTGCCCAGGGCCCTTCTGAAAGAAAGAAAAGCAGACTCCATCTTGGCCATCTCATAGTCTATATGTAACGAGATGAGGAAATTGCATTCTCCGTCACTGGGAACTAGAATTCGTCTTGAACAGAATTTTATCCTTTTGTTTGAAAACAATAGTTTGCTTGGTTCTTGGGGTGTGTGCTGGTCACTGATGTAGCTGGTTCTCCTCCTTCTGGCAGATGGTGGGATATGCCACCTGCCCTTGAAGTTGGGTGTGGGCACGTGAGTAGAAGTGACATGTGGGGGACCTTAGAGCCGGGAAATCATTCTCCACATTCTCTTTTCCCTGCCGACAGCAACTGGTGGAGTTCTCAGTGGAGTGTCCGTCGGCTCATGGCCTTGAAAGACGATGCAGAGCAAAGGTCCCTGCTCACCTGTGGTGAACGATGTCACAGACAGGAAATGACCTTTTTTGTTTTAAAGCACTAATTTTTTTTGGGGGGGTGGGGGGTGCTGTTTGTTACCACAGCATAACAGCCCATCCTAACTACCCTGTCCTTAAGGTGTCAGAGGAGACTCCAGGGACTGGGTGTAGATGAGATGGCCCTGCACGGGACAAGAGGGAAGAATGTTTTCCCTGCTGATACGGGAAGAGCAAGAATATAGAAGTGACGCCAGCAAATGTGGAAAAGCTGGCATATTCTTTCCATTTTTTTGCAACATTCTCCACTGAAATGAGACTTCAGCTAGTCCCTCACAGCAAATTGTCCTGCCTTTCTTGGGCAACACCAGATTAGACTGAGAGGATGACATTACCCAGGAAAACCCAGGGCACTGAAGAGACTTTCAAATTTGAAAACTATTCCATTCTGATATTTAGCCCCATTGATGAAAATCACCCTTTGGTAATTACGAGGGCTTGCATTTTTGTCAAGTTGCCACCATCATGTAATTAAAAAGTCACGAGAGGTGACCCTGGGGTCGCCCCTCGTAGGTTGATCAGACCTCAGGTTCAGGTAAAAAGAAGCAGAAGGGCTTCCGGGGTCAGCACTCTCCAGCCCCGTCACACCGGGAGACCACCTTCCTCGTGACCCTGCCAACTGCAGACCCACAGGCTGTGACTTTCACGGATCACCAGAGACAAAAGCCCCGGGGTTCAGAGCCTGGATGCTTTGACTCCTTGCCACCATCTAACTGGATGGTTTAGCCAGTGACTTAACCTCTCCGAGTTTCACATTCCTATCTGTAACATATGGAAACCACTGTCCACCTCATAGGGATGGTATACAGAATAAATGAAATATTGCATGCAAATTGCCTACACTTGGTGTTACCTGGCTTATACCAAGCTTTCAATAAATGACAGCAGCTACCTCTTTGAAGAATTACTTTTTATGACCTTTCTTTCTCATTGATTTTATCATGATATCTTTATTATGCAGTTTTATTCATAGAAAATCAACTAATTGAAGTATTAGGTCCATTTTTAAATTGGTATAGGCGACATAAAGTGAGATTTGGAGAGAAAGAAGGAACTGATTTCCTGCAGGTAACAGACCCTCTGCACTAGTTAGAAATATTGCAGGTCATCCAGTGTCCACTTTCCCCGAGTGTACACTGAAGCGTGTACATCCTGTGTGATCCAGTACCTTCCTACCTGCCACCACCTTACTGCACACATGCCTCCTCGTGAGCTGTGCTCAGCACACACTGGTATATTTAACACTAACAAGCTTCACGCAGAACTTGCTGCTTCCCAGGCCTCTACTTTGTATCTCGAATGTTCTTCGTATTCTGTGTCCTTTGCTAAACCTACACATCCTCCAGAAAGCAGCTTAGCTCCCACCCAGGCTGTGTGGGTACCCAGAGGTACCCAGAGGCTGACAGATCCAGAGATGAGTGGAGTTGGACGAGTGAAGACTATCAATCACCCAGACTGGTGACCCCTACAGGCCAGTTCCTCACCCTCACTAAACCTCATTTCCTCATCTACAAGGTGTGAAAGTGTTAGTCGCTCAGTCATGTCTGACTCTTTGGGACCCCATGGACTGTAGCCCACCAGGCTCCTCTGTCCATGGGATTCTCCAGGCAAGGATACTAGAGTGGGTTGCCATGCCCTTCTCCAGGGGATCTTCCCAAGTCGGGGACTAAACCCAGGTCTCCTGCATTGCAGGAGGATTCTTTAGCATCTGAGCCACCAGGGAAGCCCCACAAGGTGTGAGTGCATCTACCTGGAGTCGTCACGAAGATTTACTGAGATCCTGAGAGGGGCATGCCCCACAGGGCCGATCACATCGCAAGCCCCTCCCAGTTCTGTCCCCACGGATTCTCCCCAGGGGCTGACACTCTACCCCCTGAGTGCAGGACAGAGGCAGACGCTTCCAAGCAGAAGGGCTCCCAGCCTGATGCGTGGTCTGTGCTCCCGAGGGAAGCCCATTTTCCCAGCTGTTCCTCACTAAAAGGAACCAGAGCGGAGCATCCTCACGCTCCCTGACCCCTCCCTGGAGTCTTGCCCTCTCAGATGAACCCCGGTTCACTACTCACAGTAATTCTCACAGCAGCCATGAGAAGAGAGCACAGCTAGGCTTTCTGGTGGCCTCAGAGGCACTTCGTTACTCTCTTGACAACTATCTGTTTTGGGCCATGCCGCTCAGCTGGTGGGAATCTTGGTTTCCTGACCAGGACCGAGCCCAGGCCCCAGGACCAGGACCGAGCCCAGGCCCCAGGACCAGGACCGAGCCCAGGCCCCAGGACTAGGACCGAGCCCAGGCCCCAGGCCGTGAGAGCTCAGGGTCCGAACCACTGCTTGTCGTTCAGTCGCTCAGCCACACCCGACTCCGTGCGACCCCGTGGACTGCAACCCCCCGGGCCCCCCGTCCACGGGATTCTCCAGGCAAGAACGCTGGATTGGGTTGCCATTTCCTCCTCCCGGGCACTGGACCACCAGGGAATTCCCTTGACGGCTCTTTTAAGGAACTTCATCGGGAGCTCTCAGGAGAGCAGCACCAGAGTGTGGTTCTTAAACTTAAGTGAGCGTCAGAATCAGCTGGGGAGGGGGCTTGGTAAACCACAGACTGTGGGCCCAGCCTGGACTCAGAAGGTCTGCATCTCCCAGGGCTGCCAATGCAGCTGGGGTCGGGCCACACCCAGAGCGTCTGCACTGGAGACGCAAGCCCACTTCTTCCCGCCCTTTCCGTCCCCTGAGGGTCCCAGGCAGGGCCCAGCCTGCCCTCCCGCGGCTCCTGCTCCTAGGACCTGCCTGGAGCCTGGTACCATCTGCGCTCTCCTCTGGTTCCCCAACGGGAGCGCCCCTCACCCTCCTCCTGCTCTCTTTCCTCTTTGCTTTCTCGACACTCTCTCCCCCTGGGAACCATGTCTGTCTTGCTCACCAGGGTAACCCCAGCACTTAACGCAACGCTCAGAGACCAAGCACTCATAAGTAAACCGACTCATGCTGAACCGTCCAGATGACCTCCTTGTGTGTGTGATTCTCGTATCAGTCAGGACAGACCAGGTTATGCTGCTGTAACAATAGTACCCAAGTCTCAGTGACTCAAACATCACTTAAAGGTTTACTTCATTTTCACTGTGTCCATTGCAGGTTGGCAGGGTGCTCTCCTTGTGCCCACGTCAGGACCCGGTCTAAGGCACCTGTACCATTAGGAACGCTGCTGGTGAAGCGTGGAGAAGCTCACACCAGCTCTCACATGCTTCCACCCAGAAGTAAGGCACATATCTGACTCGGATTTCATTGGCTAATCCAGTTACACAGCCACGCCTGACTTCAGAGGGGTAGGAAGTCAGACACCCAGCGCTGCCGTCACCAGCAGGGAAGGATAACAGGACCCCGGGGGACCAGCCCGAGTCTCCCGCCCCCGCCTGTAGCCCTCGTTTCTGCCCTGGCTTCCAGACTTGTGTGTCCAAATGCCTGCTCGACATTTATAGCTGGTAGATCCTCTAGTATGTTGATTTTAGTTCCCATTTCTTCCTTTGTCTGTATTACTGGGTTTATTCCCAGGAAAAATGTATGGGTTCTATCTCTTAGCCTTGTCTTTGCCCTTGCACAGACCATCAGTTGTCATATCCAGCCAATTATATGCCCTAAATATCAGTGCTTGAATCCTATCTTACACCCTGTCCTAAGTTACCCACTCATATTCATTCGTCCACTAAGAGGTAAAAATACCCACCACGTGCCAGGAGCTGCACTGGGCTCTGGAGACACAGCACCGGAACAGAGCCCCAGCCTGGCCTCACGGAGCTTACAGTCGGACGGTGACAACTTGACTGTACAAGGGGCGATGTAATTATGGTTGTTACACAAGCCATGATGGAGAAAACGGAGGGCGGGGGTCATGTTCCAGGGTCGGCCCGCGCTGCCTCCTGTCCAGAACTGCGGCAGAAGCCTCCTCCATGGTCCTCCTCACCTTCTCCCTCGGTCTGCTCAGCGCAGCAACAGACTAGAAAGAGTAGAAGCGATCCTCCTCTGCAAAGGACTTACCGTGGAATCCCTCACTCAAGTGCTTTCAGTGAGTCTCCACTGCCTCTAAACAAAGGCACCTACAAGGTCCTCCAGCTTCAGCCTAATCCATCTCTCTGCCACTGTTTCCCTTTGCTCCCCTCACCGATGGGCAAGGCAAGCCTCACTGCTGACGGTTCTCTTCACACACCTCCACACCGTCCAGCTCCTCGTCCTGTTCTCTGGAATGGCTGCCGATTCCTTGGGTCAAGAGCGCACCCATTCTTCAGACGTCATGTCTGAAATGACTTCCCTCTCCAGTTAGCGCCAACCCTTGGTCTGACTTTACCTGTTTCTTTTCTGAGTTGTGTCCTGGGCCTGCCCTGTCCTTCCAGGAGACTGTAATTTTACTGAGAAGGAGATCTGGCTGTGTTGAGCTCCTGTTTCACCCAGGCCTCATCAATCGCAGCTGCGTGACTGCAGAATCTATCAGTGACCGCAGGCTCTGATCTCAGGAATCCAGGGGTTCGCTGCCCTCTGCCCCCACTCTCCTTTTCTCCTAGCAGGAGTGCCTCCGGATGACTTGAGAGACCCCCTTGTTTCTCAGAGGGAGATCCGTGAGCTGTCTTCTACTGTACCTACTCTCTGGAACTTTCTTCAACCTCTCCGTAAACTTTTCTGCCAAGCAAGATCTCTGCTCCTGTCTCCTCCCCTGCCTAGCCCCCTAGATTTTTTTTCCTTTTGCTGGATTTGAATGGACATATTTCCACTTCTCTGCATGGGTTAAGGGACTATGAACGGGTGGGTGAGTGGGGCTCATCATGGATTTGGAGACTGCCGGCTGTGGTTTAAATCCTGGCTCTCCAGCCTAGTGCCTGAAGCTCAGTCAGTCAGTTCAGTCACTCAGTCGTGTCACTCAGTCTTTGTGACCCCATGGACTGCAGCACGCCAGGCCTCCCTGTCCATCACCAACTCCCGGAGATTACTCAAATTCATGTCCATTGAGTCAGTGATTCCTTAAGCTCAGGGAGATGCTTTCTTTCACCTGAGTATTGGGGATAATCACGCTCCTGCCCCAGACAGAGTGGGAAAATACACAGGAAGTGCTTTGTGCATTGACTCCTCCCACAGGCGCCTCAATCAATGGGCACCACTATTCTAGTTTGTCTTGCTCACCTTGCTTTGCTCGCTCCCCACCGCCTACTCTTAACCTCTCTAACCCCAGAACCGCCAGCCTGAGCCCACTACGCCCCACCTCCCCCTCCTCATCTCCTGCCCCCCTGTTCCTACCCCCTTGACCCCCACCGTGCCCTCCAAGGAAAGGAGGAAGCAGGTGCCTGAGCGAGAGTGAAATCGACACATGCCAGAGCTGCCTAGCTTCAGACTCAGCCATTTCAGTTTGCAGCATCTCTTGTCTGGAGAGCAGAGGGCTTTAAGTTTAGGGCTCACATGCGCGCTCTTCGGCTCCTCTGGACTACACCTGGTCCAGCCATCACTCTCGCTCTGCTGCCTGCCACCACGGAATGGCCTGCGATCCTCCCAGCCCGTCCGTGGCCTCCTGTTCCAGCCCAGCTTGCTCCCCACAGGGGCCCACAGGAAGGAAGAGCCCCCCTCTCCCTTGCTCACAGTGGTCCAGCCAAAGCTGAAGACTGGAGCCTGGCAGTGTTCCAGTGTGCCATATTGCAAACTTCCTGCTAAAATATTGCACAGCAACAAGGAGGGCCCCCAGAAAGTTGCAGCAAAGATTTTCATGGGCGAACTGTAACGGGCTGTACTGTGTTCTCGGCCTGACTTTGGAGGGACAGGCTGTGGGACCTCAAACAGCTAGAGCTCCAGGGGCCTGGGTTGGAGCTGCAGGAAATGTTCTCGGGTTCCTCGCAACACAAACACTCTGGGAGCCTTGAAAAGGTGAAAAGATTTTATGAAACCTTTAAACACAAGGTGTCCTGGGTGATTTGAGGACAGGGCAGGACTGTGACCCAACACTGAAGATGCTCTTGAGTCTAAGCAGCTGAAAGCACCAGTAATAATCAGTCAAGGGTTTCTAATAGCCAGAATATTAGGAATAATGGATAACACATGCCAGCCACTGAGCTAAGGTATATATGCACGAGCCTTTAATCCCTGTAACAGTCCTAGAAAGCACTTTTACAGAACAGGTATTCAGCACAGACAGGGCCTATTCTGAATGGATGCCTGGACAGCTCTCCCTCATACCTGGCTCCACAGGGGGATTGACTTTTTAATCCAACCAGCAGCAGCCAGCTACGTTTTATATTATATAAAAATGTTAGGAATCATTGATTTTATTCATACTTGCTATTTTAGTAGGGGAAGGGGATCATGTGTGGTGTGTGTGTGTGTGTGTGTATCTGAATTAAGAAGCACACTGTTCCTGTTCTTGGTTATCCACATCTGAGCAATGATCCATTGATTGGCCTTCATGCCTATTAGCCACGCTATAGACATATAGACACAGACTGTTGGGTGCCCTATGCCAAAGTAAGTCAGTGTGACATTCTGATGTCTGTTAACTACAGACATGTTTATTTTACAGTTTGTTCCTTAAAATTGTACCTGATTTTTAGAATTGTAATAATAGCTATTCAACAGTACATGAACTGTGAACTTCCAGATATTCAAGCTGGATTTAAAAAAGACAGAGGAACCAGAGATCAAATTGCCAATATTGGTTGGATCATTGAAAAAGCAAGAGAGTTCCAGAAAAACATCTACTTATGCTTTATTGACTATACCAAAGCCTTTGACTGTGTGGATCACAACAAACTCTGGAAAATTCTTAAAGAGATGGGAATACCAGACCACCTGATCTGCCTCTTGAGAAATCTGTATGCAGGTCAGGAAGCAACAGCTAGAACTGGACATGGAACAACAGACTGGTTCCAAATAGGAAAAGGAGTACGTTAAGGCTGTACATTTTCCCCCTGCTTATTTAACTTCTATGCAGAGAACATCATGAGAAACGCTGGGCTGGAAGAAGCACAAGCTGGAATCAAGATTGCTGGGAGAAATATCAATAACCTCAGATATGCAGATGACACCACCCTTATGGCAGAAAGAGAACTGAAGAGCCTCTTGATGAAATTGAAAGAGGAGAGTGAAAAAGTTGGCTTCAAACTCAACATTCAGAAAACTAAAATTGTGGCATCCGGTCCCATCACTTCATGGTGATTAGATAGGGAAACAGTGGAAACAGTGGCAGACTTCGTTTGGGGGGGGCTCCAAAATCACTGCAGATGGTGACTGCAGCCATGAAATTAAAAGACACTTGCTCCTTGGAAGGAAACTTATGACCAACCTAGACAGCATATTAAAAAGCAGAGACATTACTTTGCTAACAAAGATCTAGTCAAGGCTATGGTTTTTCCAATAGTCTTGTATGGATGTGAGAGTTGGACTTACATTGAGCACCAAAGAATTGATGCTTTTGAACTGTGGTGTTGCAGAAGACTCTTGAGAGTCCCTTGGACTGCAAGGAGATCCAACCAGTCCATCCTAAAGGAGATCAGTCCTGAATATTCATTGGAGGGACTGATGCTGAAGCTGAAACTCCAGTACTTTGGCCACCTGATGGGAAGACCTGACTCATTTGAAAAGACCCTGATGCTGGGAAAGATTGAGGGCAGGAGGAGAAGGGGCCGACAGGATGAGATGGTTGGATGGCATCACTGACTCAGTGGACATGAGTTTGAGCAAGCTCCGGGAGTTGGTGATGGACAGGGAGGCCTGGCGT
This sequence comes from Bison bison bison, assembly GCF_000754665.1. NCBI lineage: Eukaryota > Metazoa > Chordata > Mammalia > Artiodactyla > Bovidae > Bison > Bison bison. The sequence goes on from NW_011494946.1 coordinate 3,892,968, forward strand.
GCTGCAGTGCATGGGGTCGCAGAGTCGGACAGGACTGAGCAACGCAACGGAACTGAATGATAGCTAACACTTCTGAGCACTGCCCGTGTGCCAGATCGTCACCCCACCACACAAGTGCTATGTCTTCCCTTCCCACAGCCCCCCAGGGTCTTCAGAGGCCATCAGCAGCGCTCCCACTTAGAGGAGGAAGAGGCTGGGGAGTGGGGCTGCTCGCTGAGGTCACACAGGCAGGAAGCAGCAGGCCTGCCCTGGACCCTGGCTTGGTCTGCCTTGGGAACCCATCGGCTTAACCACACAGCTACTGCTGCTGCTGCTGTTAAGTGGCCTCAGTCGGACCACACAGCACCCTGGGATAAAAGTAACTGACAAGATGTTGATTTAAAAATACAGAGAATTAGGGGCAGAGAGAGCAAAAGGAAGGAAATTCATGAACTAATGGGGAGCTGGTCTTTCCGGCAGAAATCTGCTCTGATTCGAATGAAAGGCTCAAGCCACAGGGAAGCGGAGGCCTGCAAGGGCCTGGAGGCCTTATTCGCAGCCTCCCGGGTGGGGAGGGAGCTGTGGGCCTCACCTCCATGCGTTTCCTTCCCTCCAGTTCCCTTGTCTCTCCTGAGCCCACACCATTCTGTTCCAACAATGCCCATTCTCCCTGTCTCAAAAACCCCGCTATCGTCTGTCGTAGGGGAGGATTTTTATTGACACCCTCTTCTCTGTGAGACTCCTGACTAATAGGAATGCATATTAGGAATTCATAAACTTGCTTTCAAAGATGCCCCACAGGAAGCAATACAATTTTTTCACAGGTCGCTTTGTCCCCCTTCTAAGAAAAAAAATAAGCCTACAATGGAATATAGGGAGTTAAAAAAGGGTCTTAAATGAGAGCAATTGATTTTCTGTGAAGTCTTTTCTTAGAAGGCCTTTGAGAGAGCAGCAGGGGTCATCCCCCACACTCCCCAGGGGGTTCTCTTCCTTCTCATCTTGCAATTCTGAGCTGGCAGGGAGGTGCCAAGCCACACCGCAGAGCTGAGGGCCTGGCCCAGCCTTCAGTGTCTATTCAGGGAGGACAACACGGGGCTGAGTCGCCTGAAACCAGCTCTTAAATCACAAGCAGCAGGAGTCAGACAGTGTGGACGTAATCACCGCTTTTCATCTGCTAGTTTCGGGGGGTGGGGCGGGGAGAATAGCAATTTAAGACCTTGTAATGCAGGTTTTATATTAGGACTGGTTTCAGAGCCTCCTGGAGGATACAGCCCGCGTCACTAATGATTTCTGTGTCCTCTTCCTCACAACGGAAAAAGCGTCACCAACTGCAGGCATATCCAGGTACGTCTGTTATTTCTTCCTAAGAAAACCCATTTGTTTTAAAAAGTTTAAATTCTAAGAGATGTACTTTAGACTAGTGATGTCCAAGAGGTATAATGGGGACCATATCAAATTTTCTAGTAGTCATTTTTAAAAAGGTAAAAAGAAATAATAGGTGCATGATTTTAATAATGCATTTTATTTAACACAATATACCCAGAACATCCTAACACGTAAATCAATATTTTGAAGATTATTAATGAGTTATTCTGATTCTTTTTTTCATAGTAATCTCTGACCTCATATGTGTATCTACCCATCTCAACCGGGACCAGTCACATTTCAAGTGCTCCTTGAGGGGCGTGTGGCTCGAGGGCGTCTGGCTGAATGAGGCAGACACCGATGCTGCTGGATCTGTGGGTGTCGGTGCATGTGTACACTGCTTGAAACAGGTCTTAACAAAATTCAAGATTCACATACAAACAGGGAGTGCAACTCTGTCCTCATCTTCCCACTTGCTCTCAAACTGCGCGCATGTTGGAGGAAAGGATCCAACTCGTAGCCATCATGTATTTCTTTGCTAATGAGTAATGTGGATAATTTATAATGATTAGATTTATCTGATTGTATGGTTTCTAGTCCAATTCCTAGCCTGTCAAATTTTATCTTATTCTATTTCCAAACACTTGATTTCTTTTAAGGAATTTTCACATTCATATCAACCATCTATATCCAAAGTGAAAGTGAAAGTCGCTCAGTCGTGTCCGACTCTTAGGGACCTCATGGGCTATATAGTCCATGGAATTCTCCAGGCCAGAATACTGAGCGGGTAGCCTTTCCCTTCTTCAGGGGATTTTCCCAACCCAGAGATCGAACCCAAGTCTCCCATATTGCGGGTGGATTCTTCACCAGCTGAGCCACAAGCAAAGCCCAAGAATACTGGAGTGGGTAGCCTATCCCTTCTCCAAAGGATCTTCCTGACCCAGGAATTGAACTGGGGTCTCCTGCACTGCAGGCTGATTTTTTACCAACTGAGCTATCAAGGAAGCACTTTGGGTCTATATCCAAAGTGTCCATTTAAAGATGTCAAACCCAACTTGTCTAAAACTGAATTTTTATTTCATTTTTTTTTAAATTTTATTTTTAAACTTTACATAATTGTATTAGTTTTGCCAAATATAAAAATGAATCAGTTGATTTACAATGTTGTGTTAGCCTCAGGTGTTTGGCAAAGTGATTCATTATATATCTGTTGTTTTTTCATACAATGGAAAAGAATATGAAAAAAGAAGAGATATATATGGTAGGTTATTGTTGTTCATCTATTTTATATATAGTAGTATGTATATTCTAAACCCAAACTCCTAGCTGACCCCTCCCCACCTTGTGATTGCCTCTGGTTTGTCTTCTATGTCTATGAGTCTATTTCCTTTGTACATGAGTTCATTCGTATCTTCTTTTAAGATCGCACATATAACTGACATCATATGATATGTCTTTCTCTTTCTGACTTCAGTTCAGTTCAGTTCAGTCGCTCAGTTGTGTCTGACTCTTTGCGACCCCATGAACTGCAGCACGCCAGGTCTCCCTGTCCATCACCAACTCCCAGAGTCCATCCAAACCCATGTCCATTGAGTCGGTGTTGCCATCCAACCATCTCATCCTCTGTTGTCCCCTTCTCCTCCCACCCTCAATCTTTCCCAGCATCAGGGTCTTTTCAAATGACTCAGCTCTCCGCATCAGGTGGCCAAAGTGTTGGAGTTTCAGCTTCAGTATTGGTCCTTCCAATGAACACCCAGGACTGATCTCCTTTAGGATGGACTGGTTGGATCTCCTTGCAGTCCAAGGGACCCTCAAGAGTCTTCTCCAACACCACAGTTCAAAAGCATCAATTATTTGGTGCTCAGCCTTCTTCACAGTCCAACTCTCACATCCATACATGACCACAGGAAAAACCATAGCCTTGACTAGACAGACCTTTGTTGGCAAAGGAATGTCTCTGCTTTTCAATATGCTGTCTAGGTTGGTCATAACTTTCTTTCCAAGGAGTAAGCATCTTTTAATTTCATGGCTGCAGTCACCATCCGCAGTGATTTTGGAGCCCAGAAAAAGAAAGTCAGCCACTGTTTCCCCATCTATTTGACATGAAGTGATGGGACCGGATGCCATGATCTTAGTTTTCTGAGTGTTGAGCTTTAAGCCAACTTTTTCACTCTATCACTTTCATCAAGAGGCTCTTTAGTTCTTCTTCACTTTCTGCCATAAGGATGGTGTTATCTGCATATTTGAGGTTATTGATATTTCTCCCGGCAATCTTGATTCCAGCTTGTGCTTCTTCCAGCCCAGCGTTTCTCATGATGTACTCTGCATAGAAGTTAAATAAGCTGGGTGACAATATGCAGCCTTGACGTACTCCTTTCCTGATTTGGAACCAATCTGTTGTTCCATGTCCAGTTCTTACTGTTGCTTCCTGACCTGTATTTAGGTTTCTCAAGATGCAGGTCAGGTGGTCTGGTATTCCCATCTCTTTCAGAATTTTCCACAGTTTATTGTGATCCACACAGTCAAAGGCTTTGGCATAGTCAATAAAGCAGAAATAGATGTTTTTCTGGAGCTCTCCTGGTTTTTCAGTGATCCAGTGGATGTTGACAATTTGATCTCCGGTTCCTCTGCCTTTTCTAAATCCAACTTGAACTTCTGGAAGTTCATGGTTCACATATTGCTGAAGCCTGGCTTGGAGAATTTTGAGCATTACTTTGCTAGTGTGTGAGATGAGTGCAATTGTGCAGTAGTTTGAGCATTCTTTGGCATTGCTCTTCTTTGGGATTGGAATGAAAACTGACCTTTTCCAGTCCTGTGGCCACTGCTGAGTTTTCCAAATTTGCTGACACATTGAGTGCAGCATTTTCAAGCATCATCTTTTAGAATTTGAAATAGTTCATCTGGAATTCCATCACCTCCACTAGCTTTGTTTGTAGTGATGCTTCCTAAGGCCCACCTGACTTCACATTCCAGGATGTCTGGCTCTAGGTGAGTGATCACACCATTGTGATTATCTGGGTCATGAAGATCTTTTTTGTACAGTCTTCTGTGTATGCTTGCCACCTCTTCTTAATATCTTCTGCTTCTGTTAGGTCCATACCGTTTCTGTCCTTTATCGAGCCCATCTTTGCATGAAATGTTCCCTTGGTATCTCTAAATTTCTGACTTCACTTAGTATGATAATTTCTATGTCTGTTTATGTTGCTGCATATAGCATTATTTCATTCTTTTTTATTGCTAATATTCCATTGTATGTAAGTACCACATCTTTATCCATTCATCAGTCAAAGGACATTTAGGTCACTTTCATCCAAGCCTGGATTTTTGATCCTCCCTTCCCCACCAAACCAGAAAACCCTTGCTCCACCTACAGGCTTCAACATCAGTTGACAGCAACTCCACCTTTGAAGTTACTCAGGTCGAAAACTTTAGAGTCATCTTGATTCCTCTATTTCTCTCACACCACACATCCAGGTCATCAACCCATCATGTTGGCTCCACCTTAAAGTTTATCCAGAAAGCACCACGTCTCACCATTACTACTTTGGTCTAAGCCACCAGCCTCTCAAGGCGGTCCAGAAGACTCTTTTAAACCTAAGTCAGATCCAGCTGCCTTGCTTTGAAAACTCTCTGCTGACTCCCTAGTTCACGCCCACTAGAGCCCAGGACTAACAGGCCCTATAAACTAAACGTGATCCTCCAGTCCCGCTACCTTGCGGCCCTGACTCTGTCCCTCCAGCCCCTTCCCTGTCTCGCTTCTTGGATCCTCCCGCGCAGCCCGGCCTCCAGACTTGTGCTCTAGCAGGCCCTCTTCCTCGTCTGCTTCAAGGCCTCTGAGAGTGCCTTCTCCAGTCAATCAGTTTACTTCTACCCTCTCTTTCCAGCCTATTCCCTGCCTCCGTGTTCCCGGTCCCCATCCTGGCCGACCTATTACACAGCCCCAGACTCTCCTGCAGGTATCCATATGGCTTGCTCCCCCCTCACTTGGCACAGGGTAGGCACTCAACAAATATGTGATGAACAAGGGTATCTCCACTATGCAAAATAACGTACTCCAGTAAAATTGCCAAAAGCTTAAAAATACCCATTACGCTTTCCTTCTCACCCTCCGCAGACCATTTCTGGGCAGTTTTGTTTGAATTTATAGTAGTTTTATTACAGCAGAATGCTGGACCAGTTCTTCACAAATTTATGAACTCAATAAAATTTCTCTTTATCTTCCCACCCTGTCTTTCAATATGGTGTCCCCATCTCTCTGACTTTCTATCTTGGATTTATTTAATACCGATTTAAGCCGTTATCAAGGATACAACAGAACTGCGATGGATGTTCTATAATCTCTTCACTGCCCGGTGTAGTAATCAGTAGCCACATGTGGTTATTGAGCCCTGAAATGTGGCTAGCTCAAGTGAGGAAATGAATTTTTAATTAAAAGAACAATTGTAATTGATTTAAATCTAAATAGCCACTTGCGGCTAGTGGCTACTTTATTGGAAAGTGAAGCTCCATCTTTAAAGAATATTTATAAGCTCTTTGAGGAAAATGTATTTTCTCTCATTATATAATTATAAAGAAAATCAATATCTCCTTTTATTATTTTGAAGTATAGTTGATTTACAATGTTGTATTAATTTCTGCCGTGGGTGTGTGTCCTCAGTCACGTCCGACTCTTTGCGACCCTGTGGACTGTAGCCCACCAGGCTCCTCTGTCCATAGGACTTTCAAGGCGAGAACACTGGAGTGGGTTGCCATTTCCTTCTCCAAATTTCTGCTGTACAGCAACGTGATTCATTTATCCATACGTGCACATTCTTTTTCATATTCTTTCTCATTATGGTTTATCACAGGATAGTGAATACAGTTCCCTGCGCTGTACGGTAAGACCTTGTTGTTCATCCACTCGGTATGCACTGGTTTGTACCTGCTCATCTAAAACTCCCAGTCCATCCCTTCCCCACGAATCGCCCCCTTTTAACACAGGTCTGTTCTCTATGTCTGTGAGTCTGTTTCTGTTTTGTAGAAAATTCGTATCATATTTTAGATCCCACGCTTAAATGATATCAAATGGTATTTGTCTTTCTCTTTCTTTCTTCACTTTATGATAATCTCCAGGTCCAACCATCATGTTGCGGCAAATGGTGTTATTTCACTCTTTTTCTGGCTGAGCAGTAGTGCATTGCGTATGTGCTGCATCTTTACGCACTCATCTGTCGATAGACATTCAGGTTGTTCCCATGTCTTGGCTATTGTGACTAGCGTTGTTATGGACATAGGGGTGTATGTTATACTGTTTTTTAAATTATACTGTTTTTGTCCAGACAGTTTTGTCCAGATATATGGCCAGGACTGGGGTTGGTGGATCACATGGGGATTCTATAGCTTCTTGAGGACCCTCCATTTGTACTTTTTTCCATTGTGGCTGTACCAACTTACATTCCCACCAACAGTGTAGGAAGGTTTCCCCTTTTCTCCACAGCCTCTCCAGCATTTGTTATTTGTAGACTTTAAAATTTTAATTTATTTTTATTTATTTTTGGCTATACCATACAGCACGCGGGATCTTAGTTCCCTGACCAGGGATCAAAACTGCACCTTCTGCATTGGAAGCTCAGAGTCAACCACTGGACCTTCAGAGAAACTCATTTGTAGACTTTATAACGATGGCCATTCTGACTGGTGTGAGGCAGCACCTCATTGTAGTTTTGATTCACATTTCTCTAATAATTAGTGACTGTTGGGCCTCTTTTCAGTTGCCTGTTAGCCATCTGTATGTTTTCTTTGGAGAAATGTCTATTTAGGTACTCTGCCCAATTTTCGATTGAGTTGGAGTTTTTTTTGTTGTTGAGATGTATGAGCTGTTCGTATATTTTGGAGATTAAACCCTTGTTGGTCACGGTGTTTGCAAACACTTTCTTCCATCATGTAGATTGTCTTTTTATTTTGTTAACGGTTTCCTTTGCTATGCAAGGTTTGATTAGGTTCCATTTGTTTATTTTTTCTTCTATTTCTATTGCCTAAGAAAACATTGATATTATTTATGTCAGAGAATTTTTTACCTACATTCTCCTCTAGAAATTTTATGATGGCTTGTCTCATGTTTAAGTCTTTGTTTTGGGTTTATTTTTGTGCATAGTGTGAGGGTGTGTTCTAACTTAATTATTTATGTGCCGCCAACCAGCTTCATAAAACCACTTGCTGAACAGACTGTCTCTTCCCCACTGTATGTTTGGGCCTCCTGTGTTGAAGATTAACTTCCCACCAGTGGGTTCGCTGTGTTTCCCATCTGTGTGTTCGCTGTGTTTCCTGCCGGTGGGTTCGCTGTGTTTCCCGCCAGTGGGTTTGCTGTGTTTTCCACCGGTGGGTTCACGTCCGGGTTCTCCGTTCTGCCCCATTGATCTGTGTCTCTGTTTTTGTGCCAACGGCATGCCATTTTGATTACTGTAGCTTTGTTGAATTGTTTGAAGTCTGGGAGGGTCGTGCTTCCTGCTTTGTTCTTTTTCCTCAGCATTGCTTTGGCACTTCTGGGTCTTTTATGGTTCCATATGCATTTTAGAATTATTTGTTCTAGCTCTATGAAAAATGTTATTTGGGTAATTTGATAGGAATCACATTAAATCTATAGATCGCTTTTGATAGCATGGCTCTTTCAACAATATTAATTTTTCCAGTTCAAAAATTACAGGATATCTCCATTTCTTTGAATCAGGTTGAATTTCCTTTTTTCATATTTTATAGTTCTTAGCACATAAGTCTTTCACCTCCTTGGTCAGGCTTATTAGCAAATTTTTTTGATGATTTTTTTTAAAGTCTTTTTTACATTCCCCTTCTAATATTTCATTGCCAGTAAAGAAATTTAAGTGTAGGTTAAATTTCTGTAGGTTAAACTATTTAGTACCTTGACTATTTCCTCTTTATTAACAATTTGGGAAAGTATTATAGAAAGAAGTGACTTGAGAGTCAAATTTTAGGTCCATGAAAAGTTGTGAGTTAAACCCAAAATGGCCAGGGTCGGGGGAAAGGGAGTATGGAAATTACTTTTTAAAATCAGTACGCTCATCAAGTTCTCACAATAAGCCTGTGAGGCTGGTTCAACTCTTCCCACCTTCGTCACACAGACGGAGAAATGGGGCCTCTCAGAGTTCACCTGTGGACCGAGATGCCATCTGCCCGACCCCAGAGCCTGAGCAGAACTCTGCGTGGCCACTCTGCCCTCTCCTAATATCGTCCTTTAAGCCAGAGCACCACAGAGCAGTAACATAGGATACTAGAGGGAAGGAGCTGGACATTCAGACAGTGCACTTGAGATTTTGCAGGGCTTATATGGAAGCAATCAAGTCAAGGGTATAGCCCTGGGTATGTAGAGTCAAGCCAACAGCTGGAAGAACACACCCCACGGAACTACTTGGTTAGAACCAACATTCTGTCATGGGTTCTCTGTGTGGGTTAAAACAGTGTGGCAAATTGTGAATGTATTTGAGGTTTTTGTCTTTTTCGCTAGCAGGCGTGCCCAGCAGAAGACGCGGCCCTCCCCGTTCCTGCAGCTGGCCTTTATTAGTGTTTACTGCTCACTGGTATAAGCTGTGCTACTTGGAATTGGATTAGGGAGAGATCTGGTCTAAATTAAAGCTGTAATAAATGAGCACTGTTTACATTTCCTCACACCTGCCCTTCTCCACACACACATCAAATTACTCTGGAAATGAAATGCAAAATAAAAACAAGGAAGGATTCTGTTTTTCATTAACGTGTAATTATCAATAGGGGCGGTGATGCTGGAGGATGCGACATTTCTCAGCGCTATTTACTACAAATGGAGTATTATTCCCACATCTTTACGAAGAGATGAATAACAGTGAGGACTTCGATGGATCTCCCCAGGCTCAAATCAAGACAGGGACGGAGCTGTGTTCCTTACTGTGGGCTCTGGGTGGGGGCCGCTTCCTGGTCTTTTCCAGCTTCTAGAAGTCACCTGCAGGCTTCGGCTCATGTCCACCTTCTGCCACCTTCAAAGTCAGCAAGCAAGCTGCGTCCTTCTTAAGTCATGTCTCCCTGACCTTCTCCACTCGCATCTGGCCTAGCTCATCTACTACCTGTTTCCATTTTTAAGGATGCTGTGCTTACACTGGCCCCATTCAGACAATCTTCCTATTTTAAGATAATCTAATTAGCAACCTGATCTATCTAATTCAGTTAATCTTCCTATTTTAAGATAATCTAATTAGCAACCTTAATTCTATCTGCAACCTTAATCCCCTTGGGCCAGATTCCAGGGATCAGAATGTGGGCATCTCGGGGTGGGAGAGATGGGGCCCTGTTCTTTCTACCACATACCCCAACTCCAGGGATCCTCCTACACTCTGGGACCTAAAATCCATTGTTCCCACAACTCAGAACTTTCTGTCACCTTGCTTCACAGCATCATTTCCAACTTCTCTCAGCCAGAATTCTACAATCAATTATTAAAATTGTGTCTTTCATACACTCTCCACGCCCTTGTCCCCATCCCTTGCTTCACTGTTCTTACCTGGCAAAACCTCAGAGAGTAGGATTAAATCCAGCTCTCTGCCTGCTCTGTGCCTGCATCCATGTGGCTACAGATCTGGCCAGAGGACACTACCAGTGGGACGGTCATGCTGCCCGCTGATCGTAGGACAACTCCCAGGCCGGTTCGTTCTCCTGCATGACAATTTCACACTTCTTGTCCTTCAACTCTCAGCCTGGCCTCCCCCATTGACACTTTCAGCTAATGACCTTTTTCACTGAGAAAATAGAGGCGATCAGAAGAGACCTTCGGCAAACCCCCGTCATCACATCTAAGCCTGGGTCTGCGTGTCCTCCACCTTCCCTGCGGATGCCCTGTGGCCTTGGGTAGATCCAAGGCCGGCACCTCCTCTTGCGTCTGTACCCCGGCCCCCTTCCCCATCCTTCCCGGTAGCACAAACACAGGCCTGATTCCTCTTATCCTAAAATTAAACAGCAAGCGAACCCTCTCTTGACCCCGCTGACCCTTTCAGCTACCATCCCATTCCTCTCTTACCCTTTAGGGCAAAACTCCTCAGGAGAGTTACCTGATTTGCTGTGTTCCATCCTTTCTTGAAATTCTCCCTTAACCTTCTGCAGTCACACTTTTGACCCCAGCCCCTAATCTCAGCTGTCCTTGTTGAGGTCACCGAATGACCACCGTTCTGGCAGATCCAAGGGTCCCTTTTTAGTCTCGGTTTTACTTTGCATATTAATTGTTTCCTTGCCCTTGAAGCACTTTCCTCACTTGACCTCCGAGGCTCTTCTTGTTCTCCACCTTCTTTCTTGGCCACTCTTCAGCCTCCTTTGCTAGTTCCACCTGGATTAAAGGACTAGACCAGTCCTTGGGCCTCACGTCTTTTCTATCCGTACGCCCTTCTGAATGAGCTCAGCCACTCTCACAGGTTTAAATACATCTGTATAGTGTTGATGCTCAAATGTGTCTTTCCAAACCCAACATTCCCCCGGACTCCACACTCAGAGCCAGCGCATCCTGGACAAGGGCCCTTACGGCTCTGGCAGACATCCCCAAACCCGCCATGTTCAAAACCAGGCAATGACCTCCTCAGAGCCTGATCTCCCACAGTGTTTCGTGTTTCAGTCACAGCCGATCCGTCTCCTTGTTGCTTAGTCAGTGCGCAGTTGCAGTGTCTGAGGTCCTTCTCAACTCCCCTCTTTTTTTTTATCTATATCCCGACTACCTCAGATCCTTGACTTGACTTTCAAAGTATCTCCAGGCTCTGTGGAGTTCTCTCCAGCTCCACTGCTGGTGTCCTGGTCCAAGCCACCATCACCTGGCCTCGGGCATTATAAGAACCTCCTAACTGTTCTTCCTGCTTCCACCCTACCCCCACCCTTGCAGCGCAGCAGCCAGAGTGATCCCTGCAAAACCCAAGTCAAAGTGTGTCTCCTGTCTACTCCATGGTTGCTCATTTTATTCAGGATAAAAGCCAAGGTCCTCAAAGGGCATGTGCTGTGCTGTGCTCAGTTGGGTCTGATTCTGTGCGATCCCCTGGACTGTAGCCCACCAGGCTCCTCTGTCCATGGGATTCTCCAGGCAAGAATACTGGAGTGGGTTACCATGCCCTCCTCCAGGGGATCTTCCCAACCCGGGGATCGAATCCAGGTTTCCCTCGTTGCAGGGGTATTCTTTACCTTCTGAGCCACCAGGGAAGCCCCCTTAAGGGGCATTCGTGGCGCTAGACGCTCTGGTTCTCACTCGCCTCCGTGTCCTCCAATTGCTCTCTCCCCTGCACCCACACGGGCCTCCTCGCTGGGCTTTGGGTCTGCTCTCCCCCCTGCCTGGACCCCTGCTTCTGCCTCGCCCCCGCCTCACATGCTTGTATGATGTGTTCCCCTGTTAAAGCCCTTCCCCCAAGGAAACCTTTCTAGTCACTCAACTTAAAACCACAGGCCCTCATCCCTCCCTATTCTGCTTCCCCACCTGATTTTTTCCCCATGGGATTTATAGCCTTCAAAAAAAGACGATAGAATGTGTTTACTTTGTATATTGTCTGCATTCACTAGCACCTAAGTACCAGGAGAGTCAGATATGGTCTATTTTTTCACTGCTCTATGCCCAGTGTTTGGTACGGAATAGCTGCTAGAAAATATTAGTTGGGTGTGAATGAATGTGCGGCTTGTTTTAAAAAGATCATTCTCAGTGAGAAGTTGGACTGTTAAAAAAATTCAGGGAATTTCAACCGATTATACACCTAAGCACATCCCTCCTTTTTTTTTTTTTAATTTAAAGGAATTGTAGTAAATATTACTCATTACCTGCAAAAGCCATTCTCCTCTCTCCGTCTCTTTCACGCTAAGACAATTCTGGTTTTGTTTGGGATGTGTGTCCCTGCCTCTAGGAGCGGAATTATCAAGGGTCTAAGCCAGTTCTGGCAATTCTAGAAACTCACTACAGGTGGCCGTGTGACGAAGTTACTGGATGTGACAAAGTTAGTTGGGGCACAGTTGGGGAAGATTCTGCTCTCTGATCAAATGAAAGCTCTCTTCAGCCTCTTCTTGCCTGCTTTGAATCTCCAGATGCTTTGGGATATCAGGTTTGAAGCTATGGCAGCAATTTGTGACTGTGAGTTGACAAACATAAGAAAGGGAGCCCTCACCACGAGGACGGCAGAGCAGAGAGACACAAAGAGCCCGGGTCTCTGATGATGCTGTTGAGCCTTTGGACCAAATCCTGGAGCTACCTACTGTCAGTTCAGTTCAGTCACTCAGTTGTGTCCAACTCTTTGCAACCCCATGGACTGCAGCATGCCAGGCTCCCTGTTCATCACCAACTCTACCCAAACCCGTGTCCATTGAGTCGGTGATGCCATCCAACCCTCTCATCCTCCGTCATCCCATTCTCCTCTTACCTTCAGTCTTTCCCAACATCAGGGTCTTTTCCAGTGAGTCAGCTCTTCGCATCAGGTGGCCAAAATATTGAAGCTTCAGCCTCAGCATCAGTCCTTCCAATGAACACCCAGGACTGATCTCCTTTAGGATGGACTGGTTGTATCTCCTTGCAGTCCAAGGGAC
>NW_011494946.1:3905967-3912241 GCF_000754665.1 Bison bison bison
TCTCCAACACCACAGTTCAAAAGCATCAGTTCTTCGGCGCTCAGCTTTCTTTATAGTCCAACTCTCACATCCATACATGACTACTGAAAAACCAAAGCCTTGACTAGATGGACCTTTGTTAGCAAAGTAATGTCTCTGCTTTCAGACCTACTTTCAGACTTTCTGTTTTGTGGAATATATATATCTTTTTGCTTAAGCATCTACTTGTCAGGTGCTCTGCTGTTTTTAACCAAAAGCATGCCTAATAGATACAGACCTAGGTGAATCTTGGGGCGAACTGTGACATCAAGGAACACCATACCCAACTGAATGTATGCAGATTCACAGAGCTTCTCAAACCTCAGGGGGCATCGGAATCACCTGGCCAGCTTGTTAGGGTTCCGGTTCCAGGGCCATTCAGGGATTCCAATGCGGGAGCCCCAGGGTGGGCAGGGGACACCGGCCGTGGAGCCACAGAGAAGAGCCCCTCCGATTCCTACCAAGAAAAGACCTGCCTTTCAGCTGCAGAGTACAGTCAGCTGAAGACCTCTAGGAGCTGGCACCTGCAAGATCCACCTTCATTTTTGAGCCACAACCAGTGTAGCTTGGTGGGGGTCTAGGACATGGTCACTCCTACCCAGAGTGGGGCTCTCCTGGGCGGTCTTTGCTCTGAAGCTTCCCACTGGCTTGGCTGAGACTTGGCGGACCTGTGCCATGCTCTCAGCACTCTCTGCCCAATTCCGCTTCCTTCTCTCTCACTTTCCAGGTGCCAGGCAGGCACTGGGGTGTGAAGGCTCCATGCCCAGTGCCACAGCTTCTTCTTTCTGTCCCTCGCAGGCACTGCTGCTCAATAAACCTCTGTGCTCCTAATTCCTCCTTAGGAACTGCTTCCTGGAGGACCCAACTAACATAACAAACATTTGTAAGGAGTCCCCAGGGATGATTCTAATGCAGATGATCTGTGGTTCAAGTTTGGGAAGTGCTAGCATAGGACTTGGAGTAAGGAACAATCCTTACCCCAACTCAGGGGACGGTAAGAGACGTTGTTCCAGCCTCTTTACTCTTTGGGGATACTTCATTTTTCCCACTGGTACCTCTAGCATGAACTTTGGGCAAATGGGCCCAGCCGCAGTGCCGGAGAGCAAGCTCTGTGGAACAAACCATTCGCCACTGAGCCACTTTACAAAACTGGTACAAAACGGTGGTGTGTGTGAGTTCACCTTGTTCTGGGGTTGTGGCACCCGAACAAGTTGGCCACGCCTTTACTTTTGATTCCCTGCAGCTAGAAGGCCCGTCCACGGCTCCAGTTTTCTTCTGGACACTCTTACTTCCCTCTTTGGGATAAGAGGCACTGGATAAGGGAACCGCACACCCTGGGGGCAGCAGATCACGGAGGCCCTCCAGAAAGAGGCGCCCCGCGTGGCAAATGCTGCTTTACCATATTCCCTGAACCAGATTCGCCTGAAGCTCACTTTCCAGGTGTCCACCTTTCAAAACTGACGTTTTACTGAAGTCCATCTTTGGGTTAGTGCTGAGGAACTGCAACTGACACATAAGCCTAAACTGAAATTTTCAAATGTTCATTGAATAGGACCAACCCCTCGAAAGTCAGCAAAGAAAAAGAGTAAATGGTTCCCCTGTTATTCTTGATATTCTAACCACATCGTAAAGTGCCACTTTGTAGAGTGAGTGGTTCAATACTGAGTTTGGATGAAGTGAAGTGAAAGTCACATGGCCGTGTCTGACTCTTTGCAATCCCATGGACTATACAGTCCCTGGAATTTTCCAGGCCAGAATACTGGAGTGGGTAGCCTTTCCCTTCCCCAAGGGATCTTTCCAACCCAGGGATCAACCCAGGTCTCCTGCATTGCAGGCAGATTCTTTACCAGCTGAGCCACCAGGGAAACCCAAGGACCAGGAGAGACTTACCCAAATTAGTCTGCACTCCCCGAGGAGGTGGATGGGCTCAGGGGCCGCTGCTCGTGCCAAAGCTCCAGCTCCTTGTGGAGCCCAGTTGAAGGAAGGAAGTCCACTCTGGGTCGCTTCATTGGTCGCCATAACTGTCGACTAAAAAAAAAGATGTACAACTTGAGAGCTGTGAGTTCAGCTTCACTTGGGGCAACATGAGGCTCGCGGCCCAGGAGGCAGCATGAGTGCTCATTTCCCAGCTCTCCTGGTGTCGACGTCCCGTGATGGCAGCGAGGACGCGAAGCGCACGCATCCCTCTCTGGCCCTCCACCCACTGGGTAGCTAAAGCCAGGAGTCTTCCTCTCGTGAATCTCTTACCTTGCAGACCGAGCTCAGATGTGTCCCCCTACTCCCTGATGAGGTCTTCTTGTTGAGGCCTCGGTCACCCCTCCTCTGGACTCCCCTGGACTGTCACAAGGGCCCCCGGGCTTGCTGCCTTCTCATTCTTTCTCCACAGGGCTATCAGAGAGAGCTTTTAAAATCCTAAGTCATATCGGCTGGTTCCTAACTTCCAGCCTTTCAGTGACTCTGCCTGAAGGCTCCTCGGTGGGCCTGCAAGTCCTGGAGCAACCCGACCCCTTCCCCCTCTGCAGCCTCATCTCCCTGCTCCCTCCGCCTGGTTCAACGCGTTCCAGCCACTCTGGGCTTCTTGTTTTTTTTTTTTTTTCCGAGCGGGCCAAGTTCTTTCTCATCCCTGCTTATAACTCTCTTCCATCTACTTCTCATCAGAGTCACCACCGCCTAAGTAAAAGTTCCCCTCACCGGCCCTGCCATCTATATTTGGTCTCTTCTAGAACTCAGTACTGATTCTTTATAGACGTGGCCATGTCTATTGCGCAGCGTATGTTTCTTCTGCTCTATTTTAAGCTCCAACATCAGACACAGTGCAGGCTCACAACGCATTAAAAAATGAAGAGGCTTCACTTTATCATAGCTCAATCTTACTCTCACCAATTTTTCAAGAATTTTGTTATCCCTCTACCATGAAATAAAGGCTTTAATCTTAGCTCCTGATAATCTCTATTTTGCTGTATAATACATTTTGGCTTTCTGGAACTACAGACGAGGTGAACAGTAAATAATTTTCATTGGTTCAAATAGACAATATCTTTCTTTAAAAAAAAAAATAGCTTCCCTGCTTTTGAGACACCTTTATTTAATTTTTAGAAATTTATTCATTTTGGCCATGCTGTGTCCCCGTTGTTGCATGGACTTTTGTGGACAGGGGGGCTTGCTTATTCTTCACTGCAGTGAGTGGGCTTCTCATTTCGGTGGCTCCTCTTGTTGCAGAGTACAGGCTCTGGGGCCCAGGCTCCAGCAGCTGCAGAGGGAAGGCCCAGCAGTTTCGGCTCCCGGGCCCTGGAGCACAGGCTCAGTAGCTGTAGTGCACCGGCTTAGTGGCACCGTGGGATGCAGAATCATCCCAGAAGAGGAATCGAACCAACGTCCCCTTCACTGGCAGGTGGATTCTTTACCACTGGACCACCAGAGAAGTCTCTCAACTACGCATTTCTGTACAAAAAACATTTTGAAAAAATTCATAATCAGAAGGTGCTTGAAGGGTTTAAAAACAAAGCCTGTGACTATTTCCTCTAGACTCAGATTCTCAACAAAGCTATAAACTCTTCGGTGGCTCTCAAGCCCACCAAGACTCTGCACAGCCTGCCTCAGCTCAGCCAGCTCCTTAGAGTTAGCACCTACTAACTCAATAAACCCCTGTGCTCCTAATTCCTCCTGAGGGTCTGCTTCCTGGAGGACCCAGCTAACACAGGTCAGCACAGAGGTCAGAGCTGACATGTTCCCACAGCAGGGCTACATCTAGATTCTGTGCGGCAGACCTGTTCTGAAGCTGACTCTCCATCTTTCAAGGCCATGTTTCCTCACTGGGGGTGGGGGAGAAGGAAGGAGTTGGCGTGGGCGGTTGTCGGTATAAGCGGATGAGGAAAAGGAGGGAAGGCGTCCAGGGATTCAAGAAGATTCAGCCACTAATCACCCCGTGAGGATTTGTCAGGAAAGCTGAACACCAGGAGAGAGAGAAATAATAAGGACTTTATTTAGGGGTATGACCTTTTGCAATTCGTGGATCTGGTTACGCAGCCTCTGTGAGGCTCCATGTCTGGTGTTAGAACCTGAAGCCTACAGCGGGTTGTTGGGAAGAGAAGAGGGAGATGATAAAGTGGCTCTTTATCAGGGCCCACCCCCGTCCCACCCCCATGCCTTTGGTCACAGAGCTCACCGTGCACCTGGTTCACGTGTCAGGAAAGTCAAAGAGCTCCAGGGGCAGGTGGAAACTCTGCAGGCCCAGCTGGGGCGCCAAACCAATCAGGGGTCCCTCTCGGAGCAAAAAAGCTCGTGATCTACGTCACCTGGTGCCTCTACACTCGCCCCCACTCCCCACAAAAGACCCGAGTTCCACCCCCTCCACATAAAAGCAAGACGGCCACTGTTTCCAAATCTTGGAAAAAATGTGTTTGTGGCCCACCGCCCCAAACATCTTGGGAAGAAAATTCTTGAAAAGGTAGTGCAGCATTGTCAAATTGACACTTATGAAGCCAGCACAGGGTATACATGAAGAGTTATAGCAGGGTGCTCCAGAGAAGCAGACCGAGTGGGGTATGTGGGTGGATGGATGGAGAGTTAGATAGACAGACAGCAGATAAAGAGTTGGTTCATGTGATCATGAAGTCTGACAAGCCCCAGGATTTGTCCTCCTGGAGACGCAGGAGAGACAATTATGTAGTTCCAGTCTGAAAGTTGGCAAGTTGGAGATCTAAGAAAATCTATTTCAGTCCAGGTATGAACACAGCAGCAGACCAGTGTCCCAGCTTCAAGACAGTCAAGTAGAAGACATTTTCTCTTACTCAGCCTTTTTATTCTATTCGGACCTTCAACTGATTGGATGAAGACCACCCACATTAGGGAGTTCAGTTCAGTTCAGTCACTCAGTTGATTCCAACAGTTTGTGGCCTCATGAACTGCAGCACGCCAGACTTCCCTGTCCATCACCAACACCCAGAGTTTACTCAAACCCATATCCGTTGAATCAGCGATGCCATCCAACCATCTCATCCTCTGTCATCCCCTTCTCCTCCTATCTTCAATCTTTCCCAGCATCAGGGTCTTTTCCAATGAGTCAGTTCTTCCCATCAGGTGGCCAAAGTATTAGAGTTTCAGCTTCAGCATCAGTCCTTCCAATGAATATTCAGAGTTGATTTCATTTAGGACTGCTTTGATCTCCTTGCTGTTCAAGGGACTCTCAAGAGTCTTCTCCAACACCACAGTTCAAAAGCATCAATTCTTCAGCACTCAGCTTTCTTTATACTCCAACTCTCACATCCGTACATGACTACTGGGAAAACCACAGCCTTGACTAAATGGACTTTTGTCAGCAAAGTAATGTCTCTGCTTTTTAGTATGCTGTCTAGGTTGGTCATAGCTTTTCTTCCAATGAGCAAGCATCTTTTAATTTCATGGCTGCAGTCACTATCTGCAGTGATTTTGGAGCTCAGAAAAATAAAGTCTCTTACTGTTTTCACATCTATTTGCCATGAAGTGATGGGACCAGATACCATGATCTTAGTTTTCTGAATGTTGAATTTTAAGCCAGATTTTTCACCCTCCTCTTTCACTTTCATCCAGAGGCTCTTTAGTTCTTCACTTTCTGCCATAAGGGTGGTGTCATCTGCATACCTGAGGTTATTGATATTTCTCCCAGCAATCTTGATTCCAGCTTGTGCTTCTTTTAGCCCAGCGTTTCTCATGATGTATTCTGCACAGAAGTTAAATAAGCAGGGTGACAATATACAGCCTTGACATACTCCTTTCCCGATTTGGAACCAGTCATTGTTCCATGTCCAGTTCTAACTGTTGCTTCTTGACCTGAGTACAGATTTCTCAGGAGGTAGGTCAGGTGGTCTGCTATTCCCATCTCTTTCAGAATTTTCCACAGTTTGTTGTGAACTACATAGTCAAAGGCTTTGGCATAGTCAACAAAACAGAAGTAGATGCTTTTCTGGAACTCTCTTGCTTTTTCTACGATCCAATGGATGTTGGCAATTTGATCTCTGGTTCCTCTGCCTTTTCTAAATCCAGCTTTAACATCTGGAAGTTCTCGGTTCACATACTGTTGAAGCCTGGCTTGGAGAATTTTGAGCATTACTTTACTAGCGTGTGAGATGAGTGCAATTGTGTGGTAGTTTGAACATTCTTTGGCATTGCTTTTCTTTGGGATTGGAATGAAAACTGACCTTTTCCAGTCCTGTGGCCACTGCTGAGTTTTCCAAATTTGCTGGCATATTGAGTGCAGCACTTTCACAGCATCATCTTC
>NW_011494946.1:3912341-3917430 GCF_000754665.1 Bison bison bison
CAAATTTGCTGGCATATTGAGTGCAGCACTTTCACAGCATCATCTTCCAGGATTTGAAATAGCTCAACTGGAATTCCATCACCTCCACTAGCTTTGCTCATAGTGATGCTTCCTAAGGCCCACTTGACTTCACATTCCAGGATGTCTGGCTCTAGGTGAGTAATAACACCATTGTGGTTATCTGGGTCATGAAGATCTTTTTTGTACAGTTCTTCTGTGTATTCTTGCCACCTCTTCTTAGTATCTTCTGCTTCTGTTAGGTCCATTTCTGTCCTTTATTGTGCCCATATTTGCATCAAATATTCTCTTGGTATCTCTAATTTTCTTGAAGAGATCTCTAGTCATTCCCATTCTATTGTTTTCCTCTATTTCTTTGCATTGATCACTGAGGAAGGCTTTCTTATCTCTTCTTGCTATTCTTTGGAACTTTGCATTCAAATGGGTATATCTACTACCAGGGAAGAAATGTTCTCAAGTTCAATTTCCACAAGAGCCAGGCTAAGTGAACAGGGAAACACCATAACCTTCATTTAAAGGGAATCCATCATAAGAAGTATCTTATAATAGGTAAAAGTCTTGATGGAGTTAGTTTCAAAACTATGTGAAATGCCTCTGGTTTTATGGAAAGAATTCAAGATTTGGAGTTGGAAAACTTGGATTTAATTTCTGGCATTGCCACTTGTGAGCTCCATAACTTTGAAATGGAGAAGAAGTGTTATGGACCTTCAGATTCCTATGTGGAAGCCTTAACCCCAGTGTGATGATATTTGGAGATGGGGCTTATGTTAGATGGGGTTTAGATGAGGTCATGAAGGTGGGGCCCTTGTAATTCCTTATAAAGGATTAGTGCCCTTATAGGATACACCAAAGAGCTTGCTATAGCTCTCTCTCTCTTTTCCTTCCCCCTCCTTCTGTCTCTGCCACATGAGGACACACACAGAAAGACATCTGTTGTCTGCAAGCCGGAGAGAATCTCGCCAGAACTTAACCACGCGGACACCTTTATCTCAGACTTACAGCCTTCAGAAGTGTGAGAAAATAAATTTGTTGTTTAAGCCACCTAGTCTATGACATTTTGTTATGACAGCCCAAGCTGACTGGTACAGGCAGGCATTAAATTTCTCTGAGCTTTAGTTCCTGATTTGTAAAGTGGAGATAATTATACCTAAGCTATAGGGTTATTGAGAGAGTCAATAAAATGATATACAATAATAAGTTTTAATAAACTGCAAAAATAGTACAAATGCATGGTCTTGTTCCATGATGACTTATATAAAAGTAGTTAACATCTGTGGAGTACTTTGGAGATTATAATATACATTTAGACACTTTAATTTGGTGGTTAAAACAACTGTACTAGGTACACAAAACAGAGAGTATGCTCATCTTGTTGTTGAGGAACTGGAAGCCACAACTAGAAAACCAGGTCTTCTGACACCCAACCCAGCAGTATTCCCACTGCTCTTGAAAGTTTCACTCGACTTTAAGAAGACACTAAAAAAGTGTGATGAAGCCTGTACACAAACATAAGAACTATTCTCCCTGGCAACTGCGCACTATATCTCCTTCCATTCAGAGCTCATATGATGGGTGGTATTGATTTGTTTCTGGCACAAGTAAGAAGTGTAGGTACTCAGATTAAGAAAGAGGTGAGAGATTCCCAGACTTCATACAAAGTTCCCATAATCAAAACAGCACAGTACTGGCACAAAATCAGACATACAGATCAACTGAACAGAATACAGAGTAATAAACCCATGCACTTACGGTAAGTTAATCTATAGCCAAGGAGGTAACCCTATAAATGGAGAAAAGACAGGCTTTTCAGTAAGTGCTGCTGAGAAAGCTGGACAGCTACATGTAAAAGAATAAAATTAGAACATTCTTTAAAACCATACACAAAATAAACTCAAAATGGATTAAAGACCTAAATGTAAGTTGCCCTTGTTCAATCGCTAAGTCATGTCTGACTCTTTGAGACCCCATGTACTGGAGTGTTGACCACACCAAAGCCTTTGGCTGTGTGGATCACCACAAACTGTGGAAAATTCTTCAAGAGATGGGAATACCAGACCACCTGACCTACCTCCTGAGAAATGTGTATGCAGGTCAAGAAGAAACAGGTAGAACCGGACATGGAACAACAAACTGATCCCAAATTGGGAAAGGAGTACGTCAAGGCTGTATATTGTCACCCTGCTTATTTAACCTATGTGCAGAGTACCTCATGCAAAATGCCAGGCTGGATGAAGCACAAGCTGGAATCAAGATTACCAGGAGAAATATCAATAACCTCAGGTACGCAGATGACACCAGCCTTATGGCAGAAAGTGAAGAGGAACTGAACAGCCTCTGGATGAAAGTGAAAGAGGAGAGTAAAAAATCTGGCTTAAAACTCAACATTCAGATAACTAAGATCATGGTATCTGGTCCCATCACTTCATGGCAAATAGATGGGAAAACAGTGAAAACAGTGACAGACTTTATTTTCTTGGGCTCTAAGAAATAACGTCAGATGGGGACTGTGGCCATGAAGTTAAAAGATGCTTGCTCCTTAGATTTTCCAGTAGTCGTGTATAGTAGTCATTTTCCAGAGTCAGACTATAAAGAAAGCTGAGCGCCGAAGAACTGATGCTTTCAAACTGTGGTGTTGGAGAAGACTCTTGAGAGTCCCTTAGACTACAAGGAGATCCAACCAGTCCATCCTAAAGGAGATCAGTCTTGGGTGTTCATTGGAAGGACTGATGTTGAAGCTGAAACTACAATACTTTGGCCACCTGAAGTGAAGAGCTGACTCATATGAAAAGACCCTGATGCTGGGAAATATTGAGGGCAGGAGGAGAAGGGGACGACAGAGGATGAGATGGTCGGATGGCATCACTGACTCAATGGACATGAGTTTGGGTAAACTCCGGGGGTTGGTGATGGACAGGGAGGTGTGGCGTGCTGCAGTTTATGGGGTCGCAAAGAGTCGGACATGACTGAGTAACTGAACTGAACTGAACTGCTCCTTGGAAGAAAAGCTATGACCAACCTAGACACTATACTAAAAAGTAGAGACATTACTTGGCTGACAAAAGTCCATCTAGTCAAAAGCTATGGTTTTCCCAATAGTCATGTATGGATGCAAGAGTTGGGCCATAAAGAAAGCTGAGCACTGAAGAACTGATTGTTTTGAACTGCGGTGTTTGAGAAGACTCTTGAGAGTCCTTTGGACTGCAAGGAGATCAAAGCATCAGTCCTAAAGGAAATCAACTCTGAATATTCATTGGAAGGACTGATGCTGAAGCTGAAACTCTAATACTTTGGCCACCTGATGGGAAGAACTGACTCACTGGAAAAGACCCTGATGCTGGGAAAGATTGAAGGTGGGAGGAGAAGGGGACGACAGAGGATGAGATGGTTGGATGGTATCACTGACTCAGTGAACATGAGACTGAGAAAGCTCCAGCTGGAAGTTGGTGATGGACAGGGAAGCCAGGTGTGTTATAGTCCATGGAGTCTCAAAGAGTTGGCCATGACTGAGCAACTGAACTGAGCTGAGCTGTACTGTAGCATGCCAGACTTCCCTTTCCTTCACTAATCTTTATTGTTGGTGTTGTTTTTTTTTCCTTTTTCGTTCACTGATTCCTAAAATGTTGATGTTCACTCTTGCCATCTCCTATTTTACCACATTCAATTTACCTTGACTCACAGACCTATTATTTCAAGTTCCTATGAAATATTGTTCTTTGTATCATGGGTCTCTACCTTTACCACCAGACAAATCCAAAACTGGGCATCATTTCCACTTTGGCCCAGCCTCTTAATTCTTTCTGGAGCTATTTCCCTGCTCTTCTGCAGCATACTGGACACCTACTGCCATGGGGGGCTCATCTTCCAGTGTCCTATCTTTTTGCCTTTTTATACTGTTCATGAGATTCTCAAGGAAAGAATACAGAAGTGGTTTGCCATTCCCTTCGCCAGTGAAATGTAAGACTGGATACTATAAAACTCCTAGAGTAAAGCAGGCAGAACATGCTTTGACAGAAATTGCAGTAATTTGGGGGGGTGGGGGTAGGGGACCTGTCTCCTAAAGTAAAGGAAATAAAATAAAAAAATATACAAATGAGACCTAATTAAACCTAAAAGCTTTTGGAGAGCTAAAGAAATCTTCAATAAAACAAAAAGACAATCTATTGAACAGGAGGAAATACTTGCAAATGACCAATAGGCGATTGATATCCAAAATATACAAATAGCTTATACAACTCAAAAAAAGAAACCCAAACAACCTGATTAAAAAATGGGCAGAAAAACTGAATATTTCTGTTTCCAAAGAAGGCATGTAAACAGTCAACAGACACATAAAAAGATGCTCAAAATCACTAATCATCAGGGAAATGCAGACCCACCATGAGACATCACCTCACACCTGTCAGAATGGCTACTATTAAAAACACAAGACATAACAAACGCTGTCTGGGATATGGAGAGAAGGAAACCCATGTATACTGTCGGTGAGAATGACTGGTGCAGTCATTACAGAAAGCAGTATGGAGGCTTCTTCAAACACAAAAATAGAACTATCATATATGACTCAGCAGTCCCACTCCTGGTATATATCTGAAAGAAAGCAAAAAGACCAGTTCTAAAAGATATACACATCCCAATGTTCACAGCTACATTATTTACAATTGCCAAGATATGCAAGCTACCTAAGTGTGTCCATCAACAGATGAACAGATAATAAGATATGGTATGTAAACACACACACACACGTGTGCACACACACACACACACACACACAGGAACACTACTCAGCCATAAAAAGTGAATTCTGCCGTTTGCAGCAACATGGATGGACTTGGAGGCCAAGACGCTAAGTGAGTGGAGAAGGTATGCAGCCACTGCAGTGTTCCCGCCTAGAGAGCCCCATGGGCAGAGCGGCCCAGCAGGCTGCAGTCCATGGGGTCACAAAGAGATGGACGTGGAATACCAGACCACCTGACCTGCCTCTTGAGAAACCTGTATGCAGGTCAGGAAGCAACAGCTAGAACTGGACATGGAACAACAGACTGGTTCCAAATAGGAAAAGGAGTACGTTAAG
>NW_011494946.1:3917853-3933598 GCF_000754665.1 Bison bison bison
AACGGTGGTGTCGGAGAAGACTCTTGAGAGTCCCTTGGACTGCAAGGAGATCCAACCAGTCCATTCTGAAGGAGATCAGTCCTGGGTGTTCACTGGAAGAACTGATGCTAAAGCTGAAACTCCAATACTTTGGCCACCTGATGTGAAGAGTTGACTCATTGGAAAAGACCCTGATGCTGGGAGGGATTGGGGGCAAGAGGAGAAGGGGACGACAGAGGATGAGATGGCTGGATGGCATCACCGACTCGATGGACGTGAGTTTGAGTAAACTTTGGGAGTTGGTGATGGACAGGGAGGCCTGGCATGCTGCAGTTCATGGGGTCACAAAGAGTCAGACACGACTGAGCGACTGAACTGAACTGAACTGATCCTAAGAGTTAACCCTTCTTCTGGAAAATTCTTACTGCCCCTCAGGTCTCAGCACAACCATCTTCCCCAGACCACCACATTTCCCCTCCTCCCAGGCTAGTACAACCCCTTGTCACGTGCTTCCACTCCATCTGGCAATATTCTGCTTAAAGTTTCCTTCCACCAGGCTCCACAACGCAGGGGTTGTGTCTGTGGGTTCACGGTGGGATCCAGCATGGAACTGGCCACATGGTGAGTACACAAGAACTGAATGAGCGAACAGCCCACTCTAAAAGGGAACACAGAATCAGACTGGACATGTGAAAGCCCAGGTAGGTCCTGTGAACTCTAATTTGACACATTTTCTTTCCCTAACAATAACTCTGCAGTAGAGAAGCTTGGCAGATCTACCTTGGCCACGTGATCAAAATTAACATTGCCAGTAATAAGACATATCAATACCATGTACCCCCTGATAAGATGCACTGAGAAAAGCACCTCATCGCTTCTGTGGTATTCTTATCAAAAAGTCATAACCTCAGTGCGAGCGTGAGAAAACATCAGACAAGCGCAACTTGAGGGCCATTCCACCAAATAAGTGACGACGGGCCTGGACTGTTCCAACGTGTCACAGTTATGAAAGACCAGGACTGAGCAACTGTCACAGGTCAGAGAGACCAGGGGACACGGCCACCATGTGCCACGTGGGGTCCTGCACTGGGTCCTGAGACAGTCCAAAGGACATTCGTAGGGAAACTGGAGACATTTGAATAATGCCTGTCGATTATATAATAATACTTTATTCATGCTAATTTGCTATGGATAATAGTGCTGTGTCTATGTAACATGTTAACATTAGGAGCAGTTAGGTAAAAGCTAAAGTTTCCCAGGTATTCAGAAGCCGAAAACCTTAAGCACCACGTTTAACACGCCTCCTCTTGCCTGAGCACCCGCACTGGCCCATTAGTGCCCGTGTAGGAAGCCCATCCCCTCTGTCCACCTGTCAAGGCCCCTTCCAGCCCGACTGCCCGTGGGAGCAGAATGAAGCGGGTTCCGGGGTCCCCAGCGCTCGTCTTATCTGTGTACTCACTCACCCAGTCTCCTGGGGACAAGGTCTTCGCCTCTTCCGCTTCTGCCAAAGGCATGGTCCCTCTCCGGCTTTATGTGGCTCAGAGGTCATGAAGGCCTTCCAGAATTTGCCCTTCCCAGGGCTGATGACTCCTTCTTCTCCCACGGCCTGGCCCTTGGATGAATATGTGTCCCATGGCACAGCTTCATCATGCGTTGTTAAGTCTTACCTTGCTCATCCCCTGTGATCCCAAACATCCCCTGTCCAGCCTGCTTTCAGTTGACTTTTCCAACCTTATTTCTCTTCCCCATTCATGTTATACAAACTCGAGCCAAACAGGATGCCCATCACATAATCACCGTGGTCTTATCCAGCACCCAGCAAGGGATCTCACACACGGAAGGAAAGAACCCCAGTTTCCCTCCCAAGTCTTGGGCAGTGATGTTCTCCCAACTGGAAATTAGTGAAGACGTCTCCTTCGTCTCTTCGTACACATTTCCACCTCTGTTATTAAGACCTACTTCAAATACAGTCTGTCTGTTTTGGCTCTGTTGTAGGAGATGCTGTGGTATGCTGCCCAGATGCCCTCTGCCAGGCCTGTGCACCCATGCCCCAGCTTCCCTGAGGGTTGACTGCAAATAGCTCACAGATGCCTCCCTTGTCCTGAGAATAGACCTCAGCTGGCAGGATCTCCTTGTCCCTGGAAATGACTCCCCCAATCCAACCAGGGCAGCTGATAGACAGCTAACAACTGAATGATATGAAGTGCAAAGAGCCAACCCGCTTGTCTCAACGGGGAGAGACTGTGGAGCTGTGGATGCTACAGAGCTGCCATGAGTCAGGCCAAGGCTGCTGAGTTCGTGTCCTTGCGTGGCTTCTTCCGCTGTCTTATCTGCCTGCACACCCTCCCTTATAGGTTTCTCCTGAAGTACATTTCCTCAATAAAGCACTTTCATGAGAATTCCCATTTCAGGCCCACTTCTTGGAACCTGACCTAGAGCATACAGGAAACCACCAACATCCAGCTAAAGGTGGGCAGAGACGGTTATAACTTGTCTGCAACGTGTCATGGACAGCAGCTATTTCACAGGCATTATCTCGTTTAATCTTCTCAACAATCCTATGCCTTGGAATTGCTAATCGCTCTTCTGCAGAAAGCGTAACTGCAGAAAGGCTTAAAGTTAAAATCAGAGTCATGATTTCAACTCGTTTCTGTCCTCTCCACCACACTCAGCTGCTCACTCGCATAACCTCAACCCTCAGAGGAACTCAGTACCTGTTCCTGAGCAAATAAATGAGCCACAGCTAGGCTGCCTCAACTCCATTTATACAGTTTAGAGTAGCCTGTTGCTTTGTCCAACTTAAAGAAATTGGAGCCAGTACTGTGCTAAGCGTAGGGAGCTAAGAGTTGTAACCTGGGGGAAACTTTGTAAGACCCGTTCTTTCAGATTCCTTCCAGAGTTCCTCTGTCTTGGAGATAAAGATCTTCCTTTCTCCCAGGTATAGGGAGGACACCTCTCACATGAGGGTCTTATGACCTTCTTCAGGGGAAGGTCAAAGAGTTCTCATATTCCTTCAGCAGAAAATATTCAACCCACCAAGGTGCCATGTTTGGGGGTGGCATATCCTGAACATCCCCAGCGCCCCTTCCCTCACCAAAACCCTGTAATTAGAGCTGTGCTGGGGAGAGAAGGGCAACGCATCTGCTTTGAAAGAACAGGGGACGGGTAGCTGCCTGGGACAAGGGCGGTGGGGGTGGGAGCAGGGGATCTTAGAAGAGCCTCGGGGGTCTCGAGGAACAAGGCAAGGGTCATCTAGCAAGCAGGCGAAAAGGGAGCGGAGGATGATCTCGGTCTCGGTCCGAGAGGACGTCGAGGGGCGGCATGGGTGTGAGAAAGCGCTCGGCGTGCTCGGGACGGCCGCAGGTGTGAGACGTGGTGTGCAGGCGAGACCAGCGGGGAGACACACGGGAGAGGCAGCTGCGGGTCAGCAGCCCGCGACGGCCCGAGAAGGAGCGCGAATCCGGAGGGCCCCGCCCGCAGCAGCCCGGAAGCCCCCTCCGCGAAGGCGGGCTGGACGCAGCGCCGGGTGAGACCGGTGAGACCGTCTGAGATCGTGCAGCGAGAAGGAGGACGTGTGGGCTCCCGGCAAAGGCTCAGCCCAGCGCCCGCCCGCTCAACGGGACTGCTGGCAGACAGCGCCAGAAATAAATACCCAGCTGTAACAGAACCAAGGCACGGGTGTTTTTTCAAGTAAACAGCCTCACTTCACCTCACCTGAACTCACATGAATTCTCATTTTGTCCTGCTGGCTGGAAACTGCCGCAGGAATGCAGGAATTTACTGATACGGTGTCTCGGTTGGAAGGAAAACTGAGCGGCATCCTCTTTGGTCCTTTGTCATATGTTTTAAAACACGAGGGCTAGTTCTTAAGGGAAAACTCAAACTGGGGATGAATTTCAGCCCAAAGGGGTAAGAAAACTGTTGAAGGTTAGTTTCTGCATAAGCTGGCTGGAATCAATGTCCCAGCCCACATGCTGGAGTCCAAATATTCTTTAAGCAGGAAGTTTTTCGGTTCCTGATTTCTTACCTCCTTGAACATCAGGGGGCCCAACAGATTAGAGATTCTCATAAAAACGACGTATGCTTTTACATAGGCTTGAAGACACCAGAAAATACTGTCTCCCTTCAATGTCGTATGATGAAGAACCATTATTAACATTTCTAAATAAACCGTTTTGCCTGGCATGCAATTAATGAGTTGTATTCACTAGTCAAGTGGTTCTAAATCCTTTATTCCCAAAGGTCTGTGCGACGGTAAATGAACTCTGCTCATTAATCCTGGTGACCTGTCTGAGAAGAGATGGGGAAATAATAAGAGGAACCGGAACGTTCCTTGTGAGTGAACTGAGAGCAGAGCGCAGGAAGACACTGCCTGGTGCAGCAGCTGGGACCCCAGCAAAGCCCGTGCCTGGGCCTTTCCGGCCTTCTCTCCCTGCACTGCGGTCCGTCTACAACCAACCCGAGGCCGGCACAGCCCAGGGGCCCTGGGGAGTGCAGGCCCCTCCGTCCTCAGCCTAGTTCACTGCCTGCCGACAAAGCAGGAAGGTCTCGCTCCCCTCCCCTTTACTGTTCAAATAATTACCTGGGCCTCCAAAACCCCTGTGGATCATTAATCAGTTATGGACCCTGGACTTTCTCCCGGCAGGCTGTGAGCAGGAATGCCCAGTGGGACTCCAGGGCGCAGAGCCAGAAGAGGGAATTTGTTACAGGCACCGGCTGTCAGCAAGGTCTTGATTTCAGATCCCTAAACCTAAGGCAAGGCTCAGAAGCCACACAACCCAGGGGGCTGCAGGATTAGCTTTTCCTGGGAGCTGCTCGGTAATGATAAAGTTTAGATGGATAACCGCTGGAGGTAGAAAGAACATAGCCATTTCCTCTTTTGGAAAAGGAGCCTCAAACGAGTTACTCTACAAGCTAGTATACAAAAGGCCAATTCTCTTTTCTTTTTTCCTTCTTTTATTTATTTTTTAATTTAAAAAAATTTTCTTTTTTTTTTTTGGCTGCACTGTGCAGCTCACAGGGTCTTAGCTCCCCGACCAGAGATCGAACCCTTGCCCTCCTTGGCAGTGAAAGCATGGAATCCTGGCAGCCCCTGGACTGCCAGGGGAATTCCCTAAGGCCACTTTTTCTTAAAAAAAAAAAAAAAAGAAAGAAAGAAAGAAAATGCAGTCCTTGTCATGATAGTCTGTGTTATCCTAACTAGAATCTTAGACTTTGAGGTTTGAAAAAGTGCTTTCGAGGGCTTCCCTGGCAGTCTAGTGCCAAGAATTTACCTGCCAATGCAGTGGACACGGGTCCCGTCCCTGGGCGCCACATGCTGTGGAGCAACTATGCCCACGCGCCACAACTCATGAGCCCAACGTGGCAACTCCCGGAGCCCATGTGCCTGCGTCCTGTGCTCTGCCACAAGGGAAGCCGTGACGAGAGGCCTGCACACTGCAACGAAGAGTAGCCCCACTCGCTGCAACTGCAGGAAGCCCACATGCAGCAAGGACGACCCAGCGTGGCCAAAAACTAATAAGCACATACGTGAATCTTGTTTTAAAAAATGCTTTCGCGATGATTTCACTTAAACAGGCCGTCTAACAGATAAGGAAACTGAGCTCAGCAAGTCCACACGACTTACTCAAGACCCTCCAGCGAGTCAGTGTCCCCAAAACTGGACGAGGAGCCTGCAGGTTGCAGGTAATATGCTGGCAAGAAGCGGAGAGCAAGGGAGTTACCGTGGCCCATCCTCCCCGAGCAGTTGTCATGCAATAATAATTCATTAACACATTGTTTTTATATGAAAATATACATGCTATTTTTTAAATTAAATTCTAAAGATTTAAAACAAGTCTCTTCGAGGAAATTCCACGCTTGTGGTAGTGTTTAAAGCTATGTTCCTGGGCCATGACCCTGGTGATACACCGTCAGTATGGAAGCCACATGTGGCTATGGAGCATCTGAAGTAGGGTTGATAAGAGTTGAGCTAGGCTGAAAGGGAAGACAGACTTCAAAGCCGTAGGTCCAAGAAATAATAAAGTTTCTCAATAACTTGTTGTGGTTACATGTTGAAACGATAATATTTTAGGTAAATTGGTTTAAATAAAGTACATCATTAGGGCTTCCCAGGTGGCTCAGTGGGGAAGAATCTGCCTGCCGATGCAGGAGACTCAGAAGGCACAGTTTCAGTCCCTGGGTCAGGGCGATCCCCTGCAGTTGGAAGCGGCAACCCATTCCAGTATTCTTGCCTGGAGAATTCCATGGATAAGGTACATTATTATAAGTAATTTCACCTGCCTCTTTCTCTTTTAAAATTTATTTTGTTTTTTCATTTATCTTTGGTTGTGCTGGGTCTTCATTGCTGCATGTGAACTTTTTCTAGTTGCAGCTGAAGTGGGGGCTACTCTCCAGTTGCATGTGAGTTTCTCATCGTGGTGACTTCTCTTATTGCGGATCTCGGGCTCTTGAGCACGGGCATCAGAGTCGCGGCACACGCCGACAGTCGCCCTGCAGCGTGGAGTCTTTCTGAACCGGGGATGGAGCCCATGTCCGCTGCACTGGCAGGTGTGTCCTTGACCACTGGACCACCAGGGAAGTCCTTTTCTTTTAGTGTGGCTTAATAAACTGGAAGTTGCATTTGGGCTTGCATTATCCCTCTGTTGGACAGTGGCCGGACTAGAGGGTGGCTATTAGGGCTGCTCAATAGCCGGCTTCTCTCCCTTTCAACACACGCAAAGAGTGCAGCTCCCTGACCCCAGTGAAATTAGGTGTGGTCATGTAGTTGGCTTTGGTCAATGACATGTGAGTAGAAAAGACACACGTTCTCCTGGGCAGTGCATGTAACTGCCCACGCGGGACACGCGAACGCCTTCCAAGGAGCTCGTGGACGTGAATGTGGAGACTAACCGCCGTTAAGCTGCGGTGAGCAGACGCTCCCACTGATTTGCCCAAGATCTGGAGTGTGAGCTCAAAATCAACTTTTTAGAAATACACAGTGAGATCTGGGGATCATTCACTCCTGTAACATCACCTAGTGCTAGGGAGTGAAAGTCGCTCAGTTGCGTCTGACTCTGCAGCCCTGTGGACTGTAACTCACCAGGTTCCTCTGTCCATGGAATTCTCGAGGCAAGAATACTGGAGTGGGTTGCCACTCCCTCCTCCAAGCATTACCTAACACATTCCTAAATATAACTTTCTGGTGTAAAGGTGTGCGGAGAATTACGCCCTGGCAGCATCTCCCAAACCTGCTTCACCACAGAACACTCTGAAGGTGTGATTTATTGACAGGAGACTAATTAGAGCTCATGCATACCCAGATTAGTGAAGACAGCAAAATCTAGAACACAAATCAGTTAATTGAGCCAAAGATCAAAATTTGACTTGTATGTTTTAGTCAATAAAACCAAAAGTTAATCACTTTTATGTTAAGAATGAACAAACCAAAATCATTTATTTTACTTTTAAAAATATATTTCATCAACATTTTTTATAAGAATAATATTTTGTGACTTTTTAAAACTTGGGTGCCTGCTCAGTCTCAGAAATACTATTGCTGATAAAGGATAACACCTCGTATGTTCTTAAATTTTGTCTTTACAACATTATGATCTGAAAAATGGTCACCTTTTCCAGAAAAGGAAGAACAATATGATCACTGTGCTGTGCTGTATTTGGGGGTTACTGAAACAGGCTTCTCCAAAATTCAATTATATCATCCTGAATAGCTCACTTCCTTCTTTTTTTTTTTAGAAAGCAAAGTCTGTGATTTTTCATTTTCATTTTGAAGGGTTTACTTTTTGCTTGTTTTAGACTGACACAATTTGCTAACCACCGAGCCTGCTTTTGGTTTAAAACTTTCTTTTTTTCAATCTCAGATCCTCAGAGAGCAGGGTTATATAAAAATACAGTGTATTTTTACATGCAATGAGAACTATTATTACAAATTATTTTTATTGAAATATAATTACTGCAATCTCTTAAAGTGGGTTTTAGTATATTCACAAGTCATGCCACCATCGTGACCAATTTCAGAATATTTTTATCACCCCACAAAAAACCCCATCCCCATGAGTAGCCACTCAGCACGTCCCTCTCCCCCCAGCTCCTGACCACTGCTAGTTAATTTTTGTCTCTATCTATTTGCTCTTTCTGGATATTTCTTACAAGTGAAATTATACATGATGTGGTCTTTAATAACCTGGAGAAGGAAATGGGAACCCACTCCAGTATTCTTGCCTGGAGAATCCCAGGGACAGAGGAACCTGGCAGGCTACAGTTCATGGGGTCACGGGAGTTGGACATGACTTATAGACTAAACCACCACCATCTTGAATAATGATTTTCATGTTGCACTCGCCAATTCACAGTCCTCAGATGGCTGCTGCCCCTCCAAGCCTTACGACTGTGTGGAAGGGAAAGAGAAAGAATGGCGGGCAAGGGGCTTCTCTTCAGGAGGCTGTGCCTTTTCTTCAGGAGGTGACACAGTCAGGGCTGCCCCCTCAAGAGCTTCTGCCTGTATCTCACTGACCCGAAATGTGTTGTGTGTCCCACTTGCCATAACAGAGGATGAAAAGAAACATTTCAGCTTTTGCCACCTTTGCAGTTGAGACAGGTAAGGGAGACGGGGGTTAGAGTTTGAGTTTGAGTAAGCCAGCCTACAGTGTCTGCCGTGATCCTTCTTTTGTGGGGCTTCAGCTACTTATACTACTCTTGGTCTGGTCTGTACAATCCCCACAGTGCCGCCGCCTCCTGTGCTCAAATGAGGTATCTGATTAGATCCTGTGAAACCTCACGATTATACTCTTGGGAGTGGTAGCTTTCCCAGCTTCCTTGTTCAACACCTCTGCATTCCTCCCTTGGTAAATACCCTAATGCCAGCTGGTTTTCATCCAGGTGTGTAGCTGTATTAATCTTAGGTGATCAAAATTACACAAAGAAATAAATGCTTGCTTTCTATTATACATTAGAGACAGTAGCTAATATTAATCTGGTCTGATTTTTCACTAGCCTTGTACTTTTAATTCTATTCTTGGTTCAAGCTCATTTTTCCTCAGGAAAAAAAATCCTTTTTTCTTTATATGAGGCTACTAATGTCTAAAATACTAATTGTACCTGATCACACTTAAATATTTTATTCTCAGTTTAACTCCTCATGATTTGACTTCCTAATGTGTACCAATATAGCCCATGTTAAAGCCCTGATATTAACAGGGCAGAAAAGAGTTTCTTTGTACTCCTTCCCTAGAGAAGTGGGAATCTCTAGTTAGATAAGCAAGGAAAACCATTTTAAGTGTTCCTTCCCTAAATAAAAAATTTGCTTTAAAATAATTTGCTGTGTCTTATCTAGTAGAACTACAAGTTGTATAACAACTTATTTGTAAAAGTAGTACCACACTTTCAACAAGGGGTTGGACAAATAAGAACCTACAAATTCAAACAATCTGTGTGTTAAAGCCAATAGTAAACAAAGGCTAAGAAGGAAAGGCGAAGTCAAATATAATCATGTCAAATATGTATGGCAGTGTTATTCTTTCGATTTAGTGAGATGCAGGAAAATATAGGGAAAGAAGAAATGGACTCATATTTCAATCTCGAACACAAACCTCGTGCACATTTACATCTGAGCGTCCCATCAGCTCCACGTAACAGCATCATCTGCAGCATGCCTGTCCTCACCTAATTCCCGCAGCAGCATCATGCCCCTCTGAACTTCCAGGCGGCCTACAACAGATACGCTGATGGTCGTGCTGCACACACAGGGCTTCAGCACGTCCTGCAGGGGCCTCTGAAGCTTCCGTCCAAGCCGGCTGGCAGTCACCTGTTGCTCCGTGTCTTCTCCTCCTTCGCGTCTCTGGCCAGAGTGCAGACATGATGGATGGAACCGGGCCTCTATCTTGGACCACAAGGTGCCCTCGAGACTAGAGGTCACACGTGGTGGACCTATCAGACCCAAGCAACCCTGGGTCAAGGGGGACTTCCTGGAGCCATACCTGCCCTGGACTCCCCACCTCCAGGCGTTTATGTGATAAAAAAGGCAACTTCAGTCATATCTATGTCACTGTTGTTCTGTGCATGCACTCCGCCAAGCCTGCAGAGACACACTCAAGGAGCAGTTAGAATATGTAACGCTTCCTCTGTATTTTCATGTCCCCTTCATGGGTGATCTGGCTCTCCTCCATTCCCATTGCCTCTACAGGAAAGGGTGACAGAGCCTCTGGAACCTGGCAAGATGGAGAAAAGGTGCCCCCGGTTGCTCAGGAGCCCTGTAGGGAGAAGACAGGGGAGCATGGGCTATGAGACCCGTGTATCCTGACACCCCACTCCAGGTCAAAGCCCCAGATGGTCAGGATACACCGGAAGAAGAGAGGGAAAGCCCCAGCCTGAGAGGTAAGCTGGTGGGCACGCAGAGTGATGGGGCTGGGCTGGGCTGGGCAGGGGCTAGGGCGGGGCCAGCCCCAAGTCCCCCCAGGGCCCCAACTCCTTGCTGTGCTTTGAGTGTGGACTGTGCTGGGCTCACAGCGTGGTTTTGGGATGGGTGCTGCCCAGACCCGCCCCTACAGGAGTATCAGGCCACACAGCAGGGGAGTTACCCATGTCCAGGGACCCAGGCAGGCCCCCCAGGGGTCATCGGCACAGAGAGCCCTTCCCCATGCCCTCCCACTCTACAGCTCCAACCAATGAGGAGCCAGCCTAGATCAGAGGCCCTTGTCCCCCTCCAACAAGAGGCCTCAGAAAATCTCCATCTACCAGCTGCCATTTTTGAGAGAAACGGGAGGTAAGAAAGCTTCCCTGAAAAAGAAATCTTATCCTAAGACCCAAATCAAATGAGTTCACCCTAAAGGGGACTGCTAAGAGAGACTGAAATGCTACCCACAGGAGCTCGCTCAGCCTTATTCACAACCTCCTCTATCCCTGTTACCCCAGGGGACCCTGTTGAAGAAAGTTAAATTTACGGAAGCTGCCTTTTCTCTGCACTTCTGAAGGTAGCCTGGGTGAACACTGGCCCCTGATGACCCTTTCAAGGTCATCAACATCAACAGCAGCGGATTGTTAAAGATGAGGTGTCTGTGTATCTGCTGCCAAGGCTGTGATAGGAAGGTGTGGGCCTTAAATAACATTAGGTCTTGAAGCGCTTTGCTAAAACAATAGCATTTACCGAGAATAAGAGTACAGTTTTTCGTGGCCTTAATGTGAATTTGTAAGTGGAGATTGTTTCTACTTGGAATCAAAACAACAAAAAAATGTACTCACCTCATTGTCATTGTGGATACATCTGTGGTCCAGTCGTGACATCTGGAACCTGTTGGATCCAGTTCTCTTTACAAACAAAAAGAATTCTAATATTAATTCTGTTTTTTGAAGACATGGATATTTACTTTACACTGGGGCTGTTTGATATAAAATGTTCAGAGTGTTAGGAGAAAAACAGATTTGTCTAATTTGTAGCTTGAAACAAAAGCTTTTGTGATACTGGATTCTGGAGAAATTTTGTTTTTACTTGTCAGGCTTTTGCAGAAATGCCCATTAAACATTTGGACAATCTGTTAACAAAGTAGCATTCCTTTTAAACAATAGTGAGATGTCAATAAAACTCAAATGATTTTTGGCTTAAAACATAGCCAAACAATCTTTTGTTCATTTTTTAAATTGTTTTCAATTAAATAGAATTTTTTTAAAGTTCCTTAAGGGAACACTTGTGATTTGGTATCATGTGTGCTTAAAATTGGGTTAAACTTTCCTATGAGATTAATATTGAATGCACGCATGCTCAGTCACTTCAATTGTGCCCAACTCTTTGCAAACCTATGGACTGTAGCCTGCCAGGCTCCTCTATCCATGGAATTCTCCAGGCAAGAATATTGGAGTGTGTTGCCAAGTCAACCTCCAGGGGATCTTTCCAACCCAGGGATCGAACCCTCATCTCCTGTGTCTCCTGCATTGCAGGCAGATTCTTTACCCACTGAGCCACCTGGGAAGCCCGAGATTAATATTATTCTGGAGTTAAAAGTCGAAATTCAAATTGAACACTGTTTAATGAAGGCCAAAGTGTCTCTAATGTTAAAGTTTATTTGTAGCATACCCTTAGAAAAAAGAAGGAAATTAAGAAACTTGTACTAAGCGGCCAAATACATTTTTCCCTGATTGCCTCTTATGAACTTATTTCTTTTCAAATTCTGAAAGTAATTTCATGGCCTGTGTAGGAAATTTGAAAGATTAGTATGATGATAATAGATCCATAATACTACCTGTTAGACCATAATACAACAACTGTTTTTATATTAGTTTATGTCGCTTTGTTCTTCTGTCAACTTGCTATATTTTAAATTAATCAAACCAGCAATCTGGAACTGCATTTTGCTAATCTGATGGATAATATATCACCATGTCTTTGTTTTTATCTACTTTTGGAAGTGTTAAAAATATTAACTAGAAAAGAGTAGCAACCAACCAATCAAACAGTTGCTCAAAAAGGATTAAGGGGACTCTTCATCCTCTGTGGCCAATACTATGGGAAGTAAGTACACAGCTGATTTCTGCCTTGAGGGATGTGCACAAAGAGACAAACATGCATGAAACCATTAAGAAACGAAAGAGGGCATTTAATATGGTAATAGTTATTATCTTAGTGATTATTAATTGGGACTGTTTAAGTGAGTCTAAGGCTCAATCAGGCTCTCTGATTTCAAGCAACAGAAACCCCCTGAAGGAGACTTACTGGAAAGATGCTGAGCTCTATCACAGAATGTCAGGCACTGGAATCGGGAACCACTGACTCCTGAGCTCTTAATTCATATTCTAATGGGAGAGAACCTCATTGATCCAGGTTAGGTCAATGTTTGTTCCGATACAACCAGTCATGGCTAGAAGAACCCAGGTGGCATCTCGAGTTACCCAGAGGGCAGTCATGGTCGACACCTACATTATAGCCATCCCCTAGAACTCCCTTCTGGTATCAAGCGGGAATGTGCCTGAGCCCAGAGGAAGAATCATGACTAGTTCAGGCTGATTACTATAAATGCATTCCCCTTTGGCCAGATACACACTTACCTAGACTCCCTTTGAGCTGGAAGTGCATACATCACATAGTTCTGGCCAATAAGGTATAAAAGGAAGTCTACTAGCAAAGATTTTCTTCCCAAATAAAAGAGAGATGTAAAAAGAGATTTCTTTTCTTCCTTCCATGAGGATAAGTCAGGCTTTCCAGTACTAACCAAAGTGACTCAGAGGTACTGGCTTAGAGCCCTGACGTCGTGAGCCTCAATACTGGCCCTAGCATTGCTTACCTCCAGACCTTATATTTATCAGGTGTTTTTTTCTTAATTAGTATTACTTAATCACTTTTTACCAGGCACTTTTTTTTAACCTGTATCCCAAAAGCATCCAAAACAGTGGGCATCGCTCTGGAGCTGTGGGAAGAAGAGTTTCTCTTGGAAGGGTATGAAAACAAGAAGCAACATATTGCCTTATCTGGGGTGTTTTCTTTGTGGGCCGGGTGTGGTGTTAAGTACCAGATGCCTATCCGTTCACCTACATTCTTCTTCCACTGACCCTCTCAGGTAAAACAGCATTTCCCCCATTCACAGACAAGAAAACAGAGCTCCAGAGAGGGGAACAGCTGCCATCCCTCCTCACCACGAAGCATGGGAGACAATGCAAAGCCAGTGTAAATCCGAAGACTTGCTATACTCTTTTCCCACCTTCAGGGGTTTTGCCACTCAATACTGCACATTACGTAACTTGGGCTCTGAAACGTCTATGAGAGAAGGAAGATAAAGGTGGGACAGACAGAAAATTTCACAGAGAAGGGGAGACTTGACTGACCTTCAGGAGCAGGCAGAATTCAGGGAGGAAATGCCCAGCTGGAAGGGTGTTCTAAAAGGCAGGAACACAAAAGGCAGAATGAGAAGGGGAGGTCGGCGAGACAGTCTGATTAGGGCAATGCTGGCGGGGTGACGCAGTGAAGGCAACTAAGAGCCAGGCTGAAAGGCAGAATTTAATGTGATGAAGCTGGAGCCAGGAAATGCTGGAGGGCTTGTGCGCAGCGCGAGAGAGCAATACTCTGACAGCAGAGTCTGATGCAGATTTATGTGACGTGCATCCCAGTCATGGAGCTATCAGAATCATCCAGGCACAAGAAGAAGAGAACGTGACCTGGCTTTTATTTTAACCCACGGTATGTCCTATGGCCTAAAAGAAAGTGGTATGAACAGAAACGAAGCTCTGTTAGAGAATCAGAATAAAGGACAACAGACAGAACTTGTTGACTGACCAGATACGGAAATGACAAAAGAATGCTTCCCTCAACTGTCTTTCTCTCTCCTTTTTTGAAGCATGCGTATTCTCTTCTTTACTATGTCTTTTCTTTCTTTATTTTCTGATTTTCCTTCGACTTGTGTTCTCCCTTTCACTTCCTTTTCCTTGTCTAGGCTGGCTGAAATGCTAGCGGCAGCTACGAAGTACAAAATGTTTACCAAATAGAGAAAAGAGGGGAGACTTCAGGTGAATAAATACAACATTCACAGGATCAGCATTTAGAGCCTAGCAGGATGGGCTCAGAAAACAATTTGATTAACACAAAGAAAAGACAGATTTTTTTTTTGGTCAGTTCCACAGAGGACACAGGGAAAATCCTTAGTAGGGAAAAGGAAACAGCTTGTCCTTTTTAGGGTGATCAGAGATTCATTTATGTTTGTGTTAATCAAGTTGTTTTCTGAGCCCATCCTGTTAGGCTCTAAATGCTGATCCTGTGAATGTTGTAGTTATTCATCTGAAGTCTCACCTCTTTTCTCTACAGGTATTCTTTCTCTAAACAGAGGGGATCAGCGGCAAGAACAGAACTTCAAAAGTTGTTGGATCTTAGCACTGTTGCCCTGAGCAGATCTCTCAGGGTTTTTAGGCACTTTCTTTGACAGTGAGGGGCTATTTGATTTAAAAGAGTTCTTATTGGTTTTTTAGGAGGATGTCTAGGAAGGGGTTGATGTTCAAAGGTTCAACAGTCGATCTTTACACCAGAGATTTCCTTTCCTCTCATTTGTGGCTTACATCTCTTCAATTTAGGGAAAGAAATTCTTGGTAATGAAGGTAAGTAATTCATCACCTTGGATTAGAACTTTAAAGAGGTGCTCGCTTCGGCAGCACATATACTAAAATTGGAACGATACAGAGAAGATTAGCATGGCCCCTGCTCAAGGATGACACGTAAATTTGTGAAGCGTTCCATATTTTTAATTGATATCTATAGGATATTTCATCCCAAAACAATGAATTTCACCTTTTTCTCAAGTGCACATGGAACCTTCTCCAGGATAGATCACATCCTGGGCCATAAAGCTAGTCTTGGTAAATTCAAAAAAATAGAAATCATTCCAAGCATCTTTTCTGACCACAATGCAGTAAGATTAGATCTCAATTACAGGAGAAAAACTATTAAAAATTCCAACATATGGAGGCTGAACAACACGCTGCTGAATAACCAACAAATCACAGAAGAAATCAAAAAAGAAATCAAAATTTGCATAGAAACGAATGAAAATGAAAACACAACAACCCCAAACCTGTGGGACACTGTAAAAGCAGTGCTAAGGGGAAAGTTCATAGCAATACAGGCACACCTCAAGAAACAAGAAAAAAGTCAAATAAATAACCTAACTCTACACCTAAAGCAACTAGAGAAGGAAGAAATGAAGAACCCCAGGGTTAGTAGAAGGAAAGAAATCTTAAAAATTAGAGCAGAAATAAATGCAAAAGAAACAAAAGAGACCACAGCAAAAATCAACAAAAC
>NW_011494946.1:3933919-3934931 GCF_000754665.1 Bison bison bison
AAAAATCCTTAACAAAATTCTAGCAATCAGAATCCAACAACACATTAAAAAGATCATACACCATGACCAAGTGGGCTTTAT
Organism: Bison bison bison; assembly: GCF_000754665.1. Taxonomy (NCBI): domain Eukaryota; kingdom Metazoa; phylum Chordata; class Mammalia; order Artiodactyla; family Bovidae; genus Bison; species Bison bison. Next base: position 3,934,001 of record NW_011494946.1, read on the forward strand.
CCCAAGGATGCAAGGATTCTTCAATATCTGCAAATCAATCAATGTAATACACCACATTAACAAATTGAAAAATAAAAACCATATGATTATCTCAATAGATGCAGAGAAAGCCTTTGACAAAATTCAACACCCATTTATGATAAAAACTCTCCAGAAAGCAGGAATAGAAGGAACATACCTCAACATAATAAAAGCTATATATGACAAACCCACAGCAAACATTATCCTCAATGGTGAAAAATTGAAAGCATTTCCTCTAAAGTCAGGAACAAGACAAGGGTGCCCACTTTCACCATTACTATTCAACATAGTTTTGGAAGTTTTGGCCACAGCAATCAGAGCAGAAAAAGAACTAAAAGGAATCCAAATTGGAAAAGAAGAAGTAAAACTCTCACTATTTGCAGATGACATGATCCTCTACATAGAAAACCCTAAAGACTCCACCAGAAAATTACTAGAACTAATCAATGACTATAGTAAAGTTGCAGGATATAAAATCAACACACAGAAATCCCTTGCATTCCTATACACTAATAATGAGAAAACAGAAAGAGAAATTAAGGAAACAATTCCATTCACCATTGCAACGGAAAGAATAAAATACTTAGGAATATATCTACCTAAAGAAACTAAAGACCTATATATAGAAAACTATAAAACACTGGTGAAAGAAATCAAAGAGGACACTAATAGATGGAGAAATATACCATGTTCATGGATTGGAAGAATCAAATAGTGAAAATGAGTATACTACCCAAAGCAATTTATAGATTCAATGCAATCCCAATCAAGCTACCAACAGTATTCTTCACAGAGCTAGAACAAATAATTTCACAATTTGTATGGAAATACAAAAAACCTTGAAAAGCCAAAGCGATCTTGAGAAAGAAGAATGGAACTGGAGGAATCAACCTACCTGACTTCAGGCTCT
>NW_011494946.1:3936298-3940062 GCF_000754665.1 Bison bison bison
ATACTAGATGCTTGGGGCTAGTGCACTGGGATGACCCAGAGGGATGGTATGGGGAGGGAGGAGGGAGGAGGGTTCAGGATGGGGAACACATGTATACCTGTGGTGGATTCATTTTGATATTTGGCAAAACTAATACAATTATGTAAAGTTTAAAAATAAAATAAAATTAAAAAAAAAAAAAGAACTTTAAAGAGGTACCAACACCACTGTACCCTTCGCCAAAGGGGCTAAGGAAGTCAGACTCCCATGAGACAACATACAAAAGACAAGCAACTCAAAAGAAAAGTGGCCAAAGGCTAAGAACAGGCCGGAAGAAGAACCTGAACAGTCAACAGACAGCAAAAAGAGGCTCAATTCCATCAGCAATCAGGGAAATGAAAAGTAAAATGAAAATTAGATGCTGTTTCTTGCCTACTGGGCTGGCAAATTCAAGTGTAATAATATCAATATTAGGTAAGTGAGCACACAAACTGATAGCTGTAAACTGGTATATAATGGTACAGCACTTATGGGCAGTTTCCTACTCTCTACTAAAGTTTGAAAGTGCATATCCCATGACCTGGTAGTTACACTTGCTGGTGTTCACTGCAGAAAAACACTCATGTGGCTCTGATTAGACAGGGCTCACCGTCTCTATTTGTAGCAATGAAACAGTGAAACCAACCTAAAGGTCCATTTAGCAGGAAATAGCTAAGAACTATGACATATCCATAATATGCGAGATTATGCCACAGTTAAAAGGCATTAGGTACTGATATTGTTAGGTGCTGATATTCGGAGAAGGCAATGGCACCCCACTCCAGTACTCTTGCCTAGAAAATCCATGGACGGAGGAGCCCGGTAGGCTGCAGTTCATGGCGTCACTAAGAGTCAGACAAGACTGAGCGACTTCACTTTCACTTTTTACTTTCATGCATTGGAGAAGGAAATGGCAACCCACTCCAGTATTCTTGCCTGGAGAATCCCAGGGACAGAGGAGCCTAATGGGCTGCCGTCTATGGGGTCGCACAGAGTTGGACACGACTGAAGCGACTTAGCAGCAGCAGGTACTGATATTAGAAGTCTCTTAATCATATTGTTAAAGGAAGAAAACCAAGTTTCAAGATGTATACAGTATGATATCATTTATGTTAAAAACATACAACAAAGTATTATATATAAATATATATAATCTACAGTGTGTTAAAAAGCAGAGACATCAGTTTGCTGACAAAGGTCTGTATAGTCAAAGCTATGGTTTTTCCAGTGGTCATGTATGGATGTGAGAGCTGGACCATAAGGAAGGCTGAGTACTGAAGAATTGATGCTTTTGAACTGTGGTGCTGGAGAAGACTCTTGAGAGTCCCTTGGACAGCAAGCAGATAGTCAATCCTAAAAGAAATCAACCCTGAACATTCATTGGAAGGACTGATGCTGAAGCTGAAGCTCCAGTACTTTGGCCACCTGATGTGAAGAGCTGACTCATTGGAAAAGACCCTGATGCTAGGAAAGATTGAAGGCAAAAGAAGAAGGGGGTGGCAGAGGAAGAGATGGTTAGATAGCATCATCAACTCAATGGACATGAATTTGAGCAAGTTCCAGGAGATAGTGAAGGACAGGGAAGCCTGGCGAGCTGCAGTCCCTGGGGTCACAGAGTTGGACATAACTCAGCAACTGAACAACAGCATGTGCTATGTTAACTGTATATAGTATATCTAGCATAAGTATCCATAGTATGTATTTTAACAAGTATACTAAAAGGAGTGCATATTTTCCCTTAGCACCAGTACTTTTGATAAATTCAAATCACAAACACTGCATATAAGTATCCAAGAGAGAAAGCCTAGAAAAGGGTCTGCAAGGATTCATACCAAATTGCCAACAGTGTGTTACCTCTGCGGAGGGATCTGGGTGCAGAGCTGATGGTCGGAGGGGATTTAAACTTTGCCCTGAATATTTTAAATTTCTTTAGAAAGAGGAATGCATTCTTGAGGTATCAAAAATGGATAAGGAAAATAAAACATTTCAATGTGGAAAGAACAAAACTATGGACATGAAGGTGAGGGTGACTAGGGCTGAGGAAAGGGGGCTGGGAGAGTTCCACCAGCCTTTTCTCCTCACTCCTCCACAGTGTGAAACAGCTTCTGCTTCTCTGATTTGCAAACTTCTGCTCACTGACACCTCTTGATTCAGAAAAACACATTTTCAAAGCGATTGGGAGGAGTTCAAGCGTGAGTTTGGAGCCAGCAGTGGGAGCCCAGCCTGAAGATGAGGCTGTTGAACACTTTAGATGTGACCCCAACACTTGGGGAAAGGACTGGAAGACCTTCCAACAGGCAAAATTCAGAGGGAAACTTCCGTTCATCAGGTAGCCTCCTCAGGAGCCAATTATGTTCGGGGGGTTTCCTTCATTTTGATCAAACATCTGAAGTCTTGGTCCTGGCCCTATTTATTAATGTGACTATATCAGAAATACTGATCAGACTAAAAACGCTTTTTTTCTTTTTTTTAATAAGAAAAGCCTCCCAGCCTTCCTTCCTTGGCTGCTCTCATGGAAACTAGGGATTTAATTTGTTCCACTATATTAGCCCTTTCTTCTTCCATGGAGTTTGCTAAAACAGCCTAGTGGTTAAGAACTCTGACTCAGAAGCCAGACTGGATTAAAACTGCTCCTCTGATATTTGCCAGCTGTGCAATCTTGGGCAAGCTATTTGACCTCTTTGTGACTCTGTCTCCTTCTCTATAAAATTGGGATGATGATAAAAGTACCTATTGTTATTATAAAGACTGGATGAACAAACGGAAGTAAAATGGTTAGAATAGTGCCCAGTATGTAGTAAGCGCCATATCAGCAGCAGGGATTTTTGTTATCGTTGTTATTTTGAATAAGTGAATCAGTTTCATGATTATCTGTTGGGCAGGTCTTATGAAGCCACTGTGAAGATTAGTCCAGCTTGGTTCAGATCGACTCCCAGATTTAGGCAAACTGCTTACAATGTTAAGAGTTGAATGAATAACGCGTGATGCAGGTAGTAGGGTAAAAGGTGAAAACACAGGCCTTAAGCAGCACTGCTCAGCAAGTATGCACGGTGCCCTCAGGAGGTCTGTGCGCTGCTGGGCCTTGGGAATGCAGGCCCCAAAGAAGCTAAGGCGTCAGACATTGGCTCAAACTCTAGTGTGGCGCTGGAAGAGCACAAATGTCTCTTCCTGCCTCTCTGGGAATTCTGAGTGTATGACTTATGGTTTCCAGGTCACTTCTGACTCCAAGCTTTAGTTCCTACTGAACTATTTCATCTGTGGATTGTCTTGTTGCAGACCATGCCACCCCTATCTACACTATGTTGCTCCAGAGCAGGAGAAAAAGACCCTCTCTTGACAACCCTCATAAAACACCACCGGCACAAGCCTGTATGTGTGTAGCAGAACCTTACTAAAGGTTTGAAGTAACGGAGGGGCATCATGTTATGGAGCCCGAGCAAAGAGCCATACATCTTTTAGCTGTTAACCCTCTTCTTAAAAGTACTTTGGGTGATCTCAGTTCAGTTCAGTTCGGTCACTCAGTTGTGTCCGACTCTTTGCGACCCCATGAATCACAGCATGCCAGGCCTCCCTGTCCGGCACCAACTCCCGGAACCTACCCAGACTCAGGTCCATTGAGTCGGTGATGCCATCCATCCAACCATCTCATCCTCTGTCGTCCCCTTCTGCTCCTGCCCTCAATCTTTCCCAGCATCAGGCTCTTTTCAAATAAGTCAGCTCTTCACATCAGGTGGCCAAAGTATTGG
>NW_011494946.1:3940162-3940558 GCF_000754665.1 Bison bison bison
AGTCTGTTGTTCCATGTCCAGTTCCAACTGTTGCTTCCTGATCTGGATACAGGTTTCTCAAGAGGCAGGTCAGGTGGTCTGGTATCCCTATCTCTTTCAGAATTTTCCACAGTTTATTGTGATCCACACAGTCAAAGGCTTTGGCATAGTCAATAAAGCAGAAATAGATGTTTTCCTGGAACTCTCTTGCTTTTTCGATGATCCAGTGGATGTTGGCAATTTGATCTCTGGTTCCTCTGCCTTTTCTAAAACCAGCTTGAACATCTGGAAGTTCACAGTTCAGTATTGCTGAAGCCTGGCTTGGAGAATTTTGGGTGACGTCACTCACCACCTATTTCAGTCAAGGTTTCTTGTTGCAAGCAATAACCACAGTACTTTTGGCTGATTTAAACAGGA
>NW_011494946.1:3941550-3944295 GCF_000754665.1 Bison bison bison
AGTCTCTCCCTATAAAGGAGGGATTCTCAGATCGAAGAATGCAGGTTGTTTATGGCAAACATTCTCTATGTCTGTACGTCCCGAACGTTTTGTTTGTGAGCCATCTGGAGACCTTGTCAGTGCAGATTCTGATTCAGTAAGTGTAGGGGCGCCTGAGTTTCCACAGCAGTGCTGCCGGTCTGAGGACCATGCTTTGAGTAGCAAAGCTTTATACCAAAGATTTTCAAATTTAGTTGCATATTAGACTCATTTGAGAACCTTTTTTTTTTTAAAATACTAACGTCTGGGTGTCATCCTCGCTGACTTAACTGGTCTGAGGGAAGGCCTCGTAATGCAAACTTTTAAAGCTCCAGACGATTGCAGTGACCTCAGATACCAGCTTTCACTGCAGGTTCCAACCGTTTGTCACTTTGCAGGGTTATTTCTTTTTTCCAAAAGCCCAGGTTGCCACTTTTCCAATCTGGCTTGGGTCCCCCTTCAAACTGAATAACTCTTATTTATTATGCAGAACAATTTGACACTCCACCCCCTATTTCCTGAGACCTAACTCTGTAAATCCAAAGACTGGATAGAATTCTCCTAATCTAGGATTTTCCTGTTGCGCTGGGAGAATGTGATCTAAAGTGATCCATGGACAAAATTGTTATGAATATTAACAGTTCTATATTTTAACATGCATTGCCCCAAAATGTAACTAACACAATAAATATAATTTCATAAATATTTTTATTTAGGACAAGTCAGTACATTTTTAAAAAATAGGTAAATAATGAGATAGAGATTCTGAGCAGATACAACTTAAATTATGAAAATGATTTGCAAATGAATGAGAGTGTTTATACTGCTAATTTTAAGCTTTCTATCCGAAGTCACAGGCTTTGGGAGCACAAAAGAACTGGCAGAAAAATTTTATTGGTCTTTTTTCTTCTCTCTTCCCTATCCGTCTCTGGAGGACAGGAAGCAATACAGATTTATTTCTGAATTTATGTGAATTACACTATCAATCTTAGCACACTGAAGTAGTTACAGTCAATTTTGATCTTAAATCACAATTGTTTTTCTGTATATTACATGGAGATTTTATAAGGTTTTAAGAAAATATGATCAACTTTTGAAAAGTCATGAGCTAAACAAAAATAACCATAAGAATTGCTTATGGAATATGAAAAATAGGTGAAATTCCTTAACCAGTTAATCTTTGACAAGAAAATGGGTGAAATTTTTTAGAATTCTTGAAAGTTAATCTACAATTCCAGAGAGTCCAAAAACTCCTGAGGAGAAATTTTTAAAACTCTTCAGCTTGCCACATCGTTGTGAAATTTCAGAACACCTAAGAAAAACAGCAATTAGATTGACAGCAGAGTTCTCTAGCAACAGAAACCAGAAGATAACAGAATAATATGTTCAGTATTCTGAGGAAAAAAGACAGCGGCTAACCTAGTATTACATATCCAGTAGAATTATCTTCAAGGAACAAGGGCAAAATCAACGAGTTTCAGGTGAAAAACTTGAGTTTGCCACACATCACACTTATTAAAGGAAATTCTACAGAATTTACTTCAGGCAAAAGGAAAACCACCCAGAAGGAAGATCTGAGATATGCAAAGAAATGGTAATCAAAATATTTTTACACATCCAGATGGGTCTAAAAAAAGAATGATGTCTAATTTACAGAAGGAAAACAGGATAGAACTAAAGTAGGGATTAATAATAGCTTCTAAATTAGTAGGGGTGTGCCAAGTTAAAACATCCTAAGACCTTCGAATTATTCAAGAGGTGAGTAAAGATATTTAGTGGCTTGAGACTTTAAAACTTTTATAGCTTTGTTAAAAGCTATAAAACAGTAGAAAAATCACCTTACAATATACAAGGTGAATGACTCCAAATAGAGAAAAACACACATGCCCAAGTGCATGCACACACCCCAAAAGACATTTCTTTTGCAAGTTTCTGACATTTTAATCTTCATTGTCTGCCATTCTTATTCATGTTAGATAGTGTAATTTTTCATTCTGAGCTTAACTTTAAAGGGTTCTTTTATCCTGAGAATCCCTTTCACCCTTTTATGGAAGCATACTACAGGCTGGTTTTGTTTTTGCCAGGCATTCCAGTTGCACCTTGTCTGGGAACATTTTGCGGGGAGGAGGCAAAGGTTAAGAGGAATTAATTTGTAGGTTTTGAAATCCCAACACCAGCCCAAGTTCTATAAACTCCAAACTCATGAAATGCAGGCTTAGGATTTTTAAATTTCATCAGTTAAATTATTTTCATTTTCATCCAGAAAGAGGACAGCTGCTTGTCTCCTGGGTGTTTTCCATTTGCCGTAGTCTGCCCTTTTCCTGAGTTGATGTCTCTCATGGCCAACCGCCTTTTGCAGTGTAGTCAGTACCAGCGCCCACCCTGAGCCACTCCACACCCCGACCTCTGCCCCTGCACTTTCAGGCCTCAAGTTACAAAGACCAGTGTTCTGCCCACACCTAAGATGACACTGGCACCCCACTCCAGCACTCTTGCCTGGAAAATCCCATGGACAGAGGAGCCTGGTGGGCTGCAGTCCACGGGGTCGCGAAGAGTGGGACACGACTGAGCGACTTCACTTTCACTTTTCACTTTCATGCACTGGAGAAGGAAATGGCAACCCACTCCAGTGTTCTTGCCTGGAGAATCCCAGGGACAGGGGAGCCTGGTGGGCTGCATAGAGTCGGACACGACTGAAGTGACTTAGCTGCAGCAGCAGCAGCAAGA
>NW_011494946.1:3944395-3945835 GCF_000754665.1 Bison bison bison
TGTACACCCTAGCCCTCACACCCACGGTCAGAGAAGAATCAGTTCAACAACTCACTGCTCTGATTTTCAGTTTATTTTGATTTCTGGCATCTTGGTATTTGCCTTCATTTTTATAAGTTTAGCAGCACATTCAAAAGAAGGTTAATTATACATACTATCCAGTGATGTCAGGTGTCTGTGGTCAGTTTTCTGGTTCCTGAAAAAAATAACATTTTCTTGTTTCTCATCGGTTCAGAAGTGAAATCAGTGCAACAGTCACGGGTACTCCTTGTGGACACAGCGTGCTAGGGTAGTTTCCAAAGTTCTGTGCTTTGCTGCCCCAGCTGCCCTGCAGCTCACCCTTGCTCTCGGCCTTGTTTCTCTGACCTTGAGGTGGTTTTAGAACTCTCTAGGCAGGCCTTGCTTCTTTCAGTGATGCCTAGAAGAAAAATTCTCCCCCTCACAACGTAAACTCCCCAAACAAAGGAATGTTTGACTGTTTTGTTCCCTCCTACACCTTGGGTTTCTGGCAACCACAGGCCTTGATGACTGTTTCTTCAAAGAAGGAACATCTTGAACGCCAAGCTGGCCTGCCCTAGCTGGTGTTTCTTTCAATCCAACCCCATCTCCCTCAGAGTTGAAAGGAATTCGCCCAAGTTTTTGTACTTTTGACGCCTCCGTGCCTGTTCTCCATATCCATATTTCTATTTTCTATTTCTGTTGGCGTTTCCATCGATTTTGGTGGCGAGGGTAGGGGTGACCACGATCGGGCTAATCCTGTGCCTTCAGGATGCCATTTTGAAACTAGCGCCCGGACATATTCAAGTTTGTTTTTAACTTTAATGTATATGTGAGTATGCCTACTTATTTCAGGCGTGCCTCCACAGCACTTTTGGGGTAACACGCCTTTCGGTGGGTTGGCCAGCCCCCTCATCTGGGGCGGCGCTTGTGGGGGGGCGGGATGACCGCCCTCACGCGCCCCTTGCGTACCCCCAGCCTGCGCAGTCGTGCTGCGCGAGCCTCCCACCCACCCCTCGCCCCGCCCCCGCCCCCGCCGCCGGGGGCGCCAGCGCGGCCGCCCATTGGCTGAGGCGCCTCCCGACGAGCCCCCCCGCACCTTGCGCAGGAGCCACCTCCCCGCGCCCCGCTGGCCACGCCTCAGTCCGCCGGCGCCCCTCGGCATCGCCACCCGCCTCTGACTCTCTCCGTCGGGTCTGCTGCCGCTCCCTCTGCCCAGTCCGGCCGGGCAGCGGGCACGAGCAGACCCAACAGCAGCTCCAAGCGCGGTGCCCGAGGCCAGGCTCTGCTTCGTCCTCGAGCCCCTCTGAGTGAACACTGGCTGTCGCCATCATGGTGAGTGGAGGAGGCCCAGGGGGCTCCTTGGGGTGGCCAGGACGCTGAAAGGGGCCTGGGGCGGCACCCGGAGCGGGGCTGCCGGGCTCGCCTGTCCTAGGGGCCCAG
>NW_011494946.1:3945935-3946171 GCF_000754665.1 Bison bison bison
GAAATGGCAACCCACTCCAGTGTTCTTGCCTGGAGAATCCCAGGGACAGGGGAGCCTGGTGGGCTGCATAGAGTCGGACACGACTGAAGTGACTTAGCTGCAGCAGCAGCAGCAAGATGACACAGCTGTTCTCTCGTCTGCCTCTGACCTGGTTTCCAAGAATGCAGCGGTTTTTCAATTCCAAAACCAGTAAGGTTCAGGGCAAACCAGCAGATTAATCACTGTACACCCTAGCA
>NW_011494946.1:3946391-3961638 GCF_000754665.1 Bison bison bison
GGGGCGGGGGCCTGGGGGTGTGTCCCTGCGGGAGGGCGCGGGCGCCGCGGGGACCTCGTGCTTGTGCGGCGGCAGCAGCCGCGCCGACCTCGGGTGGGACGCCATCATTTCCTCACGAGGTCGGCGCTGCCCTCGCCTCGGAGCGGCCGCGGAGTGGGGAGCTCGAGGAATTTTTAACTTGGGAAATTCTTTTCCCTTAAAGAAACCAGAAACCTTCCAACAGAGCGTCCCTCCACTATTAACGGGGTCTGTTGGGTGACATTTATGAGCGTTTTGTTAAATGCATTAGAGTTGATGCCACCTCGAGGAGCATCTCTTGAGAACAGTTTTGACCAACCATCAAGCTTCCGATGATGTATATAGCATTAAATACTGTAGTGTAGTATATCGCCTGTAGTGTAATAACCAGTATACACTATTTTTAGAAGGGAGAAAATTTATATACAGTTTATTAGTGCACACAAAGTTTAAAGTAAAAGTTTACAAGTGTATGCCACTGCTGTTTGTAATAATTGTGTCTTGTACTTATCCACATCAGTAATTACTTAATAAGCTGAGTTACTGTGAATGTTTACAGTTTTGTCCTTTTTTTTTTTTTTAAGAGGGCGGGGAGAGAAATGCATATGTTTATTGATTTTTTTCTTATATAAAACTAGCATATTAACTCATTAGAAAGTAATCAATGTAAGGAAGTAGAGGTCCATCTTAAACTAGGTATGTAACCACTCTGAAGTTTTGATGTATGTCCTCCCAGATTACTTTCATGTATGTATTGCAAATAGGTGTATTTTATAAAAAGTGTACCATACTATGTAACAGTGTATTACAACCTGTATCCTTCACTTAATATAGTGGGCCTTATTCCAAAGAGAAATTTAAAATAATTTTGAATACATAACTTCTTACTTTACCAAAAATTGTGTACTTATGTATTACTATCACTTATTTTACCACATTCCCTTATAATGAGTAATTTGTGTGCATTAAAACAGTACAATAATGGGTGTCTTTGTGAAAATGTTTTGGCCTATTTATTCTATTAATAGCTTGAAATAAATTGCCAGGAGTAGAATGAATCCCTGGTTGAAAGGTTATGCCCATATTATAACAATTTTGAACTATGATAATTTTTTCCTAGTAACTCTTGGTGAAGGATATACTAGTATATATTCCCACTAGTGATGTGTAATATCACCCCCTTTCCACGCAGTGAAAGGTACTATATGTTTTAAATTTGCCAGTTTAATTGGAAAATATTCCACTTGTGTTGATGTACTTTTTTTTTTTTCATTAGTGAAGTTAAAGTTTGTCATTAACGTTTTCCATTTCTCTTTTTTCCATTCTTGATCCACCTTTCTATTTGTATTTGTCTTTTCATGGTGATTTATAAGAACTCTATATTAATATTTACATTTGTCATATATAATGGAAAAAATTTATAGTGGTGATAAGGAGAGACCCTTATTTCTAGTTTCAGCATAAATTACTGTCATGTTTTACTTTGAACTTAATGATAATCTAGAATTAGATTGATAGAAAATAAAGTTCTTTCATTTTACTTTTCTTTAAATTAAGAAATACTGTATTTTTTTTTCTGTGGTGAATTATAGTAACATTTCCTAATAACCATACTTGAATTTACAATAAACTGTTCTTAACTGTGTATTTTTTGTATGCTGCTAGACTTTCCCATCTCTGTGTTGGGTGCAGGAGTGTACCATCTTAACCAGATTTTGGGATAGTAGTCATATCCCATTTTTTTCAAGACTAACGTGTATTTTTGTATTCTTGCCTTTTTCTTGCTTAGCTTTCCCAGGATTGTATGTTTATTGTTTGGATTCCACCTCCCCTCCCCTGAGAGTCTACTCTTGGATTTACATAAAAGGCTTTATTCTGATTTTCATGTACAGTTTCCTTAATAGAATTTCCTGTGGCTCAGACAGTAAAGCGTCTGTCTACAATGCGGGAGACCTGGGTTCGATCCCTGGGTTGGGAAGATCCCCTGGAGAAGGAAATGGCAATCCACTCCAGTACTATTGCCTGGAAAATCTCATGGACAGAGGAGCCTGGTAGGCTACAGTCCATGGGGTCTCAAAGAGTAGGACACTCACTCCATTTTTTTCTTTAATAACTACTTCCTTCTCTGGATGTAACACTGATGACTGCAAATTACAGACTTTTAGTCTGACCTAGTCAGTATACATAGATTTCAGTTTGCTTGCATGTAGACTTTAATAGTTGAATGAAATGTTGTCAAAGAGCTGACATCGCAGATGCTTTAGTGATGATAAGTTTTATTTCCAGTTTTTAGTTATCTTTGTCACTTGATCATTCAAATATAAAAGGGAATCCGTTACTGAAAATAGTAGTGATGAGAATTGTGTATATGATGGCCTCCAAGTTCACCCTTACTTAATATTCCAGAATTACTCATTTTAGAACCCATCAACTCACTTGAAGGTGTAATTAAGAAAAATAATTACTTCTGTCATCTAATTTACATGTAATTTATTTTCTGCATGTTATTGATTAGTTATGATTAATTCTTTAACACCAAACTTTTAGCTTTAACCTAAAATAGCATCACTAGCTCAGTGGACATGAGTTTGAGTAAAATTCAGGAGAAAGACACAGAAGCCTGGTGTGCTACAGTCCATGGAGTAGCAAAGAATCAGACACAACTTAGCAGCTGAACAACAACAGGAATTGATTTGTAGAGTATTTTTGGCAATAGTTTAAAAGTACGCAAAGATTGTCTATTGGTTGTGGATTTGTATGCATAAGTTGTGTGCTGCTAATGCTAAGTTCCTTCAGTTGTGTCCAACTCTTTGCAACCCAATGGACTGTGACCTGCCAGGTCCTCTGTCCATGGGATTTTCCAGGCAAGAATACTGGAGTAGGTTGCCATGCCCTACTCCAGGGGATCTTCCCCACCCAGGAATAAAACCCACGTCTCCTGCAGGCAGATTCTTGACCCACTGAGCCACCTAGGAAGCTCATATATAAGTTAATAATTGTATAGAAATATACACACAGGCAGTTTTAAAATCCCTGTTGTTTACGCCTCTTGAAAGGAGTACATTCCTTAGTTTAGCTTTGAGCGCCATCTGCTGGCTAAGGAATAGGATGGACAGAATGGTGCCTTCCTTAAGACCTGACCCTAGTGAAATCACTAGATGAATTTTATACTTAATATCATGTAGAAGGCAATGGCACCCCACTCCAGTACTCTTGCCTGGAAAAATCCCATGGATGGAGGAGCCTGGTAGGCTGCAGTCTATGACGTCGTTAAGAGTCAGAAACGACTGAGCGACTTCACTTTCCCTTTTCACTTTCATGCACTGGAGAAGGAAATGGCAACCCACTCCAGTGTTCTTGCCTGGAGAATCCCAGGGATGGGGGAGCCTGGTGGGCTGCCGTCTATGGGGTCACACAGAGTTGGACACGACTGAAGCAACTTAGCAGCAGCAGCAGCATACTTAATATCACAACCTGTACAACCCAAATTTTTCTTTTTCTCAGATTACTGTTTTTTTGTCTCAAATATCCATATTACTTAAACAGAACATGAGATTTAGAACTTTACTCTTCAATTCTGCCAACAATATCACAGGGTTTTTCAACTGACCCTATGCAGATTCGGGGCCAGGTAATTCTTGGTTGTGGGGGGTGGTGTTGGATTGTGTGTTGGATTGTAGGATGCTTATTATATCTCTGGTTTCTACCAACCAGATAACCAGGTTTGTTGTTGGTCAGTCACTAATCACTGTCTGACTCTTTGAGACGCTGTGGACTGCAGCTCACCGGGTTTCCCTGTCCTTCACCATTTCCCCAAGTTTGTTCAACTCATATCCATTGTGTCAAGGATGCGATCCAACCATCTCATACTCTGTCGCTCCCTTCTCCTGGAGCCTTCAATCTTTCTCAGCATCAGGGTCTTTTTCAATGAGTTGGCTCTTCTCATCAGGTGGCCATAGTATTGGAGCTTCAGCATCAGTCCTTCCAATGAATATTCAGAACTGATTTCCTTTAGGAACAACTGGTTTGATCTCCTTGCTGTCTAAGGGACTCTCAAGAGTCTTCTCTAGCACCACAGTTCGAAAGCATCAATTCTTCTGCACTCAGCCTTCTTTATGGTCGAACTCTCACATCTGTACATGATTACTGGAAAAACCATAGCTTTGACTATACAGACCTTTGTTGGCAAAGTGATGTCTCTGCTTTTTAATATATTGTCTAGGTTTGTCATAGCTTTTCTTTGAAGGAGCAAGCAACCTTTAACTTCATGGCTGCACAGTGATTCTGGAGCCCAGGAAAATAAAGTCTGTCACTGTTTCCATTTTCCCCCATCTGTTTGCCATGAAGTGATGGGACCAGATGCCATGATCTTAATTTTTTGAATGTTGAGTTTTAAGCCAACTTTTTCACTCTCCTCTTTCACCTTCATCAAGAAGCTCTTTTAGTGCCTCTTCATTTTCTGCCATTAGGGTGGTGTCATCTACATATCAGAGGGTGATATTTCTCCCAGTAGTCTTAATTGCAGTTTGTGATTCATCCAGCCCGGCATTTGGGATGATGTACTCTGTAAGCCACACTGGTGGCTTAGATGGTAAAGCGTCTACCCGCAATGCAGGAGACCCGGTTTCGATTCCTGGGTCGGGAAGATCCCCTGGAGAAGGAAATGGCAATCCACTCCAGCACTCTTGCCTGGAAAATCCCATGGACGGAGGAGCCTGATAGCCTACAGTCCATGGGGTTGCAAAGAGTCGGACACGACTGAGCAACTTCACTTTCACTTTCACTCTGTATAGAAGTTAAATAATTAGGGTTACAGTATACAACCTTGCCATACTCCTTTCCCAATTTTGAACCAGTCCATTGTTCCATGTCCAGTTCTAACTGTTGCATCTTGACCTGCATACAGGTTTCTCAGGAAGCAGGTAAGGTGGTCTGGTATTCCTGTCTTTTGAAGGATTTTCCAGTTTATTGTAATCCACACAGTCAAAATCTTTAGCATAGTTTAATTGATGAATTAATTCATTAATGAAGCAGAAGTGGTTGTTTTTCTGGAATTCTCTTGCTTTCTCTATGAACCAGAAGATGTTAGCAGTTTGATCTCTGGTTCCTCTGCCTTTTCTAAATCCAGCTTGAACATCTGGAAATTCACGGTTCATGTTCTGTTGAAATCTAGTCTGAAGTATTTTTAGCATAATCTTCCTTATGTGAAATGAGCACAATTGTATGTTAGTTTGCACATTCTTTGGCATTGTCCATCTTTGGGATTGGAATGAAAACTGCCCTTCTCAAGTGCTGTGGCCACTTCTGAGTTTTCCAGATGGGCTGGCATACCGAGTGCAGCACTTACACAGCATCATCTAGGATTTGCAGTAGCTCGGCTGGAACTCATCACCTCCACTAGCTTTGTTGCAGTAATGCCTCCTAAGGCCCACTTGACTTTACACTCCAAGATGTCTGGCCGTAGGTTAGTGACCACACCATCATGCTTCTCCAGATCATTAAGACTTTCTTTGTACAGTTCTTCTGTGTATTCTTGCCACCTCTTCTGAATCACTTCTGCTTCTGTTAGGTCCTTACTGTTTTTGCCCTTTATTGAGCCCATCTTTGCATGAAGTGTTCCCGTGGTATTTCTGATTTTCTTGAGGAGAGCTCTGGTCTTTCCCTTTCTGTTATTTTCCTTTACCAGGTACACCCCTCAACTGAGAAAACCAAAAGGTGCCCCCGGGTCACAGAATCTTCCCCAGGTTGAGAATCAATATGTTATCATAACCCTTTTTACTCCAGCACAGTTTTCTGCGTGAATACTGCACCTCTCAACTGAAATACATCTATCCATTGTGGTTCACATACAGCTAATAATATAAATAGTTTATCAAATAAAAAGGTATTGAAAATTCATTCACAAATGAAGGGGAAATTGAAGAGAAAGTCTGTAAGAATTTCAGAACTGCCTTGAGTGTTTGAATGTGAGTTAATTGAAAGAGATTGGTAAATTTTCTATCTTGGAAAGAAATCTAGTCTAATTTCTCTATAGTTCAAGGTATGTGACTTATGTAATATAGTCCCATTTAGGAAAAAGTTATAAAACATTTAAAACTGGAAAAGCTTTAAAATAGTTTTTGTTCTCTCTGACTTCATTGTCATGAAATATCACTGTAACATAGTTAAAGGAAAGAGTTAGGAGATGTTCAGATAGAAACACAAAGTATGTTGGAACATTAGCATGAGCATGAATTAATAGAGAAAAGCCCAAACACTCCAATTTGGTAATACAGCAATTTTTATTTCATCTCTATAGCAGTTTGTAGAAATCTTAAATTTATCATAATTTCTGGCATCTAACAAAATAGGAACTCTTAATTTCCATTATTGTAACTAATTTCTATAACATTCTGCTAATATTTTCAAAAATATCTATCCGTTTCTTTTGTCCTTGTTCCTGTTTTCCTTCATAAGCTAAGGCATAATATCTTCATCTTTACCTTGCAGCCTTTTGTGCTTACTATTATTGTTATTGTTGTTCATTCAGTCCTGTCTGACTCTCTGTGACCACATGGACTGCAGCATGCCAGGCTTCCCTGTCCTTCACTGTCTTCCTGAGTTTGCTCAAACTCATGTCCATTGAATCGGTGATGCCATCCAACTATCTCATCCTCTGCCACCCTCTTCTCCTTTTGCCTTCAGTCTTTCCCAGGGTCAGGGTCTTTTCCAGTGAGTTGGCTCTTCACATCAGGGGGCAAGAGTTTTGTAGCTTCAGCCTCAGTCTTTCCAATGAATATTCAGGGTTGGTTTCCTTTAAGATTGACTGGTTAGATCTCCTTGCAGTCTAAGGGACTGTGAAGAGTCTTCCCCAGCACCACCATTCAGAAGCATCAGTTCGGCGCTCAGTGTTTTTTATGGTTCAGTTCTAACATCCATTCATGACTACTGGAAAAACCACAGCAGTGGACCTTTGTCGGCAAAGTGATGTCTCTGCTTTTTAATATGCTGTCTAGGTTTGTCATAGCTTTTCTTCCAAGGAGCAAGCGTCTTTAACTTCATGGTTGCAATTAGCGTCCACAGTGATTTTGGAGCCCAAGAAAATAAAGGCTGTTGCTGTTTCAATTTTTCCCTGTCAGTTTGCCATTAAATGATGTCACCAGATGCCAGGATTTTAGTTTTTAGAATGTTGAGTTTCGGGCTAGCTTTTTCACTCTCCTCTTTCACCTTCATCAAGAGGCTCTTTAGTTCCTCTTCACCTTCTTGGATTAGGGTGGTGTCATCTGCATATCTGAGGCTGGTGATATTTCTCCCAACAATCTTTGATTCCAGCTTGTGATTCATCCATCCCAGCATTTTGCATGATGTACTCTGCATAGAAGTTAAATGGGCAGGGTGACAATATGCAGCCTTAAAAACAAATTATATTTCATAGCATCTATGATTTTAGCCTGTGAATCTAGTGATGACATCTGCTTTCCAAATTACAGTCTGCTGCAAATCCTGAGACTCCAAACTCAACCATCTCCAGAGAGGCCAGCACCCAGTCGTCTTCAGCTACCACCAGCCAAGGCTATGTTTTACCAGAAGGCAAAATCATGCCAAACACTGTTTTTGTCGGTGGAATTGATGTTAGGGTAATGTATTCATGTTTTCATTTATTGAAAGTATTTTGTGAATAGTGGGATTTGGGTAGTGTTGTAAACATAAGGAGAAGGAAATGGCAACCCACTCCAGTGTTCTTGCCTGGAGAATCCCAGGGATGGGGAAGCCTGGTGGGCTGCCGTCTATGGGGTCGCACAGAGTCGGACACAACTGAAGCGACTTAGCAGCAGTAAACATAAGACTTTTTTTTTTTTTTTTTTTTAAGTACTTCATGCAGGTTTGGAATTGTTTTTATGTATAACCTTTAGGGGCTAAAAATATCTTTGATATAGATATGTAGTTTGGGGATGCTTGAAGGAGATATTTCCACATCACCAAAACTTCTTTATAGTATCATTGAAATTTTTGAATGTTGAATTTTTACTTTTAAAAATCAAATTCTTCTGCATAGATGGATGAAACAGAAATTAGAAGTTTCTTTGCTAGATATGGTTCAGTAAAAGAAGTGAAGATAATCACGGATCGAACTGGTGTGTCCAAAGGGTGAGTAAAACATATGTTCAATATAAATTATAATAAATACCTCAACTATATAGCATGTATAGAATTCCAGAAAAGAAAAATCGAAAACGGATTCTCACATTTGCATAAGAGAAATTTGTTGCTTTGTAACTTTCATGTAGAGGATAAGTTTGGCTGCCAGCTCTTTTATTTAATCATTTGCCTAGTGTTTGTATTTAAATATTTCTTGTCTTCATTTCACATAAGAGGATTAGTCAGTTTTATCAAAGAATTGTTTTCTTCATACGTTTCACAGTATCTTAAATTTTAATGATTTTGCCATAGATAATAAGTTAAACTCAGATTCATAGGTATGAATTTTTTGTTAATTAAGTTCCTACATTGCCTTAATCTTTGTGAATTCTGACACAAATCTGTAGATCAGGGTAGGAAAGTAAAACAGTAGTATTTATAGAGAATCTACCATGTACATCTTATAGTTATTTACCTCAGTATATTTTTCATCCTTTATCATTATTTAGTCAGTTATAGAACACTAGTTTTAAACCATGTACTGATACGGTGGTGATTTTATACTTCATCTATCTGACTTTCTAGCTATGGATTTGTTTCATTTTATAATGACGTGGATGTGCAGAAGATAGTAGAAGTAAGTAATCTTCTTTTGGAAAAAATCTCTCATGTTATGGATGTGGTGTTTAGTATTATTTGTGTCCTGAATATATACTCATTCTTTTATAAGATATAGAAATAAATATATTTCCTGTTTGAAACTCAGGCTTGGAATAATTTACATAATTTAATCAGAACCTCTGTATTTTTGATTGAACATCCAGCTTCATGAACTGGAGATAGGAATGATTAGAGACAGAGTAAAGGTGTTTTTTTTTTTAATCAAATTCCATAACTTCTCAAAATTTTATTAGAGTGAAGGTAAGTAAGGTGGTTTCATGCTGTAAGTTTTGATTTGGTATATTCTTAACACTGATGTTACCTGATACTAGTAATTTTAGAGAACTTGGGTATTAATCAAAGTCTTGGAAGTAAAGACTTGGACATTAATTCTAGTTTTGATACTGTTTTATTTTCAGTCACAGATAAATTTCCATGGTAAAAAGCTGAAACTGGGCCCTGCAATCAGGAAACAAAATTTGTGTGAGTAAAGAAAGGAATTGTTCTTGTTGACGCATGTGTGGCTTTTCAGAGAACTGAAAATAGGCTTTGTTTTCTTTTTATTCTTTAAAAAGGTGCTTATCATGTGCAGCCACGTCCTTTGGTTTTTAATCCTCCTCCTCCACCACAATTTCAGAGTGTCTGGAGTAATCCAAACGCTGAAACTTACATGCAGCCTCCAACCATGATAAACCCTATAACTCAGTATGTTCAGGTAAGAAGTACCTCCGCTCCTTTTTTAAATTTTTTTTGGTGTGTGTATTATACTAGAGATCTTATTATTGATGCGAGCACCTTAAAGAGTAAGCCCGTCTTAGTTCTTACCCTCTATGGAGTCATGTCAACGATTTCCATAGTAGGTGACAATCCTAGTGCTGTTTGAATCCTTCTAAATGATGGGACGTTGTGTTAGAAATGTCATTCTTGGTGTTGCTTGTTCTTGTTATTGTTCAGTTGCTAAGTCCTGTCCAACTGTTTGCAATGCCATGGACGGCAGGATGCCAGGCTTCCCTGTCCTTCACTATCTCCTGGAGTTTGCTCAAACGCACGTCCATTACTTCAGTGATACCATGCAACCATTTCATTCTCTGTTGTCCTCTTCTCCTCCCACCCTCAGTCTTTCCCAGCATCAGGGTCTTTTCCAGTGAGTTGGCTCTTTGCATCAGGTGGTCATATTGGAGCTTCAGCTTCAATATCACTCCTTCAGTGAATAATCAGGGTTGATTTCCTGTAGGATTGACTGGTTTGATCTCCTTGCTGTCCAGGAGACTCTCAAGAGTCTTCTTCAGGACCACAGTTCGAAAGCATCGGTTCTTATGTGCTCACGCTTTATGGTCCAACTCTCACATCCGTACATGACTACTGGAAAAACCATACCTTTGATTATACAGACCTTTGTCAGCAAAGTGATATCTCTGCTTTTTAATATGCTATCTAGGTTTGTCATAGTTTTTTTTCCAAGGAGCAAGCGTCTTTTAATGTCATGGCTGCATTCACTGTCCACAGTGACTTTGGAACCCAAGAAAATAAAGTCTACCACTGTTTCCATTTTCTCCCGTCTATTTGCCGTTAAGTGATGGGACCAGATGTCAGAATCTTACTTTTTTGAGTGTTGAGTTTTAAGCCAGTTTTTCCACTTGCCTCTTTCACCTTCATCAGGGAGCTCTTTAGTTCTTCGCTTTCTGCCATTAAGATGGTATCATCTGCATATCTGAGGTTGGTGATAATTCTTCTGGCAATCTTGATTCTAGCTTGTGATTCATCCAGCCCAGCATTTAGGATGCTGTACTCTGTGTAGAAGTTTATTTATCAGGGTTACCACGTACAGCCTTGCAATATGCCGTTCTCAATTTTGAACTAGTCCATTGTTCTATGTCTGGTTCTAACTGTTGCTTCTTAATCTGCATACAGGCTTCTCAGGAGGCAGATAAGGTGGTCTAGTATTCCCATGTCTTGAAGAATTTTCCTTAGTTTTTTGTGATCTACACTTTGAAAGGCTTCAGTATAGTCAATGGAGCAGAAGTAGTTGGTTTTCTGGAATTCTCTTGCTTTCTCTATGACCCAAAACATGTTAGCAGTTTGACCTCTGGTTCCTCTGCCTTTTCTAAATCTAGCTTGTACATCTGGAAGTTCTTGGTTGACATGCTGTTAAACCCTAACTTGAAGGCTTTTGAGCATTACCTTGATAGCATGTGAAACAAGGTCAATTACATGGTAGTTCAAACATTATTTGGCATTGCCCTTCTTTGGGATTGAAATGGAAACTAACCTTTTTGAGTCCTGTGGCCACTGCTGAGCTTTCCAAATTTTCTGCTATGCTGAGTGCGACACTTTAACAGCATCATCTTTTAGGATTTGAAATAGCCCAGCTGGAAATCCCATCACCTCCACTAGCTTTGTTTGTAGTGATGCTTCCTAAGGTCCACTTGACTTCACACTCCAGGATGTCTGGCTCTAGGTGAGTGACCACATCACTGTGGTTATCTGGTTTGTTAATGCCTTTGTTATACAGTTCTTCTGTGTATTCTTGCCACCTCTTCTGAATCTCTTCTACTTGTAGTAAGTCCTTGGCGTTTCTGTCCTTTATTTCGCCCATCTGCATGAAGTGTTCCCTTGGTGTTACTTCTTATCCTAAGCTTAAGTCTGCTTCTGTATAGTTGGTAAGTCTTTATCTGAGAACTGATCACTGTAGCCACATGGAATATATCTCCTTTCTATTTTTCCCCCAAATAACTCCTAAAATGCTTGAAGACAGTTTTCTTCATGTGTTTACCTGGTTTATTCTTTCCTAGGGTCAACTAGTCTTTATTTGCAATGATTTCCAGGTGCCTCTTCATACAGATTGTTGATTTCTAGATGTATTGTGGTTCTAACATGGATAAATTTCTGACGATTTAATTATATTTGTAAGTTCTATGAGTTTCTGGCATATAATTTGTCTTGTCTTGATTTCTTTAATATTGAAATTTGGAATACTTGTCTCCTATTGATAATAAATAACATTTATTTTCTTCCTACTTCAGTTTACCTTCTTCGTTCAAAAGACATTTTATTCTTAGGAAAAGAAATAAAATAATAGTGAAAAGGCTCTGCAGTATCTCTCGTTTATTTGCATTTTTCATCTACCTGAAGTATAGAATATATCTTTTCTTACATTAAAAAAAAAAACAGCTACAAGAAAAGCCCTGCTTGTTCATAAAATTTACCATGAGGTATTATTACCTATTCTGGTATATTTTTGTATACTAGTACCTAGATATTTTCAGTCAATAAATATTTATTGAAATATTTTTTGAATATTTATTGAAAATATTTATTGAAATATCTCTTTTCCAGGTTGGGGTTGTACATTGCCCTTAACTTTTAGAAGTAAAACACAGAAAGAGCCAAAATGTCTATGGGGCGTATTCCATGTTACCCCAAAATACTGTCAAAGGATACAAAACTGCCTACGAGTATCTTTACAAAAAAATAGCACACATGTATTAATTTAATGCTAACATGGGAATCTGTTCTAATAGAGCTTCATCATGATTAAGAAAGAACTTCTGGGTGGGAATAAATATACAAAAAAGATGAACTTGGGCTTGCAAAATCAGTCACTGCCTTTATTTATCTCTTCCTTCTCCCAGCCCAAAGGCTAACATTTGACAGAGAATACTTATTTCTTCATGAAAGCACTCACTCAGAATTTTGGATTGGATATAAAAAAATGAAGATTTCCTTATTTTCATGTTTTTATTGCATTGGGAATGATACTCCTTTCTGATTTTTAAAAATGTACGTTGTTCATTCATTCTTTCTGTAAACTTTCTTTGCAGGCTTATCCTCCTTATCCAAGTTCACCAGTTCAGGTTATCACTGGATATCAGCTGCCTGTTTATAATTATCAGGTAATTTAATAGGGATCAAAATTATTTACTTTGGAATATTATTTAGGCCTTTATGTAAATTTCCCTAATAGTTTGTCATTTAAAAGTAGTTGAGTGTGCCTAAAATTTAAGGAAAAACAGAATTAGTCTAAAATTAGGGCTTCTTTATTATTTAGAATAAGAATAATATTTTGACAGAAATGAGCTTAGCAAGCTTTCTCTTGTACTGTCTTACAAGTTTTGGTGTCCTCTTCTATATTTCAGCATGTAGTCTTCATTTGCTGTCTAATAGCTAAAACATACAGGCTGGATCTTATGAGTCTTTATAGAGGCATAGGTTGAGATAAAATGGTTACTCAGTTCTTAGAGCATTGAATTGCAATTATGTTTGATAATGTTTATTTTAGCTGGCTACTAGAATTTCTGTCCATAGATAATGACCATATCTGTGACACTATGGTAATAAATTCAAAGAGCTACTGTCTCTTGAGTTTTCCTGAAAACCAACTCCAGAAAATTGAGAAAAAGATGAAGTTAATATATGAAAGTAACAATAAAATCATACATATCATAAAGTACTTTTCCATTGTCTTGTTATAACAAGCTCAAGGAAACCAACACCAGTACTTCAGCATTGTCTATTTCAGATCCTTGTGACAGTGTAAAGGAATATTTAAGTAAGCGTTCTTTTCTTTCTTTCTTTTTTTTTAAGATGCCACCGCAGTGGCCTGCTGGGGAACAAAGGAGTTATGTTATTCCTCCGGTAAGGTGAAGTAGCCGAGCATGTACTTCCTGTTCTGTATTTTAAAAGTATTTTACTGTTACGTATTTCTTGACCCTTGCCATATCAAGTATGCCTGGAAATATTTTAAATGCCTTTTTACTTTATGTGTTACATTTCTTTGCAACTCAAGTGTACACACACACACACACACACACACACACACACACACTCCCATGGGAGAAACTGTGCTTTTTGTTTCTCAGATTATTTTGTCTGTACTTGAGCAATGGCCGCCCTGCATACCCCGGTGCTCAGAATATGTAACCAAGAAAGGTAGTACTAATACCTGTGCTATTTATAACTCCAAGGATTTATAATTAATATTGAATCTGCATTGAGTTTTCTAGCCAAAAAAAAATCTGTTGAGAGAAGCAAAAATGTTTTGCTCTCAACACTGTTACATAAGAAAATGAATAAAACAGAAGAGGAAGCTACCTCTAAAATATCTGAGCCTTTGTTACCTTCTGTCTTTTATCAGGATTGGATATTTGAAGGACATAATGTGAGCAAAAATCCTCAGGCACTGGGAAATTCCCTTCCCATTCCCATATTACATGTTGAAGTTTCTTACAGAAATTCTCTAATTCTAATTATGTTGACATTTCAAAATATAAGATTCCCATATTGCATTTCAACTATTTAGTTTAAAATAGTTTCTGAAATAATGTAATTGAACCTCAGAACAATACACATTTAAACTTTCAGTGTGAGCTCACTATTTTGAAGACTATCTAATGTACATCTCTTTAATTACACTTTTATCCTTTTAAATGTAGGCTTATACAACCATTAACTACCACTGTAATGAAGTTGATACCGGAGCTGAAGTTTTGCCCAGTGAATGCTCAGTTCATGAAGCTACTCCATCCTCTGGAAATGGCCCACAAAAGGCAAACGTTGAATTTTGTTCATTAACGTTTATGTTTCTATATGTGCTTTATTCAAGTTTTAATAATGGCTCTTTGAGAAACAGATATCTTTGCTCAAATTTAAATATAAAAAGCTTGAGTTACTGACTAAAAGCTTCACAATTTACGTAAAAGTTAATGAAATTCTAGGTACCTGCGAACCAGTTACTGATTTAGTTGTCCTTCCCTTTCTTCCATTTTCATTGGGTTTTTTTGGTTTGTTTTTTAACCATAGTTTAATAAATATTAACATGGTTTGACAGAGTCCAAAGGGTAGTTTTCCTCAAGAATCCTACTCTTCAAAAGAGGGATTAGTATGGCTTCTGTCCGCCTGGTTTTCACCAGTGTAGACATTTGCTTAGATGAATCGCATTGCACAGTTGTGCACGGCATTCTCACCACAGCATCACATCTAGTGGCAGTCCTCGAGAGTGCTGGGCTCACTAGTAATGGAAATACTTAAATAGAGGGATTTCTTTTTATCATTTTAGAGCAAATCCCTGTAATCTCTCATTCTTGAATTCTGTGTCTTTTGAATGGATGAGGATGTGAAAAGTAATTGATCTGACTGGAATATGCACAACACTGAACGATTCCCATAACAGTAAACAATTACCATTGGAGTATGTGTACTTCCTTCATGTATTTCTCAATGGAAAAATTTTTAAATTACTGAACTCTGCAGTGAAAATAATCCCAGATTTGTGATACAATTTAAATTTTAAAAAAACCACCAAAATAACTTACAGTTATATTATCAGAGTTTAACCTGAATAAATGTTTCTTGAAATGTTGAGGGCTCACTATTTCTAGTCTAACAGGAAAAATTAAAAAGACTTAAAAACAGCTATCTGAAGGCTTGACTAATTGAGCTTTCTAAACCAGTA
>NW_011494946.1:3961738-3964917 GCF_000754665.1 Bison bison bison
CAGTACTCTATCACTAAGTTTATGAAACAATTCTTAAATTTGGTATAAAAGTTACATACTATGTGACATGGTAAAAATGAAAAAATTGGATGAGAATTCTTTAGAAATAAGTGTATGTATTCATTAAGATTTTTCAAAAAGCTTGTTACCAGTGAGTAAAAGAATAAATAGTCTTTACTGAAAACTTCTGTGTTTCAGAAATCTGTGGACAGAAGCATACAGACGGTGGTATCTTGTCTATTTAATCCAGAGAATAGACTGAGAAACTCCGTTGTCACTCAAGATGACTACTTCAAGGTATGAAAAGAATTATATGTAGGATAAAAAGAACACTTGTCACCCATAAAGCATCTTTTTTTTTCTGTGGTATACATGTGTGTGTATATATATATATGTGTGTGTGTGTGTGTGTATATATATGTGTGTATATATATATATATATTGAGCTTACATAGAGCATATAACTGAACTCTTAGCTTTTGACTGTAGCCTGAGAGTGAGTTTTAAGTAGCAGTGTATCTGCTTAAATCTTGGTATAGTGTAGGTTACCCTTAGGGAAGAAATCTTTAGCAGAAGCGTATGATTTAGGTACTAAACAGCAACAATAATACTGTAATTCAAAGGGTTCTCGAAAGTTGACCAAATAGGAAAAGAAAATTTTAGATACCAAAAACAGAACTTAGAGTATGTGGATCTTGGACTAAGGAGAAGAAGGAATTGAATACTCAGCTGATGCACTTGAACCTTTTGGTGGAAGACGTAAGTAAAGTAGTAAAAAGAGCTGAGTAGAAAGAAAGTTGATTCAGAGTTGGTACAGTGGAGAAGAATGTGGGTGTTAGAATTTAAGAATGGGTCTGCAGTTTCTGATCCTAGTGCTATCACCTTGGACAAATCACTTAGATCTTTCTAAGGCTCTAGTTTTTACAAGTCTGAAATGAGTCTCTAAGATCCCTTTAGTTCTCAGTCTCTGAACATGGAAAGGAACTTGTCGCTTCACCAAAGGAAGAATATTGTGGTTAGTAAAGGGAAGTTTTTTGTTGTGTTTTTACAGCAGGCTTATTGAGATACAATTTTCATACCCTGCAATTCACCCATTTAAAGTGTGCAATTTAATATTTCATAGAATATGCACAGAGTTGTACAGTCATAACTGCAATAAATTTTAGAGTATTTTGATCACCTCCAAAATAACGCCCCCTACCCATTAGTCACTCTCTGTTCTCCCCAACTCTCTAGCCTTCAGTTCAGTTCAGTTCAGTTCGGTTGCTCGGTTGTGTCCGACTCTTGGCGACCCCATGAATTGCAGCACGCCAGGCCTCCCTGTCCATCACCAACTCCTGGAATTCACTCAAACTCCTGTCCATCGAGTCAGTGATGGCCATCCAGTCACCTCATCCTCTGTCATCCTCTTCTCCTCCTGCCCCCAATCCCTCCCTCTTTAAGAATTTGCCTGTTGTGAGTGTTTCATGTCAATAGAATAATACATGTTACCTTTTGTGACTGACTTCTACCGACTGAAATGTTTTTGAGGCTCATCGATGTTACAGCGTGTATTAGTACTTCGTTTTCTTTTTATTTATGGATCTACCAGTTTGTGTTTATCAATTCATCACTTGCTAGACATTTGGCTTATTTTCCACTTGGAGGCCCTGATGAGTAATGGTATGAACATTTGTGTACTAATTTTTGTGTGGACATAGGTTTTTATTTCTCTTGGGTATATACCTAAGAATGAAATTGCTGAGTCAAATAGTAACTATGTTTAACTTTCCAAGGAGCTGCCAGAGTTTTTCCGAAATGCAGCATTTTACATTCAAAGGGAAATTTTAAACCATTGCTTTGTATTTTAAAACAGGGAAAGGCGAATAACTTTTTTCCACCAATGAATGGAAATAGGATAAAACTTAAAGCATTTTTAGAAGAAGTACTTGGGGCTTCCTTTAATACAAAAGACTAGAGCTGTAGCAGAATTAAGTTCTTAGCCATCTTCTCAATAGGGAGTAGACTTAGTCATTTAAAGTTGACTTTTGTTCTCTTGTTTTTCATTGTACATAGATAGTAAATTTAAAAGGAAAGAATTGGGGGCCGTGTGACAGCTTACTTTGCCCAAGGTTCTGAAGGTTAAACAGGCAGTACTAACGGATTTGTTTGTAAAGCAGAAACTCTTTACCCAGCGAGTCTTTACACTTGACTTTTTACCTGGTACTAAGCAAAGGCCTACCTTTGAACCTTGCAAAGTTTTCTGCTCCTCTGAGCAAAAAGTTGGAAGTTGTCTAGCATCTAGACCTGTTTATTTTGATTAGCTAAATGTTGTTATTGTTGTTTTAATTGAATTTAAATGTACTAAGGCAGGATATGGAGAAGGAAGTGGCAACCCACTCCAGTTATTCTTGGCTGGCAAATCCAATGGACAGAGGAGCCAGGTGGGCTACAGTCCATGATGTCGCAAAGAGTCGGACACAACTGAGCACTCACACAACACAGGATGTACCCTCTTTCCATGATAAATTCCACTCTTAATTCCAGCCCCTTCATAATCTTTCATACCCTGTCTGATTTTTTAAAATACTTGAGTTTGTGACCACTTTTCTGGACTTTAACCTAAATAGGATATTACCCTGTTAACACGTTACATAATTTCCAGAAGCTACCCTTTATATAATAGCGGAATTTAATTCCTAGGAAAAGGACACAATTAAGCCAAAAGCACAGAGAAGAAAATACTTTTATTATGTTATTACTGGTTCTCAAACTTCCCTGGTGGTTCAGACTGTAAAGCATCTGCCTACAATGCGGGAGACCTGGGTTCAATCCCTGGGTTGGGAAGATCTCCTGGAGAAGGGGATGGAATTAGAGATACCAAAGGAACATTTCATGCAAAGATGGGCTCGATAAGGGACAGAAATGGTATGGACCTAATAGAAGCAGAAGATATTAAGAAGAGGTGGCAAGAATACACAGAACTGTACAAAAAAGATCTTCACGACCAAGATAATCACGATGGTGTGATCACTCACCTAGAGCCAGACATCCTGGAATGTGAAGTCAAGTGGGCCTTAGAAAGCATCACTACGAACAAAGCTAGTGGAGGTAATGGAATTCCAGTTGAGCTATTTCAAATCCTGAAAGATGATGCTGTGAAAGTGCTGCACTCAATATGTCAACAGATTTGGAAAACT
>NW_011494946.1:3965077-3965350 GCF_000754665.1 Bison bison bison
GAAATATCAGTAACCTCAGATATGCAGATGACACCACCCTTATGGCAGAAAGTGAAGAGGAACTTAAAAAGCCTCTTGATGAAAGAGTGAAAAAGTTGGCTTCAAGCTCAACATTCAGAAAACAAATATCATGGCATCTGGTCCCATCACTTCATGGGAAATAGATGGGGAAACAGTGGAAACAGTGTCAGACTGTCTTTTGGGACTCCAAATTCACTGCAGACGGTGACTGCAGCCATGAAATTAAAAGACACTTATTCCTTGGAAGGAAAG
>NW_011494946.1:3965450-3971020 GCF_000754665.1 Bison bison bison
TGCAGAGTACATCATGTGAAATGCTGGGCTGGATGAAGCACAAGCTGGAATCAAGACTTCAGGAGAAATATCAATAACCTCAGATATGCAGATGACACCACCCTTATGGCAGAAAGTGAAAAAGAACTAAAGAGCCTCTTGATGAAAGTGAAAGAGGAAAGTGAAAAAGCTAGCTTAAAACTCAACATTCGAAAAACTAAGATCATGGCATCTGGCCCCATCAGTTCATGCAAATAGATGGGGAAACAATGGAAACAGTGACAGACTTTATTTTTGGGGCTCCAAAATCACTGCAGATGGTGACTGACTATAGCCATGAAATTAAAAGTCGCTTGCTACTTAGAAGAAAAGCAATGATGAACCTAGACAGCATATTAAAAAGCAGAGACATTACTTTGCTGACAGAGGTCCATCCAGTCAAAGCTATGGTTTTTCCAGTAGTCATGTATGAATGTGAGAGTTGGACTATGAAAGAAAGCTGAGCGCCGAAGAATTGATGCTGTTGAACTGTGGTCTTGGAGAAGACTCTTGAGAGTCCCTTGGACTGCAAGGAGATCCAACCAGTCCATTCTAAAGGAGATTAGTCCTGGGTGTTCATTGGAAGGGCTGATGCTAAAGCTGAAACTGCAATACTTTGGCTACCTCATGCGAAGAGTTGATTCATTGGAAAAGACCCTGATGCTGGGAGGCATTGGAGGCAGGAGGAAAAGGGGACAACAGAGGATGAAATGGCTGGATGGCATTACTGACTCGATGGACATGGGTTTGGGTGAACTCTGGGAGTTGGTGATGGACAGGGAGGCCTGGTGTGCTGTGGTTCATGGAGTCGCAGAGTCGGACACGGCTGAGTGACTGAACTGAAACTGAACTGAACTGGTTCTCAGCTGCATCCTTCTACATTGTAAGGCCTCATTTCTTGTATCTGCACATCTGCTGGCAACAAAGTGAAAGGAAATTTTTGCATATACTTTAATTTTTCTATTCATTTCCTTAAAAATTACATATCTTCATTATAGCTTAAGGATATGCCTTTAAAGATGCCAAAACTTGTATCTTTTAACCTAAAAGCATAGGGTTTCAGATTGAAATGGAGTGCTGTTCTCAAACCATCATAAAGCCATGATTTCTGTTAGATGTATTTTAGTAAAAATAAGACTTTTAAAAATTTCATGTTTTTCACCAGCTGTCTTTGGGACATCAGTGCAGAATCATGAATTAATAAGAATCTACATATTAGAAAACTAGATTTCTAAGTCCTCTTTTTCTGAGTCACTGAGATTTTTTTAACTGAATTGTTGAATAAAACTGATCATTGGTACATTTGTTATCTGAAAGTTCAGGAATGCTTTCACAAAAGGATCACTTTTCTGTCATTATTTATTGTTTTAAATCTAAAAAAAATGCTTTCTTTTAAGTAATTTTCAAGTCTCTTAGGTCATAATGGTAATAGGAATTTTCAATGAAATTAAAATGGATTATTTCTGTCTTTTCTAGGATAAAAGAGTTCATCACTTTAGAAGAAGTCGGGCAGTGCTTAAGTCTGTTTGATCCTCTCTGCTAACTTTCTAGTCTTATAGGAAGTCACAGGTTTTGAATAGTAAGAGACTGAAAGTTTTCCACTGTTATAGAAATTTAATTCTGAATTTTGATAAATCACACTCAGACTTTCTATATGTTATATTAGATTGCTTAGTTTTATTTTACATTGAAACTTTTTCATTAGACATTTACTTAGAAACTGGTTCTGTGTTGAATATATAGTTAAAAGTAAAAAAATAATTGAGACTGAAAAGAATAACTTTAAGATATATCTGTAAGGATTTTTACCTGACATTTTAAGAGTTTAAAAACAAATGCTGATTTTTTGGGAAAAAAAAAATTGTTTTAGAAAACCTATTTTGAAAGGTCAGAATTTTGATAGTTTAAATACAAGCACTTCACTTCTCCAACAAGTACCTATGAACAGTACAGTATCTGCAATATTGTGCTTTTATGATTTGTCTAGAAATTTACCACAAAAGCAGAGTTTTTAAAACTGAATTTTTAATCAGTGAAACTCAATGTATAGTTAGCTTTATTGAAGTTTTCCTTATCTAAACCCAGTAAAACAGATTCTAAACAAACAGTCCAATCAGTGGGTCTTATGTTTATTACTTCAAAATACTTTATCTTTTATCTAGAATCCACACATAGAGGTATCTGATGGGATGGTAATTAGGATAACTAAAATTCTGGGCCAAATTTTTTTTTAAAAGAATCTAAAACAAACTTAACTTTTCTAGGTACATAAACTTCTTAGTTGAGTTACCATTCTTTTTTCTTTTACTTTTTTTTCCCCCTTGAAATGTTAAACTCAATGGCTGTATTTTAAATTGTGCAAAATATTGGTATTAAAGAAGGCTGAAACTTTGTCACTTAAAAGTTAATCAGAGTATCTGAAAGGAATTGTTTTTATAAGAAACATTAAAATATTAGCTATTTGTTAAAGAACAGATAGATTTTAATTTTTTTTTAGCCTGTTATTTTTCTTTCTTTTTTTTTTTTTAAGTAAAATATGTCCAGGAGAGTCAGAGTAGTTTTGATGTTTCTAAACCACAAAAGTTGTTTAGTAATAAGCATATCCCCAAAACACACTTGAGTTAGTTAACAATCCATTTTTAGATTAGGTGGCTCCTCCTCAGACATTGTAAATCGTGACAAGCACCTAGAGATCCAGAGCCCCTTTGCTGTACCCACAGTCTTGCTTTTCCAGTCTCCACTGTTCCTGCAGGTGCTCCTGGAACAGCGATGGAAAGGAAAGAAGGAGTAGTATAAGCAGTTTGAGGGTTAAGCCTTGGAAGGAAAGGGTAGCAGTGGGATAATCCCTTTCTAAGGGAATCACTTGTAGCAGTATCGTTTGACCTGCCATGGGTTTAGAGGAGCTTCCTGGCTTTTCTGTCTTGGGCCAGCCCCTTCATTAAAACACAGAAACCCCGTATAGCCCTGTCCTGACGAGGCTTCCGTGGGCCTTGCCATCAGTGCCCGTTGTCTTATCACTCCTAATAATTTTCGTTCTGAATCTGAAGGGAAGAATCTTTTAACTTAATGATACCCAAGAGGGCTTTTTTATGCCTCAGAATTTGAAAGTGCCCTGAAATTTGTTCTTTTTAAAATTCTCTGTACTTTTTTGTGTGTGTGCTATAACATTCTTACATGTATTATTCTGTGATTAAATCTCCAGATTACTAAAAATGATACCTAAATTCTAAAGAGCCAATTCTCATTATTCCAGTATGACCTTATTCCCTTAAGAAAAAGGGAATAAACATTTTGTCTGCTATTTTGTTGGACTGAAGTATTTAAAAGAGTACGGTAGAAAGAAGAGACAAAATCCTGAACCTTTCAAAATGGAAAATTAATTTTAAACTTAAAAATGTGTTCCTATTACCTATGCTGATACTGTCTTTGCATAAATGAATAAATAGAAATAAAGAAACATTTTTTTCAGAAGTGTTTTGACCTGCTTACTCATCTCATATTATCTTTAAAAAATGGTGAGAATTTGGGTGGGTAGTATGTGACAAGATTTAGTGAGATCCTTGAAATTCAGAAGTGTAAATATTGTTCAGTTTCTTAAATCTGTCCAAGTTAGTTTATAAGAGCACATTTTGGTACATTGTAGTTCTGTTGCTTTATCTTATGAAGCTGAGATATTTTCATGAGGAAATAATTCCTTTTTTTTGATTTTCTATTTGGTTAGTTCTGACCAAGCTTAAATAAAGTTTATAACATTTTGGGACCCTAAAACTAGACTATATATGTATCTTAAAACTGTTGCTTTAAATATGCTTGATAATTTAAGCACATTTGCAGTTAAGGATTACCACAAAATTCACAAAAAAGAGCCAAGCCATTAGGATGGAAAAAAATTTTATACCAAGCTTTTTTTTTTTTTGTAAAAATTTGCAAATTATGGCAAAAATCAACTCCATGAAGTTTGGTCACCCCTGTAAGAAACTTATTCTGCCTGCTTTCTTTTTTTGTAATAAGAACATGTTAACCTTGTGATTGTTCAGAATAACTATTCAATATTGATTAGCACCCTTGAATTGCAAGGAAGTCATTGGGTTTAGTTTATAAAGCCTCGTGCCCACCTCTCTGAAATTCTCTTGGTTGTCTTTAAAGGTGAGCTCATAAAACTGGACGGCCACATTGCTTAATTGTTTTCCCTCCTTTCACTGGTGGTTTGGAGGTAATAAGGAGCAGCAGTGATAAGAGAGCACGCCTCGCTGCTTTCATGAAGAAACACTAGAGAGGGTGGGAGGCCATGAGGCAGAGGAAAGCTTCCCATTGACCAGGTCTTGGAGACAGGCCCCGCTGCTGAGCACAATCATTTGGAATCCTCGGAACACTTCGAGATGAAGATTGCTCCTGTACATACTTTAATAACTGTGGAGTCTGGCTTTTCCCAACGTTATGTGTAATATGTTTCTCTGTGTGTAACTGAATATTTTTGAGCGATTCCTCACCACCCATGATCAAAGACACTGAGTTTTCCATCTGTAGATGGTACATTTGGTAGTAGAACACAATAAACATGAGAAGTTGAAGCTATAAACGTGCGGTTTTGCATGCTCATAGAGAGTATTCAATCTGCATAGCAAAGAAACGATAGGTAATTCTGCATTACATTTGGAGTTAAAAACATCTGTCCAATACGGCTGTAGCTGTGGGCCAGTACCACAAAAATGCAAAAAAAATTGTCTCTTGATAGAGAAACTGAAGCTATCACTGTACAATTAGCTCTTTCTGTGATGGTTATATTTTATGTTTTTAACTGGTCTGAAAAGTTTTCCAGTTGAGTCTCCAGTTCATTTTCCCAAGACACATGGGGGCTTTGTATCCTATATTCACCTCTATTAAGGCTGTGTGCCAGGAATATGCCTTTTCTCACATAATGAAATCCTAGATACCAGTTCTCTAGGTCCTTAACAATAGAACAAGTGCTTGCATTACTGGGATGTTGGGAATCATGAAATCTCTGTAAATTTGAAGCAATAGTTACATTTCAAGCAGTTCAGAAAGTTGAAGGTATTAACCCTTAATCAGTTCTTTTTTTTTTTTTTAACAAACGCAAAAACACATTAAGGCTGTAGTTACATATATTGTCTTTCCCCAGAATAAAATGAATAGAGATCCACTAGATTCTGGTTCACCATTGGCTAAAACTATTTACTGTAGAAGAAAGTCAGGGCAGACACGCAGCCGTCGGTGCTGGGAAGGCCAGGTCAGCTGTTTGCAGTGGGCTGGTCCCCTCTGCAGTGCTCACGCATTGAACATAGTTCATATTTCCAACCTATACCCGTCCCCGAGAGTAGATCTGACTGGACCAGTGAGAATAGGAGGAGTGACTTACAATACTGAGGCCATTTTCTCTTCACTTTTACCTAAGCTAGACCTCCTTCAGAGTGTCAGTAAAGTGTAAACAATATTAAAATAGCGTAACTGCTATTGAGGGCAGGAGGAGAAGGGGGCAACAGAGGATGAGACGGTTGGATGGCATCATTGGCTCAATGGACGTGAGTTTGAGA
>NW_011494946.1:3971172-3975478 GCF_000754665.1 Bison bison bison
AGATCCAGCCTCGTAGGATGTCAGAGGACATTGAAACAAACACCCGGGGTGCTTTTCAGAGATTCAGACTCCTGGGCCCCAGGCTCAGATACTTACTCTGCAGACATGGGTGGGCTCAGTAACACCCATGTTTGTGAAAGTTGCTTGGGGTTCATCTCTGTAACATTCACTTTGAGAAGTACTGCCCCAGGTGGGAGTATCTCAGTTAACATCTCAAGCTACTTCTACTCTGAGGATAGCTGAATTTGGAGAACAGCTCTATCAGGCCCATTTTGATTCCTTCATAAGAAATTTTATTGGCTTACTCTCCCTGCCAAGCCTGTGCCCAGGAGTGCCAGTTGTCCAGGGATGACTCATGAATAGGTGGAAAAGTAAATTGAATGAAGTCTGAAAGTCAAGACTTGTGACCAAAAATGAATGGTAAGAGTGACTTCAGGAGAAAAGCTGAACGTTGAGGCCAGGTGTATATCAAGGGTGAGGGACCAGCCCCAGCTAGGAGGGCAGAGTGGACTTTTTGGAGGCCAAGATACCGTATTTGCTTCCTGGAGGAATGACCAATGTCTTTGGCTCACTTGGCCAATTTTAATAACATATAACTGAGCTTAGAAAAGTATGGCTTTAACTCTTGAGAGTCCCTTGGACTGCAAAGATATCAAACCAGTCCATCCTAAAGGACATCAGTCCTGGGTGTTCACTGGAGGGATAGATGCTGAAGCTGAAACTCCAATACTTTGGCCACCTGATGCGAAGAGCTGACTCAGAAGACCCTGATGCTGGGAAAAATTGAAAGCAGAAGGAGAAGGGGATAACAGAGGATGAGATGGTTGGATGGCATCTCCCGACTCAATGGACATGAGTTTGGGTAAACTCCAGGAGTTGGTGATAGACAGGGAGGCCTGCCGTGTTGCAGTCCATGGGGTCGCAAAGAGTCGGACACGACTGAGCGACTGAACTGAGCTGAAATGATAGCCTGTTGTTTCTCCTACTCCTGCCTTGGAATGAACTAATATGTCTCATCCTTAACAAGATTATTAGTAACACATCAATATTGGAAATAAAATGTTAAAAAATCAAGTTCCAGAAACAGTTTTGAGCATAATGAAATCTGAATTGTGTATATGTGTGTGTGTTTTAAAAAATTCACCCACAATTCATGTTGAAGAGTGTAGAAATAAGTATACCTTTAAAGAACAATAAATACCCCAATTAGCTTAAGAAATATCTATCAATAAGCAGCAATTTCCTCAAAAATGTAATATTCCATTGATTTAAAAATTCCCTATATGTCTTCCCTGACCATAGCCTTTTTCTCCTTAACAAGAGTTAACCACTAAATTGAATTTTGGTTTAATTATCCACTAACTCATTTGTTTTCACATGTGTTTTTAGATGCTTTTAATTTTTTATTTCACTTTTTTGGGGATTTTGTTTGTTTAAAGACATTTCTTAGAGCAGTTTTTGGTTCATAGCAAAACTGAGGGGAAGGTACACAGATTTCTCATATACCTGCTGACCTCACACATGCACAGCCTTCCCCCTTCTCAGCATCCCCCAACAGAATGTGACGGTTGTTACAACCGATGAACCTACACTGACACATCATAATCCCCCCAGATCCGTAGCTTACTTCAGGGCTCACTCTTGGCATTGTGCATTCTATAGGTTTGGGCAAATGTATGACGGGACTCCACATACAGAGTATTTTCACTGGCCTGTAAATCTGTTCTCCGCCTGTTTATTCCTCCAACCTTACCCCCACTGCCAACCCCGGCAACCACTGTTCTTTCTCTCTGCAGAATCTTGCCTTTTCTGGAATTCCATGCAATTGGCATTTTACAGTGTGTAGTCTTTGCAGACTGGCTTCTTTCACTTAGTGACACACATTTCTTTCTTTCATGTCTTTTTATGTCTTGATAGTGTATTTCTTTTTAGAGTTGATGGATAATATCCTGCTGTCTAGATGGACCGTAGTTTATCCTTTCGCTACTAAAAGCATCTTGGTCACTTAACAAGTTTTGGCAATAAAGCTGCTGTAAACGTCTGTGGGCAGCTTTCTTTGCATATGGGAGTTTTCAAATCGTTCGGGTAAATACCCAGAGTGCAGTTGCTGAGTCACAGCATAAGCGTAGATTTAGTTTTCTAAGAGACCTCCACACCGCCTTCCAGCGCGGCTGCACCGTTTTGCGTTCCCAGCAGCAACGAGTGAGAGCCCTGGCGCTGCACGCCCTCGCCAGCTCTGGGCGTTGCCAGTGTTGCGGATCCTGGTCGTAGATTCTAGTAAGTGTGTAGTGGTTCCTTACTGCTTTAGTTTGCATTTCCTAGATGGCATGTGACGTGGGGCACCTTTTCCTATGCTTATTTGCCATCTGTGTATTTTCTTTGGAGAAGTGTCTGTTAAAGTCTTTGGCACATTTTGGATTGAGTTGTTTTCTTCTTATTGAGTTTTAACAGTTCTTCATATATTGGGGAAATAGTTGTTTATCAGATGTACCTTTTATTTATACTTTCTCCTCCAGGATATTTCAGATGTACCTTTAGAAAATACACTCTACAAGTCTGTGACATGTCTTCTCATTTCCTTGAAAGCATCTTTTGCAGAGCAGATGGTTTTAATTTTAACAAAGTCTAACATTGATTATTTCTTTCATGGGTCATGATGTTGCATATAAACAGTCGTCACCATACCCAGGGCCATCTAGGTTTTCTCCCATGTCATCTTTTAGGGTTTTTCTAGTTTTGCATTCTACATCTAGATATGTGATCTATTTTGAGTTAAATTGTTTTGAAGGGTGTGCAGAATCTTTTTCTTTTTTTAACATGTGGATGTCCAGTTGTTGCAGCATCATTTGTTGAAAAGACCAGCTTTGCTCCTTTGCCACCTTTGTTAAAAATCAGTTGACCACGCTTTTCGGATCTTTTTCTGTGCTCACTATTTTGTTCTGTTGATTTTGTTTTTCCTTTTCTTTCTTCCCATTCTTCTTTCCTTCCTTTCTTTCTCTTTCTTTCATTTTAACAGCTGTATTAAAGTTGTATAATTAGTGTGCATTAAGCTACATATATTTAAGTTGAACAATTTGATGACTTTTGACATACGCTAGTGGAGGTGATGGAATTCCAGTTGAGCTATTTCAAATCCTGAAAGATGATGCTGTAAAAGTGCTGCACTCAATATGCCAGCAAATCTGGAAAACTCAGCAGTGGCCACAGGACTGGAAAAGGTCAGTTTTCATTCCAATCCCAAAGAAAGGCAATGCCAAAGTATGCTCAAACTACTACACAATTGCACTCATCTCACACGCTAGTAAAGTAATGCTCAAAATTCTCCAAGCCAGGCTTCAGCAATACGTGAACCGTGAACTTCCTGAGGTTTAAGCTGGTTTTAGAAAAGGCAGAGGAACCAGAGATCAAATTGCCAACATCCACTGGATCATGGAAAAAGCAAGAGAGTTCCAGAAAAAACATCTATTTCTGCTTTATTGATTATGCCAGAGCCTTTGACTGTGTGGATCACAATAAACTGTGGACAATTCTGAAAGAGATGGGAATACCAGACCACCTGACCTGCCTCTTGAGAAACCTATATGCAGGTCAGGAAGCAACAGTTAGAACTGGACACAGAACAACAAACTGGTTCCAAATAGGAAAGGAGTACGTCAAGGCTATATATTGTCACCCTGCTTATTTAACTTAATGAGAAATGCTGGACTGGAAGAAACACAAGCTGGAATCAAGATTGCTGGGAGAAATATCAATAACCTCAGATATGCAGATGACACCACCCTTATGGCAGAAAGTGAAGAGGAACTAAAGAGTGTCTTGATGAAAGTGAAAGAGGAGAGTGAAAAAGTTGGCTTAAAGCTCAACATTCAGAAAACGAAGATCATGGCATCCAGTCCCCTCACTTCATGGCAAATAGATGGGGAAACAGTGGAAACAGTGTCAGACTTTGTTTTTCTGGGCTCCAAATTCACTGCAGATGGTGACTGCAGCCATGAAATTAAAAGACGCTTACTCCTTGGAAGGAAAGTTATGACCAACCTAGATAGCATATTCAAAGGCGGAGACATTACTTTGCCAACAAAGGTCCGTCTAGTCAAGGCTATGGTTTTTCCTGTGGTCATGTATGGATGTGAGAGTTGGATTGTGAAGAAGGCTGAGCACCAAAGAATTGATGCTTTTGAAGTGTGGTGTTGGAGAAGACTCTTTAGAGTCCCTTGAACTGCAGGGAGATCCAACCAGTCCATTCTGAAGGAGATCAGCCCTGGGATTTCTTTGGAAGGAATGATGCTAAAGCTGAAACTCCAGT
>NW_011494946.1:3975578-3981116 GCF_000754665.1 Bison bison bison
GGACGTGAGTCTGAGTGAACTCCGGGAGTTGGTGATGGACAGAGAGGCCTGGCGTGCTGCGATTCATGGGGTCTCAAAGAGTCAGACACAAGTGAGCCACTGAACTGAACTGAACTGACATACGCACAAACATACACGCCCCCGCCCCCATCACAGCAATCAAGACAAGTAGCATTGCCATCACCTCCTTGTAACTCACTCCCCACTCACCCCCAACTATCACTACAGATTTGTTTTACACTTTCTAGAATTCTATGTAATGGGATTGTACAGAGTATCCTTTCACATCTGGCTTCTTTCAGCATGATTATTTTTAGATGTGTCCATGTTGTTGCGTGTATCCGTATTTCTTCCTTTTTGTTGCTGTGTTGTATTCCATAATACAAGGCTTCCCAGGGGGCTTAGTGGTAAAGAATCCACCTGCCAGTGTAGGAGATGCAGGTTTGATGACTGGGTCAGGAAGAGTCCCTGAAGGAGGGCATGGCAACCCACTCCATTATTCTTGCCTGGAGACTCACTCCATGGACAGAGGAGCCTGGTCGGCTACAGTCCATGGGGTCGTGAAAGAGTCAAGACACAAATTAGTGTCTAAACAATTCCGTGATATAAATCTACCACAATTTGTTTATCCATTCTTCTGTTGATGGATACTTGGATTGTTTCCAGTCTGAGGCTATTACAATAAAGCTGCTGTGAACATCTGTATACAAGTCTTTGTATGGACATACGCTTTTATTTCTTTTCTGTGAACACCTGGGATCAGCTGGGGCCTATGATAGGTTCGTTTTAAATTTGTAAGGAAGCTTCGAGACTGTTCTCCAGAAACACACAGGTAAGGCAGCCTCACGATGTCTCCTGTCATGTGTGCTACTGTGTTGCTTAAAGTTTCTTATAAACTTAAATGTGAGCGTTTGCTTCACCTGTGCTTCTGATTGCCTGGAGACAATTTCTTTCCCTTCTCTGCTTACCGTTTTATTTTTTTGCAACAGTTTTATTTTCATTATTATTTAGAATTGGCTGTGCTGAGTCTTCTGCACTGAACAGGCTTCTCTCTAGTCGTGGCGAGCTAGGCCGTCTCTCATTGTTGTGCACCGGCCTCTTGTGGCTTCTCTTGTGGAGCTCGGGCTTGAAGGTGTGTGGGCTTCAGTGGTTCAGTAGTGTGATGCTCGGGCTCAGTAGTTCAGTAGCGTGACACACAAGCTCAGTGGTTCAGTAGTGTGACGCACGGGCTCAGTGGTTCAATAGAGTGACGCATGGCCTCAGTAGTTCATTAGTGTGACGCGTCGGCTCAGTAGTTCAGTAGTGTGACACTCGGGCTTGGTGGTTCAGTAGTGTGACATGTGGGCTCCTTGGTTCAGTAGTTCAATAGTGTGATGCACGGGCTCAGTAGTTTAATAGTGTGATGCATGGGCTCAGTTACTGGGGTCCAGCCCTGGTTGGATCCAGGGATTCCCTCAGGATGACTGCGTTGGCGATTTAAAGGAATAGCGTCAGTGGAGAGAATCAGAGCTCTAATTATAATTGGTTTATGTGGGAAATCAATATAACCCGTGACACCAGGTTTGCACTAACCACGGAGGCCACAGGCGCTCTCTCGAATCGTGGAAGGTGCCCCACCTTAGGCACCTTCTCGAGTGGGTCTTAGAAGCCCGGGCAAGTAAGTGGTCTCAGCGGACC
This sequence comes from Bison bison bison, assembly GCF_000754665.1. Taxonomy (NCBI): domain Eukaryota; kingdom Metazoa; phylum Chordata; class Mammalia; order Artiodactyla; family Bovidae; genus Bison; species Bison bison. Next base: position 3,977,256 of record NW_011494946.1, read on the forward strand.
CCCATGCTCCAATTACTTTGGCCTGAAGAAACAGTAGAGACAAAAGGAGAGAAAAGGAGACGAGAAAGAAGCGACACGGGGAGACCGAGCTTAGTGAGCAGGGTCCGTAGCTTTTTTTTCAACAGGGGCTTTTGTACCCCAAGTAGCACATAGAAGATAATAGGGGATGCAAAGTCATGCAAGGTTAGCAGACCTTAATCATTATCGAAACCAGGCGTTCTTTCAGACACCAAGGCTTTAGGTGATTTACATCATCTTCTGGTCAGGAGTTGGAGAAGGAAATGGCACCCCACTCCAGCACTCTTGCCTGGAAAATCCCATGGACAGAGGAGCCTGGTGGGCTGCAGTCCACGGGGTCGCAAAGAGTGGGACACGACTGAGCGACTTCACTTTCACTTTTCACTTTCATGCATTGGAGAAGGAAATGGCACCCCACTCCAGTGTTCTTGCCTGGAGAATCTCAGGGATGGGGGAGCCTGGTGGGCTGCCGTCTATGTGGTTGCACAGAAGCGACTTAGCAGCAGCAGCTGGTCAGGAGACCTGCTAACGTTTTTCTTCTGATAAGAGTTAGTCAACCAGAAAAACTTATTTTCTCTAAAGGTGAGAGTTTAGTACCACTCCCCAAAAGCAGTAGACAGAGTTGGATTCCTATAGGGCAGGAGTCTCGTGGGGGTAATTAAGGGAAGAATTTATTAGCTTAGGGGTCTACGGTTATTATTAACATTAAAGCTTCTACTTATATTTCTTATATATCAGCTATATTAATCAATACACTCCCAGGAACACAGTGGGTGAGAAATATGGAAACTTGGCAGCAGGTATTAACTCAACAAAGAAATCTTCTATCAGTTCTATTTTAACAATTTCTAACTCCCCGGGAGGCTCTGCATTGTTAGAATAACTTAAGTCTCCTGTGCCTCACATGGTTGGGAGGCCGTAAACAATCACATGCGTAGCTGTAAGAGTCCGGGAACCTGTTAGGCAGGTTAGAAAGCTCTCTGAGGGGATCACAATTGGAACGCAGCTTATTATACCCTGGAGACTTATTAACTAGAGCTCTAAGTTGCTTTTCTTACAGATAAAAGTGGTTGGGGATAGCCCCTCGTGACTGTCAGAGGAGTTGGTGAAAGTCATGAAGCAGTAAAACAGACGGGCTCAGGTTTTGGGATAGACGCTTAGGCACGTCCAGAGGGGCACCCCTCAAGTTCTGGCTCGCCTTGCCCACCAGAACTCTCCCACATGACCTTGTCATGGGTGGGGACTCCCCTGCTGGCTCCCGGCACTCAGTAGTTCAGTAGTGTGACGCACAGGCTCAGTATACAATAGTGTGACGCACAGGCTCAGTATACAATAGTGTGATGTGCGGGCTCAGTGGTTCAGTAGTGTGCTCCATGGCATGTGGGAACTTCTCTGATCAGGGATGGAACCCACGTCTCCTACACTGGCAGGCAGGTTCTTTACCCCTGAGCCACCAGAGAAGCCCAGCAGTTTTGTTTTAAATCAACTTTTTTGAAGTGTAATTTGCATACAATGAGATCTACCTATTTTAGGTGAACAGATCGAGCTTTGGCAAACATAGGTCCCCCTGAAAGCACTAACCAGGTATAGAGCATTTCTGTCCTCCCCAAACACCCCTGCCCCTCCCCCAGGTGACCACTGACCTGACTGGTCACTGTGATTGTGACTCTGTAAGCACTGGAAGTTCGTGTAAATGAAATCGAGCAGTCTGCTTACGTGGACGGCATCGTGTTTATGAGAGTCATCTTGTCCCTACATGTTTCAGTGGTTCATTCTTCTTTCCCCTGCTAATTAGTATTTCGTTGTGTGGAGGCACCACGCTTTGTCTGCTCACCCATTGTTGATGGATAGCTGGGCTGTTTCCAGTTTGTGGATGGTTATGAATGATGCTCTGTCAACATTCATGTGAAGGTTTTGTGTGGATATGTATTTTCATTCTCTTGGGGAAATGCCTAGAAATGGAATTTCTGTTCATATGCTAAGTATCTGTGTAACGTTTTATAAGAAACTTCCAAGCTGTTCCTCAAGATAGTTGTGTTATTTGCATCCCCACTAGCAACATCTGGAGAAGGCAATGGCACCCTACTCTAGTACTCTTGCCTGGCAAATCCCATGGACGGAGGAGCCTGGGGGGCTGCCGCTCTGGGGTCGCACAGAGTCTGACGTGACTGAAGCGACTTAGCAGCAGCAGCAGCAGCAGCATCTGTGAGTGCCACAACATTAGGTATTGTCAGTGTTTTTAATTTTACCCAGTGTCACGCATAGCAGTTTTTAAAAGCTCCTCGAGATACATATACTTTTCTGTATATAATAAATCAATAAAAAATTAAGAAAAAGGGACTTCCCTGATGGTCCAGTGGTTAAGACTCTGCACTTCTGGTGCAAGGGGCCTGGGTTTGATCCCTAGTTGGAGATCTAAGATCCCACATGCTGTTCAGTGAGGCAAAAACAATGAAAAAAAAGTTAAAAAAAACAACTCCCTAAATGATTATAATGTGCAGCCAAGGTTGAAAACTGCCAAGCCAGACTAGACAGGTTCCAAATGTTTAAATAAGGGCAGGTATTTTCACTTGCGCATTCACGATTTTCTTTCCCCATTCATCCCCTCATTCACCCCAGGAGAGCTCTGTCAGCTCTTTACTGAGCATGGAGAATACAGACACAGCACAGCCCTCCTGCCTGACCTCAAGATGTTTGGTGTCCAGCATTTTCTTTTTTCTCATGGTCACATGTTATGACCACAGCCATTTCAGAGTTCGGTTTTTGCTGATGCTGGACCTTTGCAGCTCCGGCCTACGTTCAGTGTGGTGGTGGTGAGGGGAGGCGGTGGGTGCTTCGCAGTGTCGAGGTGTTGCTTTGTTGCTTTTGTGCTTTTTCTTCCCTGCCTTCTTAGACACTGGTACTTTCTTATGTACGTATTTAACTTTGGGGACCATGTTTTGTGGGGTTCTTTTTTTTCCACACTGCTCAGCATGGGGGATCCTAGTTCCATGACCAGGGATCAAACCCATACCCCCCGCAGTGGAAGCGTGCAGTCCCAACCACTGGAGCAAAGTCTTTAAATGATGATGTGGCAGGGGGTTGAACAATAAATAAAAAACGGACATATTTTATCCCTGGTAATCGCACCAGTGCCTGCACACAGCATCATGGCTGGTTTCTGATCTTTGTTTTTTATTTCTCTCCTTTTTTTTAATATAGAAAAAAATGCACAGAATATTCTTAGAAAAATAAGACAAATTGGCATAATATTATAACATTGTCACCAAAACCTAGTAAAGAATATAGTAGGTGGGTGAAGGTAAGATGCATATAAACCGAGCAAAGCTCACATGTTAAAGTTGTGTCATAATAGTAAAATATTCTCTTATTTGATATTAAACTTAACACTATAAAAAGATTTTGAAGTGATGCAGCAAGGTCTGCCTCCCTGGAACTGTTAGAATGAGTTATAAAACTAAAGCAGAGTCTATGCAGAATTGTTTTATCTTCTAGGGTCCAGGTCACTTTAAGGATTGTAAAATTGCCCATAACTTGCAAAACAGATTCTGCACAGAGAAACTAATAGAAAATATATTCCATTTTCCTTTTCCTTGTGGCCTGAGTGGTTCCAGAGACCCCAGAAGCCTTGATGCAAAATAGCTGGTGAAAAAATCCTGACAAAGAATAGAAATTTATTAGTCTAGCTTTGGATCTAAAGAAATCTCATCTCTAACATGGCTAAGTGTTCATCAAGAAGGTATTCTCCAGAGCAATCTCAAGCCAATTTCACCCCTTGACTGATATTCTATACAATGGAATTAAACCATTTTCAATACTTGCTGCGTTTATTTCATTGAAATT
>NW_011494946.1:3981216-3989221 GCF_000754665.1 Bison bison bison
TCATTGAAATTTCTTTTCATTGCACTTGTTCTTTTTTTTTTTCCAGATATGGAAAATTCCATTCTTTTAAAAATATTTTTACTGAAGTACAGTTGATTCACAATGTTGTTAGATTCAAGTATATAGCAAAGTAGTTCAGCTGTGCACATATGTATCTATTCAGGTTCTTTCCCATTATAGGTTATTACCCAGTGTTGAGGTAATACACTGTGTTACACAGTAGATCCTTCTTGGATCTTTTTCCTATGTGTATCGGTTTTTACACAAGTTGAACACATTATCAGTTTTTTCCAGCTTTATTAACTGACACATTTTGTATACATTTAGGTTGTACAACATGGTTTTTTTAAGTATACATAATGTTTGAAGTGATTACCATAATCAAGTTCATTAGCACATCCATCATAGTTACTTTGTGTGTGTGTGTGTGGTAAGATATATTCTCTCAGCATAGTTCAGACATATAGGACAGTATCATTAACTCTAGTCATCATGCTATACATTAGATCTCCAGAACCTACTCATCTTAAAACTGAAAATCTCCCCCATTCTCTCTGATCCCCAACCCCTGGCAACTCCCAGTCTCCCCTCTGGTACTATGAGTTTGACTTTACTAGGTCCCGAATCTGAGATGGCACAGTATTTGTCTTCCTGTGCCTGGCTTCTTTAACTTGGCATAATGTCCTCTAGGTTTGTTCATATTGGCGCAAACGGTAGACTTTTCTCCTTTTTTCTCCTTGAATAAACCTCAGTGAGTGTGCATATGTGCACGTGCCCCGCGTGGTTTATTCATTCGTCCGTCAGGGCACGCCTAGGCTGTCTCCATATCTTGTATTATAAGTAAGGCTGCAGTGAACATGGGGTTGCAGGTGTGTTTAAGATCGCTATTTCATTTCAAAAAGTGAAATTGTGGGATCATATGGAAGATCTACTTTCAGTTTTTTGAGGAACCTCTGTGCTATTTTCCATTAGTGGTTGCACCAACTTACATTCCCAGCAACAGTGCACCAGGATTCCCTTTGCCCCACAGCTTCACCAACGTGTGTTATCTCTTGTGTCTTTGAGAATAGATTAGTTTCTTGAACCACATCAGTTTTTCCTCATTTAGTTTCAACCATTGTGATGTTTGTTTTGCTTTTCCAAAACCAAATTTCCCTGAGGTCAAATCTCGTGTATCTAAGTTTCGTCAAGAAAATGTAACCCTTCTGTCCAGTTTTAGTCAATACTGTATTTTTGCCATGCACAGCTTCATTTGTTTTCAGTTTTATTTTGTGTTGATTATTTCTACCAGTGGTAACAATTAGAAGTTAAACGAAAATTGGTTGTATTTATTTCCTACATAATCAGTGAAATTGGGGCCATTTAGTAAGAGATAAGGGTGCACAGAAAAAGAGGAAGGGCTATACTTGTGCATGCGTGACTAAACTCTCAGTTACTGGATCAAAAACGCAGAGTGGAGTGGGATTGCTGGGTCATATGGTAGTTCTAAACTTATTTTTTTCCAGAGAAAGCCTCCGTTCAGAAAGGTAATGCACCCCAATATTCACTGCAGCACTATTTACAACAGCCAAGACATGGAAGCAACGTAAATGTTCATCGACAGATGAACGGATAAAGAAGATGAGGTACATACACAAGGGAATATTGCCCAGCCACAAAGAGTGGAGTGATGCCGTTTGCAGCAACATGGGTACACCTAGAGATGATCATGCTGAGTGAAGTAAACCGGACAAAGACGGACAGAGGACATCACTTGCACGTGGGATCTTAGAAAGGTACAAAGGAACTGATGTACAAAACAGAAATAGAGCCACAGATGTAGAGAGCAAACTTACGATTACCGGGGGGAAAGATGAGGGAGAGGTAAATCGGGAGATTGGAATTGACATATACGCACGACTATATATAAAATTGGTAACTATTAAGAACCTATTGTATAGCTCAGAGAACTCCACTCAACACTCTGTAATGACCTATATGGGAATGTAATGACCTTTTCCCATATAGGAAAGAATTTTAAAAAGTAGATATATAACTGATTCGCTTTACTGTACATTTGAAACTAACACAGCCTTATAAATCATCTATACTTCAATAAAAAAAATTTTTTTAAATACGTAGTGGAAACATCACGGTCAGCAAAGGCAGCTCCAAGACCAGAGCCCAAGCACCCTGCTTCAGCTCTGGGCTGCTCTCTCTGAAGTTAGCCTTCATTCTCCACTCCCCAGCAGATCTCTGGTCTCTTCTCTTCGGGGCTACCTGGCCGTGAGCTCTCCAGGCTCAAGCCACTGGCCTGAATCGGACAGAAACTCCTAATCCCCTGAGTTCATACACATTGAACTTCTTCAAAAGGAACCAATTTCACCTGAGTCAACGAAACATGGCCAAGCTACACGCAGACCCCAGAACAGCACAGAGGTGGACGGGGTAGGAGGAGCTGCGCTTCAGGACTGGTGTGAACAGCAGGGCCGTCCCCCACCCCTTCTAATTACCTGCATTCTTTCAGGTGTGAGTGGCCCCTTACACAGCCCATCTGCTACTGGGAGTTATCCTGAGCTGAAACTCTGCATCCCTGTCCCAAGACGTAGATAGAAACTTGTGTCAACAAAAATTGGCCGCAGACTAAATGTGTACCAATAGGGCAATGATTCATTCAGGGTATTTTCATGCTATTTAATACTCAGCCACAAAGCAAAGATTAACACATTCCTCTGTTAAAAAACAGAGAGTGAAGGGACTTCCCTGGTGATCCAGTGGTTAAGGATCAGCGCTTGCACTGCAAGGGGCCTGGGTTCAGTCCCGGGGACTGAGATCTGCAGGCCGCATGGTGCAGCCAAAAAAAGAAGGGTAGTAAATATTGCAGACTTTGTTGGCTGAGTGGTTTCTGTCACAAATAATCAACTCTCCCATTGTAGCCTGAAAGCAGCCATAGACAATATGTAAAGGAATGGACATGGCTGTGTTCCAGTTAAACTCTATTTATAATTTTTAAAAAAGGGTAGATTTGGTTTATGGGTCTTAATTTACAGACTCCTGGTTTAAAAAGAAAATACAGGTTTGCATTTATTGACGTGGAGAGTTCATCATAATATACTAGTGGGTTAAGAAACGACAGATTTTGTAATTGTCATGCCACTACTGTAAGACAAAGGGTTATATGCGCAAATAAGTACAGATTCCCAGGTGGCACAGTGGCAAAGAATCCGTTTGTTGGTGCAGGAGACACAAGAGACACGGGTTCAATCCCTGAGTCGGGAAGATTCCTGGAGAAGGAAGCTTAAACCTGCTCCGGTGTTCTTGACTGGAAAATTCCATGGACAGAGGACAGTGGGCCACAGTTCATGGGGTCGCCAAGAGTCAGACACGACTGAGCAAGCCACGCTGGCATAGAGAAGGGTCTAGAAGGATGATCAACAAATGATAAGATAATATCTCATGGTTGAAGGTTTGGGGATGATTTTCTTCTTCTTTATGTTTTTATATATGTTTTTATTATCAGAAAAATATTTTTATTTAGTAATATATACTCTGGCATATAATAACATGGTTGTTGTTGGGGTCACTACAAACAGCTGTGGAGCCTGTGCACTGCGGTTTTTGAAGATGTCGCTCACATAGACTACAGCATAAAGGGTGCCCCCTGGAGTTGTGTTGTGGAGAGGCCCTCTTCTCTCCCATTCTCTGTTCAGCCCTGTCCAGTTATTTCAACAAACATTTACTTGGAATCTACTATATCAAACATTGTTGCACGCACGACAGAAATAGCAAAAAGCAGGCAACAATCTCTGCCCTTCCCGCGGTTACATTCCAGTGAGGGAGGGAGGCAATAGGCGGAATAAACTGAGGGGTGTTAGAAGCAGTCATGAAGCAGAGTGGTTAGGAAGGCCTAGGATGCTGCAGCAAGGATGGGGCTTCAACTTTAAACACTATTGGCTGAAAAAATGCATAGCCTAAAAGTTGAGAATTGTGTTTTATCTGACAGGCAAAACTAAGGACTGAAGCCCAGATAGCTCTGAGGGACTGTTTTGAAGAGGTGAGGAAAGAGCCAGGATATTCAGGAGTTTTTGTAACAAAGCCCAGGTAGTTGGAACCTCACAAGATTGCTGTTAAGTCAGATGTCTCAAGTCAATGACTTGAGCTTGCTTTTCTGTGTGTGGGAAGATGTGAGTCTGAGCTGATTAAAATGGTTCCTCTGTTACCCATCTCAGTTGTCGAGGGCCAGTCGCCTGTTTCTCTCCATCCTGAATCCTCTCAGGGTGCACAGTAGGGGCGGCTGCAGTGGCTGCCAGCTCAATGGCCCCGACATCCTTTGTTTACTGATACGGCGCTAGTGGTAGAGAACCTGCCTGCAGTGGGGTTCAGCTGAGACTGGGGTTTGATCCCTGGGTTGGGAAGATCCCCTGGAGAAGGGCCTGGCCACTCACTCCAGTATTCTCGTCTAGAGAATCCCATGGACAGAGGAGCCTGGCAGGCTATGGTCCATAGGGTTGCAAAGAGTTGGACACGACTGAAGCGACAGCATGCACACCCATGGCAGGTGACGTTCTCCATCCACGGTGTGAGAGAGTTAACTTCGGCAGGTCAGTGAGGAGGAGGTGAACAGTCTGTCTTTTTTTAACATTCTTTTGCCTTAGACACGTAGGCAATAGTATCTGTTATTCAAGGACATGCTTTTTTTGAGCTCAGAATGTATGTTATAGGAGAAGGTCTGGGTAAAACTTCCACAGCCTTGAGCTCTGGGTTATCCCGTTCCTTCTGGCTAACCTCACGCTGATGTCATCCCAGGAAAGGGTCTGGGCAAAACGTTCACAACCAAGAGGTAAGTTTTTCTGTTCTCAGCAGCTAGTACAAAAGTATGTAATTCCATGCTTAAAACTAGCACAGAGCTTTCAGGATGGCAGAGTAGAAGGCTGTGTGCCCATCTTCTGTGAGGACTCCAGAATTGCAACTCACTGCTGAACAACCATCGACAGGAGAATGTTGGATCCCACTAAAAAAAGATAACCCACGTCCAAGGGCAAAGGAGAGGCCCCAACAAGACAATGGGGTTGGGGGGGTGCAAAATCACATTTAGAATCAAATCCCATACCCACGAGAGATGCTTGGAGGGCTCAAACAAAAGCTTGTGCACACCAGGACCCAGAGACCCCACAGAGACTGAGCCAAACACTCTGAGTGTTTGAGTGTCTCCTGAGGAGGTATGGGTCAGCAGTGGCCTGCGGCGGGGACAGGGCCTCTGGCTGCAGCAGACCTGGGACACGCAGCATGTGGCATGGGCCCTCTTGGAAGAGGTTGCCGTTAGCCCCACCGCAGAGCCACTGAGCAGAACACTCACAGCCTGCAGAACAATTATACCAAAGAAATTCTCACACGGTTAAGAAAGTTCTAGGGCCCACAACCTGGGGACCTGGCCAAGGGACTAAGAATCCTCTGGGAATTTGACTTTGGAGGCCAGTGGGATTGGATTCCAGAACTTCCACAGGGAAACAGACTCGTGGAGGGCTCAAACAGAACCTTGTGCTCACCAGGAGCCAGGAGAAAGGACAAGCCTCTCATCCCTCTCCATCAGAGGGCAGACAGAGTGAAAACCACAGTCACAGAAAACTAGCCAAACTGATCACACGGACCACAGCCTTGTCTAATTCAATGAAACTAAGCCATGCCCTGTGGGGCCACCCAAGACAGCGGGTCATGGTGGAGAGGTCTGACAGAATGTGGTCCACTGGAGAAGGGAACAGCAAACCACTTCAGTATTCTTGCCTTGAGAACCCCATGAACAGTATGAAAAGGCAAAAAGATAGGACACGGAAAGGTGAACTCCCCAGGTTGGTAGGTGCCCAATATGCTACTGGAGATCAGTGGAGAAATAACTCCAGAAAGAATGAAGAGACGGAGCCAAAGCAAAAACAATACCCAGTCGTGTATGTGACTGGTGATGAAGCAAAGTCCAGTGCTGTAAAAAACAATATCACATAGGAACCTGGGATGTTAGGTCCATGAATCAAGGTAAATTAGAAGTAGTCAAATAGGAGATGGCAAGAGTGAGCATAGACATTTAGGAATCAGTGAACTAAAATGGACAGAAATGGGCAAATTTAATTCAGATGACCGTTATATCTCTACTGTGAGCAAGAATCCTTTAGACAAGAATCCTCTAGACAAGAATCCTCATAGTCAACAAAAGCCTGAAATGCAGTACTTAGGTGCAATCTCAAAAATGACAGAATGATCTCTGTTTGTTTCCAGGGCAAATCATTCAATATCACAGTAATCCAAGTCTATGCCCCAACCAGTAATGCTGAAGACGCTGAAGTTGAACTATGCTATGATAACCTACAGGACATTCTAGAGCTGACACCCAAAAAAGATGTCCTTTTTACCATAGGGGACTGGAATACAAAAGTAGGAAGTCAAGACATACCTGGAGTAACAGGCAAGTTTCGCCTTGGAGTACAAAATGAAGCAGGTAAAACGCTAATAGAATTTTGTCAAGAGAACGCACCGGTCATAGCAAACTCCCTCTTCCAACAACACAAGAGAAGATTCTACACATGGACATCACCAGATGGTAAATACCAAAATCAGACTGATTATATTCTTTGCAGCCAAAGATAGAGAAGCTCTATCTATACAGTCAGCAAAAACAAGACTGGGAGCTGACTGTGGCCCAGATCATGAACTCCTTATTGCCAAATTCAGACGTAAATTGAAGAAAGTGGGGAAAACCACAAGACCATTCACGTATATCCTAAATCAAATCTCTTACAGTTATACAGTGGAAGTGACAAATAGATTCAAGGGATTAGATCTGATAGACAGAGTGACTGATGAACTATGGACGGAGGTTCATGACATTGTGCAGGAGGCAGGGATCAAGAGCATCCACCAGGAAAAGAAATGCAAAAAGGTAAAGGGCTGTCTGGGGAGGCCTGACCAGTGGCTGAGAAGAGAAGAGAGGCTAAAGGCGAAGGAGGAAAGGAAAGATATGCCCATCTGAACGCAGAGTTCCAAAGAACAGCAAGGAGAGATAAGAAAGCCTTTCTCGGCAATCAGTGCAAATAAATAGAGGAAAAAAATAGAATGGGAAAGACTAGAGATCTCTTCAAGAAAATTAGAGCTACCAAGGGAATATTTCATGCAAAGATGGGCTCAATAAAGGACAGAAATGGTATGAACCTAACAGAAGCAGAAGATATTAAGAGGTGGCAAGAATACACAGAAGAACTGTACGAAAAAGATCTTCACAACCAGATAATCACGATGGTGTGATCACTCACCTAGAGCCAGACATCCTGGAATGTGAGTCCAGTGGGCCTTAGAAAGCGTCACTATGAACAAAGCTAGTGGAGGTGATGGAATTCCAGTTGAGCTATTTCAAATCCTGAAAGATGATGCTGTGAAAGTGCTACACTCAATATGTCATCAAATTTGGAAACTCAGCAGTGGCCACAGGACAGGAAAAGGTCAGTTTTCATTCCAGTCCCCAAAAAAAGGCAATGCCAAGGAATGCTCAAACTTATTGCACAATTGTACTCATCTCACACGCTAGCAAAGTAATGCTCAAAATTCTCCAGGCCAGGCTTCAACACTATGTGAACCAAGATTGTCCAGATATTCAAGCTGGATTATAAAAGGCAGAGGAAGCAGGGATCAAATTGCCAACATCTGTTGAATCATAAAAAAAGCAAGAGAATTCCAGGAAAACATCTATTTCTGCTTTATTGATTATGCCAAAGCCTTTGACTGTGTGGATCACAACAAACTGTAGAAAATTCTGACAGAGATGGGAATACCAGACCACCTTACCTGCCTCCTGAGAAATCTGTATGCAGGTCAAGAAGCAACAGTTAGAACCTGACATGGAACAACAGACTGGTTCCAAATAGAGAAAGGAGTACGTCAAGGCTGTATATTGTCACCCTGCTTATTTAACTTCTATGCAGAGTACATCATGTGAAATGCCAGACTGGATGAAGCTCAAACTGGAATCAAGATTGCCAGGAGA
>NW_011494946.1:3989321-3989935 GCF_000754665.1 Bison bison bison
CTGACTCCTTTGAAAAGTCCCTGATGCTGGGAAAGATTGAAGGCAGGAGGAGAAGGGGACGACAGAGGATGAGATGGTTGGATGGCATCACTGACCTAATGGACATGCGTTTGAGCAAGCTCTAGGAGTTGGTGATGAACAGGGAAGCCTGGTGTGCTGCAGTCCACTGGGTCACAGCGAGTCAAACATGACTGAGCAACTGAACTGAAGTGATAGGGTAGGTACTCCAATCAGTATCCCCACTTCACAGTTCAGAAATATTAATAAGAGGCACAGAGAAGTTCAAATTCAAAAAACTGGTAAAGTTAGAATTTGAACCTGAGAACTATATTCAGTGTCTTGTGATAAAATAGTGGAAAAGAATATGATAAAGAATATATTGTACATAGAGTATGTGTAACTGAATCACTTCTCTATACAGCAGAACTTAGCACATTGTAAATCCACTATGCTGCTGCTAAGTCGCTTCAGTTGTGTCCAACTCTGTGCGACCCCATAGACGACACCCCACCAGGCTCTGCCGTCCCTGGGATTCTCCAGGCAAGAACACTGGAGTGGGTTGCCATTTCCTTCTCCAATGCAGGAAAGTGAAAAGTGAAAGTGACGTCGCTTAG
>NW_011494946.1:3990035-3996797 GCF_000754665.1 Bison bison bison
GAGACAGGAGTACGTCAAGGCTGTATATTGTCACCCTGCTTATTTAACTTCTATGCAGAGTACATCATGTGAAATGCCAGACTGGATGAAGCTCAAACTGGAATCAAGATTGCCAGGAGATATATGAGTAACCTCAGATATGTAGATGACACCACTCTCATGGCAGAAAGTGAAGAGGAACTAAAGAGTCTTTGATGAAGTTGGAAGTTGGTCAGTTGTGTCCGACTCTGCGAATTGACTATGACAGAATACTGGAGTGGGTAGCCTTTCCCTTTTCCAGGGGGTCTTCCCAACCCAGGTTTCGAACCCAGGTCTTCCACATCACAGGCAGATTCTTTACCAGCAGAGACAGAAAAAGCAAAGAAGAACTAAAGATCCTCCTGATGAAAATGAAAGAGGAGAGTGAAAAAGCTGGCTTGAAACTCAACATTCAAAAAACTAAGATCATGGCACGTGGTCCCATCACTTCATGGCCAATAGATGGGGTAACAGTGGAAACAGTGGCAAAGTTTATTTTTTGGGGCTCCAAAATCACTGCAGACGGTGCCTGCGGCCATGAAATTAAAAGATGCTTGCTTCTGGGAAGAAATGCTGTGACAAACCTAGACAGCATATTAAAAAGCAGAGACATTACTTTGCTGACAGAGGTCCCCCTAGTCGAATCTGTGGTTTTTCCAGTGGTCATGTATGGATGTGAGAGTTGGACTATAAAGAAAGCTGAGTGCTGAAGAATTGATGCTTTTGAACTGTGGTGTTGGAGAAGACTCTTGAGAATCTCTTGGACTGCAAGAAGATCTAACCAGTCCATCCTAAAGGAGATCAGTCCTGAGTATTCGTTGGAAGGACTGATGCTGAAGCTTAAACCCAAATACTTTGGCCACCTGATGTGAAGAACTGACGCATTGGAAAAGACCCTGATGCTGGGAAAGATTGAAGGTGGGAGGAGCAGGGGACAACAGAGGATGAGATGGTTGGATGGTATCACCAACTTGATGGGCATGAGTTTGGGTAAACTCCGAGAGTTGGTGATGGACAGGGAGGCCTGACGTGCTGCAGTCCATGGGGTCACCAAGAGTCAGACACGACTGAGCGACTGAACTGAACTAAAACTAACAAGGTGGGTAATCTTTCTACCCCTTTCTGATGTCTGTGTCAGAAGCTTTTCTCTGTCACTATCGCTTTAATAAAACATCTACTACACAAAGCTCTGAGTGACTGAGACTGTCTTTGGTCCTGGAGTTGAATCTTCTCCTTTGGGGACTACGAATCTGGCTGAACACCATAAGCTTTCATGTATCAATAGGAAGGTCAGAAGAGACTGTACTCAGGAAGTCAGAATTGAGCAGACTTCCGAGAAGTCAAAGAGGAAGCCCCATTGCTGTCCTGGAGAGAGCGTTTGAGATGCAGGGGACACTCAGCGCAGAGGCCTCGGGGTGAGCATGCCTGGAGGTGTGAGCAACAGCAAGCACGCCGGAGTGGCTGGGACGGAGGGAAGCGTGGGAGCAGCAGGGGTCAGGACAGACTGGTGATGGGGGACCGGTCACAGAGGCCCCTGTGGGTCAGAGCCACTGAAGTGTCTTCCAGCATGTACAGCAGCGATACGATTTAACTGATGGGTTTAAAGGGCCATCTGGATGCCGGGTGGAGAGCCAACTGTCAGGCTCCCTGGGTAGAAGGAGCCCTTGACATGGATTTTTGAAATTCCTTTTCTCTGCCCCTCTTCCCCACTGGCCTGTAGAATCCTGGAGTCAAGGAGTGGTTTGTGGTCTCCTGTTTCTAGCACAGCTGCTGGTAGAGGCAAAGGCAGTGCAAAGGCCCTGAGGCTTCTTTACTGAATGAAAAGAAGGCCAACAGGACAAATAATTACTGCTCTTGTTTTGCAGAAAGGAAAAATGGGAACTTAAGGACGTTTAAGTGATTGCCCAGAGTCAAAACAGGGTCAGCACCAGAACCAAGGTCTTCTGCGTCTAAGGCCAGGGTTCCTAACAACTTGGGACAAAGACAGGCCTTACTACAAGATACACTGGAGTTGGTGAAAAGAAGTCTTGAGTTAAATTGTGCAGACCTTTATGAAAAGCCAAGGCATTGTGACTTCATGTAGTAATCGTGATAATAGCTAACGTCACAGTAACAAAAGATGACATACACGAGCCTGTCAGGAGATCCGCTGCACATGGCTACTTAGGAAAGGCAGATTAAAAAACAGCATTTGAAGTATAAATTGCATGTATCTAATATGTGAGCATCACAGGAAGGATGCTCACCAAATGCTAGTGATGCTTATTTCAGGGAGTTTTTATTTTCTTCTTTGTTGTTTCCTGAATTGTTTGAACTTACTACAAGAAGAATGTAAAAGCAGAAGGGTTCAAATAAAAAGGTTTGATGTTACAAAGGTAACACTGAGCCAGCAGTTACATGCACTTTGCAGTTTTGTGGCGCCTGAATGACCCAGGTTCCTTTGTAAATTCCGGGGTAGGCACTTTTTACTTGACTCTGGATGCCTGGTGTGCAAAGCCTGCCACAGACAGGTGTGCGGCAGGGCATGCGGGATAAATCCAAGTGCCTCTGTGAGCACTAGTTCATATAATTTTCAACAGACACAGGGAGGGGGCTGGCGCTCAGGAATGACATAAACACAGGCCCCCTGTGGAGGGAGTTGCATTGCTTTCCTGATGGGCCTTGCCCCAGCGCTCGGGAGACCAGAAATCCTTTTAAGAAGCCTGAACAGTAGATTTACAGATGTGTGATGCCTGGTCTCAGGTCCCACCACCCTCTACAAAAATAGATTTTTCAACGGAAGAGTTTTAGTAACGAGTCAGTGATGTGGCAAGGTTTACTCTGATCACACTTGAGTCTAGCCTTTTGGTTTTGATGACAGTTGCCGTCACTGTGGGATGACATCATTCTCAAGAAAACCTTTTATTTATTTACTTTTATTTCTTGGGCCACACCAAAAGAGTTGCAGGACCTTAGTTTTCCGACCAGGTATCTAACCTGGGCCCTCGGCAGTGAGAGCACCAAGTCCAGGGAATTCCCAGGAAAACCTTCTTTTAAAATCAGCACCTAAGGGTTCCTTTCTGATGGGGCAATTCCTTGATTATTCAAGTTCTCAAAAAAGTCCTGAGTTTTGCTCTATAAATCCTCTGTTTAGTTTTTAATCTTTTTAGAAAAATAATTAGGAGGGGATGGCCTTAAGCCATGCGTTTAAAATCAGTGGTTGAAAAAAGTATTTCCACTCCTATTTTTTGTTCGCCATAGTCCCACCACCCCAACACAAAATCTCTTTATTTGTCCATGTTTTTTGAGGTTCTTAACAAAAATGCACACATAATCAAAGGGTTAGTCACCATCCTCCGGTCTTCTTTATTCACTTCACATTAGATAACAAACATATTCATGATGATTTTGTAAATGTAATTTTTATTTTATATTAGACTGTATTTGGTTCACAATGTTGTGTTAGCTTCAGGGATACAGCACAGTGAGTCAGTTAGACACACATACATCCATTCCTTTTCAGAGTCTTTTCCCAGGTAGGTTTTTACAGACTACTGAGTAGAGTCCCCTGTGCTATGTAGACATACATACATCCATTCCTTTTCAGAGTCTTTTCCCAGGTAGGTTTTTACAGACTACTGAGTAGAGTCCCCTGTGCTACGTATAACAGGTTCTTATTGATTACAGTGGTTTTTAAATTTCAGCTGCACAGTAGCTTATGTAGGCAACGACACTGTACAGACCCACCGCCACGTGGCAGATGCGTGGCCTGCTGCTGCGTTTTGCTGGCGTTTAATGGGGTGAACAAAGAAATCTTTACCATTTGACTGTTTTATTCTGCAGCTATGAGCAAAATCTTAACTGCCCCTTCCTTCTTTCAGGCCCTTAATCAGTGAATCAATGTGCCCTTATTTATTTTTTAACAGCATTTTGAGGTATCCTGCTGCTGCTGCTGCTAAGTCGCTTCAGTTGTGTCCGACTCTGTGCGACCCCATAGATGGCAGCCCATCAGGCTTCCCCGTCCCTGGGATTCTCCAGGCAAGAACACTGGAGTGGGGTGCCATTTCCTTCTCTAATGCAGGCAAGTGAAAAGGGAAAGGGAAGTCACTCAGTCATGTCCGACCCTCAGCGACCCCATGGACTGCAGCCTTCCAGGCTCCTCCGTCCATGCTGACACGAAATGAATAGCACCTATTTAGTGCACAGTTTGGTCACTTTTGACAGACGCATCAATGTGTGAAGCTGTCACCACAGTCACCCCGGTGGACATCTATCACCCCCAGAAGTCGGCACGTGTGCCTTTGTGGTCACTCCCTACACACGCTCTCTTGACGCAACTGCTGCACCGCTTGCTGTCCTCTAGGTGGTTTGCACTTGCCAGAGGTTTATATTAATGAATGTTATATTATGTACTCTTTTTTTCTGGCTTCTTTAATTCTGCATAATTATTAAAATTTTTGGAAGATAACTTCATATTTAAAATATTAATATTTATTAAAATGTCCAGCTACACATGCAAACTATCACAATACAGATTATAATATGCTGCTTTCCATCAGTTCAGACTATACTCCCAAATGAAGTAAAGAACACCTAAGTTGTCAGAGGATCTTATGTATCATTATAAATAAAGACTTCTGCATCCACTTGATCCTGGTTACTAACTCTCTATTAATACATCTTTAAATACAGAGTTTTTCAAGCATTTTTTACTTTTATGTTTAAATTAAACTGTTTCTCCTACCTTCTTTGGAGTCACCCAGGGGTTTCTTGAATTCAGGTCAGTTCAGTCGCTCAGTCGTGTCTGACTCTTTGTGACCCCATGGACTGAAGCATGCCAGGCCTCCCTGTCCGGCACCAACTCCTGGAGTTTACTCAAACTCATGTCCATTGAGTCAGTGATGCCATCCAACCATCTCATCCTCTGTCGTCCCCTTCTCCTCCCGCCTTCAATCGTTCCCAGCATCAGGGACTTTCCAAGGAGTCAGCTCTTCGCATCAGGTGGCCAAAGTATTGGAGTTTCAGCTTCAGCATCTATCCTTCCAATGAACATTCAGGACTATTTCCTTTAGAATGGACTGGTTGGATCTCCTTGCAGTCCAAGGGACTCTCAAGAGTCTTCTCCAACACCACAGTTCAAAAGCATCACTTCTTCAGTGCTTAGCTTTCTTTATAGTCCAACTCTCACATCCATACATGACTACTGGAAAAATCTTAGCTTTGACCAGATGGACCTTTGTTAGCAAAGTAATGTCTATGCTTTTTAATATGCTGTCTAGTTTCATCATAGCTTTTCTCCCAAGGAGCAAGCATCTTTTAATTTCATGACTTCAGTCACTGTCTGCAGTGATTTTGGAGCCCAAGAAAATAGTCTGTCACTGTTTCCATTGTTTCCCATCTATTTGCCATAAAGTGATGGGACAGATGCCATGACCTTATTTTTCTGAATGTTGAGTTTTAAGCCAACTTTTTCACTCTCTTCTTTCACTTTCATCAAGAGTCTCTTTAATTCCTCTTCACTTTCTGTCATAAGGGTGTCATATGCATATCTGAGATTATTGATATTTCTCTGGCAATCTTGATCCCAGCTTGTGCTTCATCCAGCCTGGCATTTCGCCTGATATACTCTGCATAGAAGTTAAATAAGCAAGGTGACAATATACAGCCTTGACATACTCCTTTCCCAATTTGGAACCAGTCCCTTGTTCCATGTCTTGATCTAACTGTTGCTTCTTGACCTGCATACAGATTGTTCAGGAGGCAGTTCACAACAGGCTGATCCAGTTCAGGAGGCTGATCTACAACAGCCTTTGGCTAAAGGCTTTGGCATAGTCAATAAAGCAGGATTAGATGTTTTTCTGGAACTCTATTGCTTTTTCTATGATCCAACAGATGTTGGCAATTTGATCTCTGGTTCCTCTGCCTTTTCTAAATCCCACTTGAACATCTGGCAGTTCACAATTCATGTACGTTGAAGCCTCGCTTGGAGAATTTTGAGCGTTATTTTGCTAGTGTGTGAAATGAGTGCAATTGTGCGATAGTTTGAACATTCTTTGGCATTGCCTTTCTTTGGGATTAGAATAAAAACTGATCTTTTCTGTTCCTGTGGCCACTGCTGAGTTTTCCAAATTTGCTGACATATTGAGTGCACCACTTTCAGGATTTGAAATAGCTCAACTGGAATTCCATCACCTCCACTAGCTTTGTTTGTAGTGATGCTTCCTAAGGCCCACTTGACTTCGAATTCCAGGATATCTGGCTCTAGGTGAGTGATCACAGCATTGTGGTTATCTGGGTCATGAAGCTCTTTTTTGTATAGTTCTTCTGTGTATTCCTGCCACCTCTTCTTAATATCTTTCTTATATTATCTTTCACATTTAATTAAGTGCATTGGTTCTTGGTGTCCATGGATTCACTTATTTTTCTTTTCAAAGTTTTACTAAAATACACATTCAAGCAAGTTTATTCTCAAAATGGTATCACACAGTTATTTTGACATTTGTCCATGTAGTCGCATATTCTTTTTTATTGTTGAATAGTATTTCATCATATATCAGAATTTTTCTGTTCACCTGTTGATCAACATTTGGGTTATTTCCAGTTTAGGACTTTTAAACCCAGTATTAACCGTTGCTACAGACATTTCTGTGTAAGTCTTTGTATGGACATGCATTTTCGTGTCTCATATGGGAAGCCAGGAGTGCAGTGTCTGGATCATATGGTGGATGGGTGTTTGACTCTGTCATTGCCAAACTTCTCCGTTTT
>NW_011494946.1:3996897-4004575 GCF_000754665.1 Bison bison bison
TTTTGCACTCCCACCAGCAGTGTGGGAGAGTCCCAGCCTCTGCACGTCCTTGCTGACACTTGGCGTAGTCAGTCCTTTTGATTCTGCTTTTAAAACAGATGTGTCGTAGTTTTAACTTGCATTTCCCTGATGGCTGATGGTTTTGGACATCTTTTCATGTGTTTATCTGTCATCCACACAACTTCTTTGTGGAAGTATCCAAATCACTTGGTCATTGTTTTATTGAATCACTTGTTTTTTCAATTACTGAATTTTGAGAGTTCTTTATTTTGGGAGTAAGTTTCTTATCAAATATATTCTGTGCAAATAAATATTTTTTCCAACTTCTATCTTGTTTTCTCATTCTTTTAATTGTGACATCTGAAGACCAGAAGTTTTAAATTTTGATGCAATCCAATTTGTCCTTTTTTGAATTGTAGTTTGGGCATCATAGCTAAGAAATCTTTGCCTGCCCGAGGTCATAAAGATTTTCTTCTGTATTTTCTTCTAGAACTTTTAACATTTTAGGTTTTACACTTAACCCATTTTCAGTTCATTTTTAGAAATGATGTAAAGTATGGATTATTATTGTTTAATTTGAATATCCAAATTGTTATAGCACCATTTGTTGAAAAGACCATCCTTTCTCCACACCTTTGGGTGAAAAAACCAGGGTCCATGTACGTGTGGGTCCCTTTTTGGGCTCTCTGTCTGTTTCACTTTATCTCTTGTCAATACCGGATGTGAATGTTTAACGATCAGCCCTTGCGAAGGACCCTGCTTGCCATCTATAAGTGGTGTGAGCACTCTTATTGTGGCTAATTTCAAGTCTCTTTTGTCCTTCCTTCTTCTCTTCCCCATCCCTCTTTCATCCCCTTTTCCCCCTCACTTCCTCTTTCCTTCTTCTCGCTCTATTTTCTTATTCTCTGCCCCTTTCCTTCTCCAGAATTTGCATTCCACAACGGAAAGATACAAATGTCTGTCTTAGTCATTGCTTAGAAATGCCAGACACACAATAATTGCTCCATAAATATTTGGTGAATGAGTGAATGATTTTTAATGCTGCACTTCCAGCATTTAAGAACTGTACAAAGTAGGTGGTATGATTTTTCATGAAAACATTTTAAATGTTACTTTCCACTTACAGTTATTACAAAATATATAATACAAGATGAAAAAAGTGAAACTGTTGGTTGCTCAGTTGAGTCCAACTCTTTGTGACCCCGTGGACCCCAGGCTCATTGGTCCATGGAACTCTCCAGGCGAGAATACTGGAGTGGGTTGCCATTCCCTCCTCCAGGGGACCTTCCTGACTCAGGGACCGAACCCAGGTCTCATGCATTACAGGCAAACTCTTTACAGTCTCAGCCACAAGGCTCAGATGTATTGATAAATATCTATCAGTCAAATCTTTATCCATTCATCATTGATGGACATTTAGGTTGCTTCTGTATCTTGGCGATTGTAAATAATGCTGCTGTGAATGTTGGGGTGTGTAGCTGGCGTAGTTTTAAAATAACCAAATAATGTTCAGCACTTTCCAGTTTGCAGAGCACTGCCTGGTGTGGGACATGACCGAGGCATCATTGTGAGAAGCAAGGTGTTCCCCTCCCATGCTTTACAGCTGAGGAAACAAAGATTCGGAGAGCTGGAGGTGCGCACCATGGTCACACTGCGAGCGACGTCATCTGCGGGTCTACTCCCAGTCTGGGGCTCTTCCCAAGGCTGCTGGTGACTGCCTGGTTCTGAGGGGCCCCAGCAGGGAGGCTCCGGGGAGAGTCATCCCAGGGAAGATGAAGGATGTGGGGGAGAGCAGGGATGGGCAGTTATATCAGGGCGAGGCTTACCCTCTGCTGGATGGTGCCTCTCACCTTGGCCAGCACGGCGGTGCCCTCAGACTCCCCCAACCTGTTCCTGTCACTGGACGTTCACCGCCCGCTCCCCCAGACCCGGGGTCCCTGTCTTCTCACACGTCTATAAAAATGAACTGCAGAGACCGCAATCAGAGATCCACGGGCCGAATGCAGTCCCTATGCATGACTTCTTTAGCCCCTACCCCGTTTTAAAATGTGGGTCAGTCTACAGAGCGGCGTCTTCACGTGGGTGGTTGATTTCTTTTGGCAAAGAGGGGAATCTGGCCCGCGAGTCCCACAGGCCCTTCTGGTCACTCCCTGAGACCAGATACATCCAGGTCGCCATGGTGTCCACGATTTCCATCACTTCCCCAACCTCAAGGGCAGCCAGCACCTGCTGTTCACCCTCACGTTATTATTTTTCTTATTGATGAGAAGCGTATCTCTGAACCCGTATCTCTATCAAAAGGAGGAACACAAAATATGTAGAGCCTAATGATTTTATGGCGTCACAATAGGTTGTCGCTGAGTCTGAGAGCCTAGGTTTACAGCTGCTTGCAAACACACCCTCCCAACAATCCAACAAAGAAGGCTTGGAGAACCTCCATTAGGTAGCGAGCCTGGGGTTCAGGGGCTTCCTGGGTGATGCTAGTGATAAAGATCGCCCCTGCCAATGCAGGAGATCCAAGAGACTAGGGTTCCATCCCTGGGTTGGGAAGATCCCCTGGGGGAGGGCATGGCAACCCACCGCAGTATTCCTGCCTGGAGAAACCCACGGACAGAGGAGCCTGGCGGGCTGCAGTCCCGGGGGTCACGAAGAGTGGAGCACGACCGAAGCAACTTAGCACACACACCTGGGGTTCAGAGAGGTTGAGGGGCTCACCCGAGGCTCTATAACTAATTGGAAAGAGATGTAAAACTTGAAGGCACGTCTCACCTGGCGTAGAAATCTGCATAAACTGCATTTGCAGCGACATGCTGCTTTTGTGTTCACTGCACCTTGGGTGCAAGCTGGTGGGCCAGCCCTGTGTAACCTTCCGTGCGCCCATCAGGTGGCGCCCGAAGCCAGTAAAGCTTTCCAAGACAATGCCTTTGTGGAAATTGGTTTTCTTCCATTATTACTGAATTTTAAGCCAGAATGGTTTTTCCTCTTTCTTAAAAGGAAAAAAGTCTTTCAGCACAAAATAGAGCGTGTCTTTCGTGCCAGGCGTAAAATGAAATTTGCCTTAATCCATCGCCTGGGGAGAACGTGTTTATGTGTCACAATTGACATCTGTTAAATTTTAAATGAAGTAAGCAAGCAATAAGAAGGTCTGAACCACATTCTTTGTTCAAGAAGTCATGCAGACACTGCTCAGCTGCTCTGTACAATTAGGAAGAAAACAAGCACCTTTTCTTCCCTAGCAAGCAAGGCTGAAAGCCTTAGTGAGGAGAAAGACAGGGTGGCTGGAGCTGGGCTCTGAGATGTTAACTCGTGGGTTCAGGCCCAGCAGGGATGACCTGCTTCCGCCCAGAGGGCCTCCCCCTCCTCCTCTGCTCCCCTCTTTTCTTTTTTGCAAAATGTAAGAAAGTGTCAGGAACTTCAGAGCAGCCAGATCAGTTTTAACCACCAGCATATTTTATGATGGAATCTATTCTTAAACCAATAAGCATTTGGTCTTTTGTATTTCACCCTGGCAAGGAAGCTGAAATCAATACCTCTAAAGTTAGCCCTTCCTCCCTGTTATGCAAGCTTCATTATTAAAAAGAATGAGAGTGGACACAATTCCAATATGCAGCTTCAGCATCTATTAACAATGTGGGCCTTTTGTAGATGTACTAGGATCATCAACCCTGGAGAAGGGAATGGCTACCCACTCCAGTATTCTTGCCTGAAGAATCCCATGGACAGAGGAGCCTGGCAGGGTACAGCCCATGGGGTCACAAAGAGTCGGATACAACTCAGCAACTTAGCACACTCCGGATCATCACATGAGAAAGGGAGGCCTTGCCTAGAAAACAAAATGTTATAGTTGTTGAGTGGTGTGTTTGGGTATTTGAATTTTTTGATAAATGTGGGAATAGGAAGCAAAGCTCCCTTCATTGGCTGTGAATGGAAGTGAAAATATTAGTCGCTCAGTCGTGTCCAACTCTCTGTGACCCCATGAACTGTGGCCCACCAGGCTCCTCTGTCCATGGGATTCTCCAGGGAGGAACACTGGAGTGGGTTGCCATTCCCTTCTCCAGGGGATCTTCCTGACCCAGGGATCGAACCTGAGTCTTCTGCGTCTTCTGCGTTAGCAGGCAGGTTCTTTACCACTGGTGCCACTGGGAAGCAATCTAGTGTATTATAAATTCTGATTTCTAGATTTCTGGTCTAGTAATCTACTTCTTCATTCCTACATTGATAAATTTCCTAAATTATAGTGCTTGGAAATATGTCCTACCATATGGTAGGGCTTGTCCCCTTCCAGTTTAAAACATTATGTTAGTTCCTCACAAAGAGGTTCTTCCAGTGGAATTTTAAAGTCACTTTGGCAGGTTAAAAGAGTAAAGTCCTATTAAATGTGTGGGTTGGTTTGGAAACAGGCCGTGTCTTGGCCGCCTTGTGCCTTCCCATTCAGAGGCGCGCGGCTTCCCTGCACTACTCAGCCTTCCTTCTGTCCAGGTTGCTGTTTCTGTTGTATTTGCTCCCACATATAGTATCATTTTTGTTGCTTCTGTGAATGTGATGTTTTCCTCATCCTGTTTTCCAGTTTGTGTGACTGAACACTGTTCCACTGCGTGCCTGTGTCGCGCTTATCCGTTCATCCTGGCGGCCATTTGGACATTCGCACCTTCTGTGAAAAGCGCTGCCGTGGCTGTGCGTGCCGGTGCCCGTGCGGCTCCCTGCCTGCGGTCCCTCGGTGTGGGCCCGGGACTGGATGGCAGGTCACCCAGCAACTCTGCACTGACTCTGAGGATCTCGAAACTGGGTTCCACAGCAGCCGAGCCATTCTGCACTCCCACCAGTAATGTACAAACTCCAGTTCTCCACGTCCTCACCAATGCTGGCCGTAATTTTAAAAAATTACCATCTTAGTGGTATTGAGGTGGTATCTCATTGTTGTTTTCACTTGCATTTCCTTAATGAGTAATGATGCTGAGCATCTTTTCACATGTTTATGGGTTCTTCTACATCTTCTTTGGAGAAATGTCTGTTGAACTCCATTGCCCATTTTGTAAGGAATTGTTTGTCTTTTTGTTGTTCGTTTCCTAGCTTTTTGACAAGAAAAACAGCTAATTGAAAGTTGCCATTTTATACAAAATATTTTCAAAAGCAAAAGCTGAAAGACTCAACATAAAATGACTTAAATGATAAAAAATTTTTAAATGTTTGAGTTGGTACTATATGCCAGGTATTGCTCTAACATTTTCCATGTATTAATTTATTTAATTTTAACAACACTAATGAAGAGATGAACCAAAGCAAAAAAAAAAAAAAAAAAAACCAATGCAGGTGTAGATGTGACTGGTGATGAAAGTAAAGTCCGATGCTATAAAGAACAATATTGCATAGGAACCTGGAATGCTAGGTCCGTGAATCAAGGTAAATTAGAAGTGGTCAAACAGGAGCTGGCAAGAGTGAACATCGACATTTTAGAAATCAGTGAACTAAAATAGACAGGAATAGGAGAATTTAATTCAGATGACCATTGTATCTACTACTGTGGGCAAGAATCCCTTAGAAGAAATGGAGTAGCCATCATAGTCAACAAGAGTCCAAAATGCAGTACTTGGGTGCAGTCTCAAAAACGACAAAATGATTTTTGTTCATTCCCAAGGCAAACCACTCAACAACACAGTAATCCAAGTCTGTGTCCCAACCAGTAATGCTGAAGAAGCTGAAGTTGAACAGCTCTAAGGCTTCCCTGTGGCTCAGAGGATAAAGCGTCTGCCTGCAATGCAGGAGACCTGGGTTCAATCCCCAGATCAGGAAGATCCCCTGGAGAAAGAAATGGCACCCTACTCCAGTATTCTTGCCTGGAGAATCCCATGGAGAGAGGAGCCTGGTGGGCTACAGTCCACAGGGTTGCAAAGAGTCGGACACGACTGAGTGACTTCACACACACAAGAAGACCTACAAGATCTCCTAGAAACAACACCAAAAAAAAGATATCTGTTTTTATCATAGGGGACTGGAATGCAAAAGCACAAAGTCAAGAGATATCTGGAGTAACAGCCAAGTTTGGCCTTGGAGTACAAAACGAAGCAGATAAAAGGCTAACAGAGTTTTGCCAAGAGAACGCACTGGTCATAGCAAACACCCTCTTCCAACAACACAAGAGATGACTCTACACACAGACATCACCAGATGCTCGATACGAAAATCAGGTTGATTTCATTACTTGAAGCCAAAGATGGAAAAGCTCTATACAGTCAGCAAACACAAGACTGGAAGCTGACTGTGGCTCCAATCATGAACTCCTTATTGCAAAATTCAGACTTAAATTGAAGAAAGCAGGGAAAACCACTAGACCATTCAGATATGACCTAAATCAAATCCCTTACGGTTACACAGTAGAAGTGAGAAATAGATTGAAGGGATTAGTTCTGATAGATAGAGTGCCTGATGAACTATGGACGGAGGTTCGTGACATTGTACAGGAGACAGGGATCAAGACCATCCCCAAGAAAAAGAAATGCAACAAGGCAAAATGGTTGTCTAAGGAGGTCTTAAAAATAGCTGAGAAAAAGCTAAAGGCAAAGGAGAAACGGAAAAATATACCCATCTGAATGCAGAGTTCCAAAGAATAGCAGGGAGAGATAAGAAAGGCTTCCTCGGCGATCAGTGCAAAGAAACAGAGGAAAACAATAGAATGGGAATGACTAGAGATCTCTTCAAGAAAATTAGAGATACCAAGGGAACATTTCATGCAAAGATGAGCACAACAAAGGACAGAAATGGTATGGACCTAACAGAAGCAGAAGATATTAAGAAAAGGTGGCAAAATACACAGAAGAACTATTAAAAAAAAGATCTTCATGACACAGATAACCAGGATGGTGTGATCACTCACCTAGAGCCAGACATCCTGGAATGTGAAGTCAAGTGGGCCTTAGAAAGCATCACTACGAGCAAAGCTAGTGGAGGTGATGGAATTCCAGTTGAGCTATATCAAATCCTAAAAGATGATGCTGTGAAAGTGCTGCACTCAATATGCCAGCAAATTTGGAAAACTCAGCAGTGGCCACAGGACTGGAAAAGGTCAGTTTTCATCCCAACCCCTAAGAAAGGCAATGCCAAAGAATGTTCAAACTACTGCACAATTGTACTTGTCTCACACACTAGCAAAGAAATGCTAAAAATTCTCCAAGCCAGGCTTCAACAATATATGAACTGAAAATGTCCAGATGTTCAAGCTGGATTTAGAAAAGGCAGAGGAACCAGAGATCAAATTGCCAACATATGTTGGATAATAAAAAAAGCAAGAGAATTCCAGAAAAACATCTACATCTGCTTTATTGACTATGCCAAAGCCTTTGTGTGGATCACAACAAACTGTGGAAAATTCTTCAAGAGATGGGAATACCAGACCACCTTACCTGCCTCCTGAGAAATCTGTATGCATGTTGAGAAGCAACAGTTAGAACTGGACATGGAACAATGGACTGGTTCCAAATAGGGAAAGGAGTTCATCAAGGCTGTGTATTGTCACCCTGTTTATTTAACTTCTGTGCAGAGTACATCATGTGAAATGCTGGGCTGGATGAAGCACAAGCTGGAATCAAGACTTTCAGGAGAAATATCAATAACCTCAGATATGCAGATGACACCACCCTTATGGCAGAAAGTGAAAAAGAACTAAAGAGCCTCTTGATGAAAG
>NW_011494946.1:4005230-4011878 GCF_000754665.1 Bison bison bison
CCAACAGCTTCTACAGAATTCCCTTGAGCTTGTGAAGCTCAAGGCCAGTGATATTTCCTCTTTCCCTGGTGATTCCACGCCCTTGAGATTTCTCCTAAGCCTTCTCTTTGATTCCTTCTAGGACATGCTGCAGCGCATACAGGAGATTTTGAAATTCTGTTGCACAGCTATTTGCAAAACCCCGTCTGCCAACTTCTCTCCTGCCTCTGTTTCCCTCTGCGGATCACACGGGAACGTGTGCCTATAGCGTGATCTTGATATGTTCACAGTGATTACAAATTTAAACTGTAAGCCCCAACACCCATAAAATCCTAGTCTCCCTATATAAAAATTCCCCAAAGTGGGGCTTAATTTCACATGCTTGCCAAATCCTAAATTCCGAAGAAAAAGCTGATTTACCTTTGTGCTGAAACTGTAGTTCAACAAAGCTCTTGACTCTGGGGACGCACACTGGTGTCCCTGGCAGCACCTTATAGCAGTGATTTATGTTAGGGCTCTCCCTGATATTTTAAATGCCATTGAACTGTCTTGGCTAAAGAGAAGTGGGCAAAGGTTTCTACCAAAGTATCTCGGGCAGGCTCCCCAAATGACCAGAGTGAAGTAATCTTGGGACAAATCCTTTCGGACGGTGGGTTTTCTGCCTGGGACCTTGTGAATTTTCCTTTTCCTTTCATCTTTCTACACCCTGCCCCCAAGCCCATTTTAATGTATTTCTGATAATGAAAACAAAAGCACACACACTTAACCTTCTAAAAGGCAGATGAAAGCCATTCACTTCAGAATCTGAGACACGTATCTGTAAGCACCTGATCACTGAATCGGGAGGAGAAGGGGAGACAGAGGATGAGCTGGCTGGACAGCATCACTGACTCAATGGACATGAGTGTGAGCAAGTGCCAGGAGTTGGTGATGGACAGGGAGGCCTGGTGTGCTGCAGTCCATGGGGTTGCTGAGAGTCGGACACAACTGAGCGACTGAACTGAAGGGAACTGGTCACTGAATCTACACGATGGTCATCCTGCAATGACTCTGGAACTTTTGTGAGGTGACTGCGGTTTCACAAAAAGCCAGCTTTAGCCTGAAAGCTTGTGGGAGTGAATTTCTTGTTAGAGAAAGGTAGGGAGTTTCCCAGCACACGAAGGATTCAAGCAGAGGGTAGTTGACCTTGTGTCCAGGATTCCTGATTTCAGAGAGGCTGAAGGTAAAGAATTTAAGATCTCTTCCGAAGGATTCTAAGATGAGTCAGAAAAGACTCTTTATTCACGTGATGTTTTACAAATCATAAAACCGTTATGTCACTTCACCTTCAAAACAACTCTGGGGGGGATGGGTTTATCACTTTCATTTTAGAGATGGAGAAAGGTTTAGGTGGAGGCGAAGGGATTTCTGCAGACTCACATCTTTGGGAAGTGGATGGTCTTAGGACACTGAGGTCAGAAACAGGGCCACATTCAGGACAAGGGGTCAGCCTGAAGCCGGCCCATCACTGAAGCACCAGCTCTGGGGCCCAGAGGAACATCTGTCCTGGCCGTCCCTCCCTCCCCTGTCCTCAGGCTGGGCCTGGGCGAAGCTGCGTAACCTCAGGGCCCCTTACAGACACTCTGTTACTAGAGCTCAGTGCTTCCTGTCTCCGCAGAGGTGGGGTGTGCGAAGCCCGTGGTTTAAACCTGATCCATGCTTCAGCCCATTCCTGGAGTATTTCCTCTTTAAAGGATTGCTGGCAGAGGCGCCCTAAGAAGGGGGCCATCAGGTGGGCATTCGGCCTGGAAGCAGGGGCTACGTCTGTGGGCTGGGGGGGGGGCGGTCCTTCCAGCCTCACCACCCTGGCCGCCCCGCCTAGTCCCGCCATGAGAGCACAGAGGACAATGCCTCGGCTGGGGTGGGGACAGGACGTCCGCTTCCAGCCCCCAGCCCCCGCCCTGCTGCTGCGGGACGGCCCCTTGTGTGAGGGCCTGGGAAGCAGGCTTTCTTCCACGCTGGCCGTCCTATCCGATTTTGCCCTATTCTGGTAATTCAATGGGAAATGAATCCACCCAGGAGTCTGGGCTGGCCTCCGAAAGGAAGGTAAACATAACAAAGAGAAAGTCGTGGCCAATTTGAGAGACCATGCTTCGCAGGAATAAACAGGAATACAGCCCAGTGGGAAAGCGGGCGTCTCACCACACCTGCAATCCAAACAGGCAGCAGTCCAGCCACAAACGGGCTTCGTTTCTGCTTTCATTGGGGTTGGTCAGGGGGATGAAGGAGGGAGAAAAAAGGATAAACAGATGGTTTCAAATGTAACAGCGTCGGAGTAAACACATATATTTATTTTATGTAAGTTTATATTTACATTAGGAGAAGGCAGTGGCACCCCACTCCAGTACTCTTGCACGGAAAATCCCATGGGCGGAGAAGCCTGGTAGGCTGCAGTCCATGGGGTCGCGAAGAGCTGGACACAACTGAGCGACTTCACTTTCACTTTTCACTTTCCTGCACTGGAGAAGGAAATGGCAACCCACTCCAGTGTTCTTGCCTGGAGAACCCCAGGGACGGGGGAGCCTGGTGGGCTGCCGTCTATGGGGTCACACAGAGTCGGACACGACTGAAGTGACGTGTGTGTATTTACTTCCAGTCTTGTTAGCTCCTAATGCACCAGTAGTTCCATTTTCAAAGACTCTGCAAAGAATGTTTTCCCTCTGAGTAGATATCTTTGACGGAGTACGAGGTCTGGGTCTATTGGCGGTAGGTTTTCTGACTCCGAGGGCCTGAGGAAACTGATGTTCAGAGAGAGCTTGAGTGACTTGCCCAGGGATGCGCAGCTTGGGAGTGAGAAGCCAGACTCTCGCTCATTCTCCTGACCCGCCGGATAAGGCAAGGCGTGAGGCGGCTAGGCACCCTGCTACACAGCAGGGTAGACACATCAATATGAACTTTTGTGATTGTTTCACCCCAAGGGCATCCTCCTGCTCGGACTGCACTGGGGCACCTGCTGGCTCAGAGGAGGGATGCTCAGAAATAAAAGTAGACACAGATGTTTTCTGTCTCCCACACCAGGGTGTTAGGGATATTGGAGCTTAAAAAGCAGAACTCTCTGGGACTTCCTGGCAGTCCAGTGGTTAACACTCAATGCTTCAGTGCAGCGGGTGTGGGCTCCATCCCCGGCAGGAAACTGAACTGAAGCTCTAAAGAATGAAAGCCCTACATTTATGCCAGAAACAAGAAGCTTGGAAGGATAACTGAGATCGCAGAGACCAGGGAAGAGAGAGGCTTGCTCACGCTTATGCTAGTCATGTTTTACTCTTTGTGAGTAAGACTGTAGTGCAGCCTGGAGCCCACCAGGCTCCTCTGTCCATAGGATTCTCCAGGCAAGTATACTGGAGTGGGTTGCCATTTCCTCCTCTTCAACCCAGGGATTGAACCTGCATCTCCTGCATTGCAGGCAGATGCTGAGCCATCAGGAAAGACAAAGAGAAGGGCTTAGGGTCCAGGAGAGTCTGGGTGTTCATACATCTCACTGAGAAAGGGGGCTTGGCACATACATTTCACAAGTACCCAAGGGGCATGGGGGGACCACAAATCTCACAGCAGCCTTGGAGACGGAGCAAGGAGATGGAGCTCTGCGTGGACCAGGGATGGACAGCCTAGGACAGCAAGGACATCTCAGGGGCCCGGCAGAGTGCACACTGACCGGGGACCAGGCGGCCTCTGCCTATGGTCCCCACAGTGACGGGGACCCCTCCCCGCATGCTCTGTCGCCGTGTGAAACCCTGGGTGTAGAAACAGCCCTGGGAACCGAAATACACTAGAACCATACACAATCGCCGGTTTTTTGGTTGTTGTTTAGAAATGATCCAACAGCTGTAATTTCACATTGTTCAGTGTGATGTCATAGGAACCCCAGAACTGGCTGCAATTTCGTTTCCATCACCCAGCGGGGGGTGGGGGTTGAAACGGAAATCAAATTCAGTCACAGTTAAAGAAAGACACTTGGACTTGCATCCCCCACACCCCCTCTTGCTCGGGGGCTGCACTGCTCACACCAACACCAAGCAGTTCTTGGGATGCCAGTGGTTCCGATCTCCTCCAGGAGAGCCCAGGATTCTCTCCAAGACATTCGGCTCTAATTAGAATGGATTCTCCTCCACAACCTGCCATTTCCGACATGTACGTTGTTTCCCGTTTTGGATGGAACACTTGCGAAGCAGAGAGGACTCATTCTCTCCTTATAATTCAGTCCAGCTGACAGTCTTCTCTGTGTCACACATGAGGACAGGGTTGGAGAATGCAGGTCATTTTAGAGAGCAAGCAGGCCCCTAGAAATCGCCACCATGGATTTGTAAACGGGGTCAGTTTTGCTGTAGGCTTCTTACTAGGGGAAGCTTGGTCCCCGGGGCGGAGGAACGGCAGCAAGGACAGTGCCGGGAAATTCATCAGCACTCATGCCTGGTGTGACCTTTAGGATGAAGTGTGATGTGAGGCGTCTGGAAGCGATTGCCAGAGAGGCTGGAGGGCGTTGCCCTTCCAGGAGAAGCCATAGCTAGGTGCAGTGCATGACTCAAATGGCCAGGGGCTGAAGGACAAGTCTCCAAGGCAGTGGTTCTCAAACTGGTGCCTCAGTGCACACGTGGCGGCACCCCAGGATGGTTTGGATTTTTGAGGGAAATGTGTTAACTTCTCAGACTTCCCTGGGGGTTCAGACAGTATCTGCTTACAATGTGGGAGACCCGGGTTCAATCCCTGGGTCTGGAAGATCTTCTGGAGAAGGAAATGGCAACCCACTCCAGTACTCTTGCCTGGAAAATCCCATAGACAGAGGAGCCTGGCAGGCTACAGTCCACGGGGTCGCAAAGAGTTGGACACGACTGAGCAATTTCACTCACTCTCAGATATTGAATAAAATTTTTAGCTCAGGATAGCGTGTGTCTCAACTTTAGATTATGACCTCATGTTTTTGTGAAGCTGGGTTTCAGATCATGACTTTGTGAAAATTAATGTGGATTAGGACTTGATAATGTTTGTATCCAATCTGAGTCCAGGGTCTGAGAAATCATCCAGTGCCCAATAGGCTCACACAGCCCATGATTAAGAAACTGTGGTGTTCTAAAATGAAATTAAAATATTATTGCTTATCTT
Source organism: Bison bison bison (assembly GCF_000754665.1). Taxonomy (NCBI): domain Eukaryota; kingdom Metazoa; phylum Chordata; class Mammalia; order Artiodactyla; family Bovidae; genus Bison; species Bison bison. The sequence continues at coordinate 4,010,346 of NW_011494946.1, forward strand.
GATGTATTTGTATTATTTTTTCAAGTCGCTACTAAGTTGTTGAGAGACGTAATTATTAAATTATTTGAAACTAACTGATTAATAAACAAATTATAGATTATTTCTTTTGACCTATAGGTGTGGTGAGAAATTCCTGAGATGGTACGGGGGCTGTGGACCAGGAAAACTGGGGCATCTCTGCTTTAGAAGCTGGGCAAGCTCAAATGAACCTGGGTCCCTGGAGGAACCACCCTGCATTGCCCTCTACCCTAGATGGTCATACGAGAGAAAAACAAACTCCATTTTGTTTGAGCCATTGTACTTGGGAGCTCTTTGTTATGGCAGCTCAGCCTGTCTCCTTGCTGACACAGCAGGGCTCAGTAAATGTTTGCTGGTGAATAGACTTGGCATTGATTTCCTCTGTAGTTTCATATTTTGGATGTGCTTGTGGAACAGTAATAAGAAGTGAATTATGAATATGTGTGTAAATATATGCAAGAATAGGGGCCATGGGAACTATAAAAGAAAGAAGATGGGACAATCACTGGTCATTTGACTTGGGATAAGTTCCTTGAAAGTCAGGTTCTTCCTCTGTGAAATGGAATAACTTATATACCTTGTATCCCTTGTGGAGGTAGAAACTGGATAAGGTAATAATCATGAGAATATTTTGAGGAGTATCATACAAATAAAGTAGCCTTCATTATTGTAACATTTATGAAAATACTAATGACTCAAGGGCTATTTTAAAAGGGGCTTGTCTGTAAGAAGGAAAGCTTAAATTAGTGGAGAGTTTAAATAACTGGGCTTCCCCCATAGCTCAGAGCGTAAAGAATCTGCCTGCAATGCAGGAGACCTGGGTTCAATCCCTTGCTTGGGAAGATCCCTGGAGAAGGAAATGGCAACCCACTCCACCACTCTTGCCTGGAAAATTCCATGGATGGAGGAGCCTGGTGGGTTACAGTCCATGGGATCGCAAAGAGTCGGACATGACTGAGCAACTTCACTGGTTAAATAATCGAGTTTTTTCTTTATGTGTATGTGTGTGTCTGTGTGTCAAACTTGGCTTTACTGAACTAGAGAAAAGAGACAAGAGGAATCACACTTGATGCTGGCAGCTCTAGGTCCCCTGCTCCCAGCCCTCTCAGCCCCAAGGCCTGGGGGCCGCCCGCCTGCCCCCAGGGGGCTCTCCCAATTGTCTGGACCAGGAGAGGCCTCCGCCCTGGAAGACTGCCTGGGGTGGGCACTTTCAATGTGCATTTCACTGCCAGCTTTGTAATGAGCAGCCAGTGCCTACCATGACAGCAATGACAACAAGATTAGACTTGGCATCTCAGGAGAGGACCGTGAAAGAGTAACACAGACCCATGGCGCCACACGTTAGCAGCAGACCCACGATGGAAGACACGACCCTGGTGCACCCGGCCGCACAGCAGGAGGGGGGCAGGCGACAGGCCTGCGGGGGCCGACGCCTTCACCCCAGGATTAGAAAGAGCCAACTGAACGCTGGTGTTCACGTTCTCTGGGAGGACAGTCAAAAGAAGGTACTGAAAG
>NW_011494946.1:4012246-4020838 GCF_000754665.1 Bison bison bison
CCGTGGTCCAGGGCGACATGGCCCCCGGGGTGGTGGCCCCGTACGTCGTCCAACACTAGGGGTGACGGCCGGCGGTAGCTCAGGGGCGCGCGGCCGAGCGCCTGCGCGCGGCGGCCATCTTGTAGCCAGTACCGGCCCTCTGAGGCGGCTCTGAGGCGAACTCCGAACTCCGACAGCGGGTGGCGGACCGTGTCTTCTTCCAGGAGGAGGATCTGGGCGCCAGGGAGCAGGAGGGAGCGTGTGGGGGCGCAGCAAGCCCCTGCAGTGCCTGGCTGCGGCGAGCCCACCTTGCAGGCCTGCAGGTTCAGCGGGACGCCCATGGCCGGCGCCTTCTTGGGCTCAGCACTCTGCTGCGCCGCGGTGAGCGTCGGGTCCCCGACCTCCTCCTCTCAAGGGTAGGGGAACTTGATGCGGCTTGAGGGGATCAGCTCATAGTTCTCCGTCTCCCCTGTGATCCTGTTTGCAGACAGCATAGAAGTCTGTGGACAGGCTCAGGTGAGGGCGTGCGTTTCAGGGAGGAAAGCGCGGCCATGAGGTGCTGGAGGAAGCAGCGTGTCAGGTAATGTCGAGCAGGTAACCACCTGTGCGGGGGAAGAGCCCCTCAGCTGGAAATACTGGTCAAGAAACCCAGCGTTTTTTTTTTCTTTTTTTTAAAAACCAAGCTTTATTTGCTCCAAAGCAGGTAAGTGCTGCCATTTACAGGCTGGGTTTTAACATGTAAAGAATCAGTTATTCCAGCCCCAGTAGCTTACCTGTTATGTGGTATGACTACCAATAAATTCATCAGGGTTCCAAAACATTGAATTCTCTTAAATAGTTAAGCGGTCTTAGTGTCAAACTGAAAATGTTAGTCACTCAGTTGTGTCCAACTCTTCAGGCAGGCAAGTATCCTGGAAAGTGAAGTGAAAGTCGCTCAGTCGTGTCCGACTTTTGGAGACTGTATAGTCTGTGAAATTCTTCAGGCCGGTATACTGCAGTGGGTAGCCTTTCCCTTCTCCAGGGGATCTTCCCAACCCAGGGATCAAACCTGGGTCTCTAGCATTGAAGGTGGATTCTTTACCAACTGAACTATCAGGGAAGCCCGAGAATACTGGAGTGGGTTGCAGTTTCCTTCTGCAGGGGATTTTCCCAACCTAGGGATCAAACCCAAGTCTCCTGCATTGCAGGCAGACTCCTTACCGTCTGAACCACCAGGGAAGCCTCTAAGTAGTTAAGCAATCTTCCATTTTATTGACCGTTTTATTTATTAGAAATCTTTCATGTCTTTGTCAACGTATTGTTAATCCCTACTCTACCTCCCTATATGGATTCTTGTAATAACAAATTAGCAAGACCCAATTCTATGACAGTTTGGGGTAAATAAGTCAGATCCAAGGAACCCAGGAAAGAATGATCTGAGAGGTGACCCTAGAGGGGTACCTGGACCAGACGTTGGTCATTCAGAGGCTGTCTGGCATCCATGCCCCTTTGGGACTGCCCCCGTTGAGGGGTCTTCCATCTTGTGGGGCCTTAGAGGTAGGAGCACAGTCAATGGATGAGGCTCTGTCTCTGGGGCTCAGCGGCCCTTCCAGGCTCTGGAACCTGAAAGCCATGGGGCAGCGGTGCCCCTGGTGCTTCACAGGCTAAGGAGGGGTGTACAGGTCATTCCTGGGACGCCGTGCTTTTCACAACCCCCTTGGTTCTGGGGCCCTAACCTACTGTCACATCAGCCAGCCCCAGCGTCCTTCCAGTCACAGCCTGCTCTGTCCAAGACACCCAGAGTCAGGTTTTTTGTTGTTGTTGTTTATTTATTTATTTGCTGCCCAGGTTCTTAGTTGCAACACCTGGGATTGTCTATCTGTGTCATCACATGCGGGGTCTTGAGGTGTACCTTGTGGCTTGTGAACTCCTTAGCATGTGGGATCTAGTTCCCTGACCAGGAGTCAGTTGTTTGTAAAAAAAAAAAAAAAAAAGTACAGATGGCCTGCTACAGTGCCCTTTTCCAAATAGTTTTTGATCCACAAACACTTTCCAAGTCAATTTACTGTGTTATTGATGCTAAGTGTTTAACAAGAAGGAAATCAGAGTGATTTTAGAAACAAGAGCACTCAATCCTGTCTTGATTGGGAATTCCTGAGTTGAAGATTTACGATGTATCTGGAAAAAGTCTGTGGGCTCTTAAAATGTAGCCATGTTTCCCTAATTGATATATTATGCCTTTTTCATATTCTCATCTGCGTGTGGCTGCAAAAATCATAAAGAAAACTTTCTCTTCCCAAAGGAGAACTCCTCGATGGAAAAGTGTTGATTTTTTTTTTTTAAAGCCACAATAGTGCTTCTGAGAATGTTTATCTCACTTTTCTAAAACCTCATGGGCGTTCTTTATTCTGACACTTATGACTCTGAGTAAGAACACCATCCGTCTTGGGAGAAAAAATGTAAAGAGAACGTTTCTTTCCAAATATGCTTGCTGTTCAATTTCAAGTGTGTATATAGTAAAGAAGGGGGAGGATAGGTTTTTCTTGAAACTTTTGAGAGGCTAGTTATTCAACATTGTCTATTCTAAATTACCTTTATCATCTAAAATTATTTAGAATTTAGGTCTTTGAAGGTTGATCTTCTTGATGTTAGTGTTATTTTCAAAGGAAATGGGTGTGACACCAATGGCTATGTTTGGGCTGTGACATTTGTTCTGAAGGAGAGACCGTAATTAAGAATGCAATCTTGCCTTTTTGTGTATGGAATTTTTTACCTTACTTTAAAAAAACATTTTTTTGGCCGCACCTGGTGGCATGTGGGATCCTGGTTCCCAGACCGGGGATTGAATCCACACCCCTTGTATTAGAAGGCAGAATCTTAACCACTGGACCACCAAGGAATTCCCATTTGCCTTACCTTCTTAATGTTTGATTCAGCTTTGTCTCTGCTGATCACCTAGTTCAATCACTTTCCTAGTCACCTGCTTCTCTTCCACTCCAGTGTCGCCATTTGGTTCAGGCTGCTGCCGCCTTCCGCCCGTATTAACACCTTTTATTTGTTTTCATTGTCTCTGTCCTCACCTTCCACTCCCAATTTCCAATCCATTTTCAATAGCTAGCAAAATCTGCTGAACACACAAATCTGGTCATTTTATCATCTGTCAAATATCATCCAATGTCTTCTCATTGTTCTTAGGGTGAAAAAGTCCTTAACCAACTGGGAAAGCCAACATTATCACTTTGTTTTTACGTTAAAAAATGCTGAAAGATGAAAGGGTCCTATAGTTCATTATTGCGAACAAATTCACCAGAGTTGGATTTTTTAAATTTCATAACTTGCAATGATGTCATTTTTCAATAACTCTTTATCAGTAAATTATTTCTCTCAAATTTCATACTTTTGAGAAGGGAAAAAAAAAAACCTGAAATGGTGAAGCAATAGAAATGACTCGTTCAATGGAAAGAAGATGTTGAAACTAAGCAAAAATGTTTAAGTTGGCAAAAGTTAGAGCCAAGAAAAAGTAGAGAAAACAGCCAAAACCCATCTATCAGGAAGTGCCTGGAAGTGCCCACATCCAGACTGGAATAGGCAATCCTAAAATTTGCAAAATATGTGGGCAAAATGTATCTTTGACCTAGCGCCACTTATTTTCTTAAGGAAAATGGATCTGTGTGTGTGTGTGCACATAAATAAAACAATATTTATGTCAATAAAACAAGATTTTGGGATGAGATTGTTTAGCAACTTCCTCGGTGAGCATACATTATAAGAACTCTCATAATGAGGGAGCCACAGGCAGACACTTAATGCCAGAAATGAACAACTCCCGTAGCGCGGGACTTCAGATGCATCAGCCATTGAGTGGCTTCCTCAATGTCAGCCCCCGTCTGCCTACAAGAAAGGAGTCATGTAAAACTCTGTTTTTTTATTCCTCTGGCGAGAGGTGGTGGATCGAGGTGCCCCACTGCCTGCTGTAACTTGAGGTTCAGGAAATCTCCAAAATGGCAGGATTGGCCATGAAAAGTCTTCCGTCTGAGCTGGGGGTACATTCTTTAGAGAGCCTATGACAACACCTTTATTTTCTGGAGGAAAGATTTGGAGACTGTCACAGGTTAGTCCCTTCCTGGGAACCACACGAGGATCTGTGTTTCATAGTGTCATACGTCTACTCGCGCTTCAAAGATGAAGAGATGGAGTCTTGGAAAGAAAGTAGACATTTCCTCTGTGCTCAGCATCCTTCCCCTTTGTCTCTGGTTTTCATTTTGAGGGACATGCCTTCCTCAGTCTTGGTGGGGATTAGGGGGACGCTACTACTCATGTTCTCCTGCTCTCTTCTAGCCAAGCCTTGCGCTTCCCAAAGAATCCCAATCTTGGTAAAATACCGCACGGATGGAAACTAGTTGGAGCTCTCCTAAAGTAGCAGTTCCCATGAGCTTCTTTCTAGTCTTTCTAAAGCCGGATTCTTCAGTTTTTCATCTGATGCTTCCTTTCTGATCTAATTAGTCCAGAGTCGATGTCTGTTGCTTGCAGTCAGATGTCCTTGCCTGAGACAGCAGTCAGGAACTCGCCTGCACACTTTCGCACTGCTAGGCCCAGTCCTTTTGCTTCCCTTGCTTACTGCTTGTGGTTATGATTTCCATGTACTGGGTGTGTGATGCATGTGGATTTCACCCTCTTTTCCACACCAGGAGAGTGAAGAAGGGGGAGTGTGCTATGCTACCTAGGCACAGCTGCCCCAGTTCAAGGCCATGGATTTGTGTTTCTCAGTAAAGCTGCACTGCACATGAGCTGAGCTCCCGTCTCAGTGTGATTTGAAGGTGACCAGATAGACTGGTAGCCTTCACATATCCATCCCCTGAGCTGCTTCTGTGTCTGAACCTCCCCCATGAGGATCACCAGCTATGGGGCCCTTTCTGACAGTTCTTGTTGAGCACCATTAAACTAGGGGTTCAACCCTCTTGTGACAGTAGGTGTGTATTTAGCATCTGTTGACTGATTGATTGTTGTTGTTCAGTCACTAAGTGGTAGCCAACTCTTTGTGACCCCATGGACTGCAGCACACCCAGCTTCCCTGTCCTTCATTATCTATCAGAGTTTGCTCAAATTCATGTCCATTGAGATATCTATCTCATCCTCTGTCACCCCCTTCTCCTTTTGCCTTCAATCTTTCTCAGTATTAGAATCTTTTCCAGAGTCGGCTCTTTGCATCAGGTAGCCAAAATATTGGACCTTCAGTTTCAGCATCAGTCCCTCCAATGAATATTCAGGGTTGAATTCCTTTAGGATTAACTGGTTTGATCGTGTTCCTGTCCAAGGGACTCTCAAGAGTCTTCTCCAACACCACAGTTCAAGAGCATCAATTCTTCAGCACTCAGCCTTCTTTATGGTCCAACTCTCACATCCATACATGACTACTAGAAAAACCATAGCTTTGACTAGATGGACCTTTGTTGGCAAAGTGATGTCTTTGCTTTCTAATATGCTGTCTAGGTTGGTCATAACTTTCCTTCCAAGGAGCAAGCATCTTTTAATTTCATGGCTACAGTCACCATCCGCAGTGACATTGGAGCCCAAGAAAAGAAAATTTGCTTAAACTTTTTCCCTTTCTATTTGCCATGATATTATGGGACTGGATGCCATGATCTTAGTTTTTTGCTTATTGAGTTTCAAGCAGTTTTTTTACTCTCCTATTTCACCTCCATCAAGAGGCTCTTCAGTTCCTCTTCACTTTCTGCCATTAGAGTTGTACCATCAGCACATCTGAGGTTGTTGATATTTCTCCTGGCAATCTTGATTCTGGCTTGTGATTCATCCAGCCTGGCATTTCACATCTTGTACTCTGAATATAAGTTAAATAAGCAGCCTGAATATACAGCCTTGTCATACTCCTTCCCCAATTTTGAATAACTGTTGCTTCTTGACCCACATACAGGCTTCTCAGGAAACAGGTTAAGTGGTCTGGTAGTCCCATCACTTTAAGAATTTTCCACAATTTGTTGTGATCCACACAATCAAAGGCTTTAGCATAGTCAATGAAGCAGAAGTAAATGTTTTTCTGGAATTCCCTTGTCATCCATGATCCAACAATTGTTGGCAATTTGATCTCTTAATTCCTCTGCCTTTTCTAAACCCTTTTACATCTGGAAGTTCTTGATTCATGTATTGCTGAAGCTTCAGCATAAACTTGCCAGCATGTGAAATGAGTGCAACTGTACAGTAGCCGGAACATTCTTTGGCATTGCCCTTCTTTGGAATTGGAATGAAAACTGGCCTTTTCTAGTCCTGTGACCACTACTGAGTTTTCCAAATTTGCCGGCATACTGAGTGGAACACTTTAACAGCATCATCTTTTAGGATTTGAAATAGCTTCACTGGAACTTAATCACCTCCACTAGTTTTGTTCATAGTGATGCTTCCTAAGGCCCACTTGACTTCATACTCTATGTTGTCTGACTCTAGGTGAGTGACCACACCATCATGGTTATCTGGATCATTAAGACCTTTTTGTATAGTTTTTCTGTGTATTCTTGCCACCTTTTCTTAATCTCTTCTGCTTCTGTTAGATCCATACCATTTCTATCCTTTATTTTGCCCATCCTTACATATCTCCAGTTCTCATGAAGAGATCCCTAGTCTTTCCCATTCTGTGTTTTGCTCCATTTCTTTGCATGGCTCATTTAAGAAGGCCTTATCTCTCCTTGCTATTTTCTGGAACTCTGAATTCAGTTGGGTATATCTTTCCTTTTCTTCCTTGCATTGGTTACCTGATACTTATGCAGTGCTTGGGGAAACAGTGGAAATAGTGTCAGACTTTATTTTTCTGGGCTCCAAAATCACTACAGATGGTGACTGCAGCCATGAAATTAAAAGACGCTTACTCCTTGAAAGGAAAGTTATGACCAACCTAGATAGCATATTAAAAAGCAGAGACATTACTTTGCCAACAAAGGTCCGTCTAGTCAAGGCTATGGTTTTTCCTGTGGTCATGTATGGATGTGAGAGTTGGACTGTGAAGAAAGCTGAGTGCCGAAGAATTGATGCTTTTAAACTGTGATGTTGGAGAAGACTCCTGAGAGTCCCTTGGACTCAAGGAGATCCAACCAGTCCATCCTAAAGGAGATCAGTCCTGGGTGTTCTTTGGAAGGACTGATGCTAAAGGTGAAACTGCAATACTTTGGCCACCTCATGCGAAGAGTTGACTCATTGGAAAAGACCCTGATGCTGAGAGGGATTGGGGGCAGGAGGAGAAAGGGACGACAGAGGATGAGATGGCTGGATGGCATCACTGACTCGATGGACGTGAGTCTCAGTGAACTCCGGGAGTTGGTGATGGACAGGGAGGCGTGGCGTGCTGTGATTCACGGGGTCGCAAAGAGTCGGACACAACTGAGCGACTGAACTGATCTGATCTGATCACAATGGGACATGTATACATCTGAATAATAGTGGTATAACCCTGTGGGAAACACATAAGAGATTGAGTTTATGGACAGTAAAGCAGGCAGATGGATTTGAGGGTCTTCTTGTACAAACTTTGTGCCCCTACCTGCCAAAGCCTCATGTCCTACAGGTGGGGAACCAGTGTAATTATCCACGCACTATTCGTTATCACATCAGGATTCACTCATCAGAGAGCAGGGGTCACGAGGAACAGCACCCAGACAGAGCAGTCGTGCTAGCGTCGCCCTGCTAGAGGATGAGCATTCTGCAGGCACCTCTGAGAGAGCTTTGACTTGGGGGGTGGTCCCAAAGACAAGTTTTGATGCCTTATTGTTTTTTTGGGTTTCTTGGAAGCAACTTCTTTGGGAATGAGCACTGAAAATGTATTAAGTACAAGCTCTGATTTTAGGAACACCAAATTTCTTGCTAAAACTGCCACGTGCTTGAAAACTGGGGTCCACAGCTGGGGTGTGGCAACTGTACCCTGCGTGTTTCAGTGCTGGCTGAGTCTAAGGTGCATAGATTGTATGAGAGATTTTTGTGGGTGGGGGTTAGTGGAGGGTGGGGAACCCAGTCTGCAAGGAGAAAAGGCATGTTTGTTTAATCTTGTTTGAATATTGACCCTGTGCAATCAGTTAAAGAAACGCAGCTAACGTTGGAGTCAGCCAAACCCATAGGGGGAGCTCTCCTGCCCCACCATGCATCATCAATTACTCCAAACAGGAAGAGATTTAGATCTAGGACTCCATCAGGAAGGTGCTTCTTCTTACTATCCAGCAGGAAGAAAACTTCCTTCTGTCCCAGGGCAGTCCGGCCGATTGGAGACTGTAGCAGCTCAACCAATGGAGAAGTCTCCATACTTTGGAACCCCAGCTCTTCCAGTGGGCTCTGGTTACCACAGTTCTGCCAACTCCCAAAAGCAAGTTCCCATTCCTGGTTCTCTGGATTTTCCTGTGGTCTGACATATTTCTCCAATGCTGAATTGCAATTACTCTGGCTATTCCAGAATAAATTCACTTTCTCTGGTAACATAACTATTAACAGTTATTATAGTATTTAACTTATATGCAGAGTACATCATGTGAAATTCTGGGCTGGATGAAACACTAAGCTGGAATCAAGATTTTCAGGAGAAATATCAATAACCTCAGATACACAGATGACACCACCCTTACGGCAGAAAGTGAAAAAGAA
>NW_011494946.1:4020938-4023566 GCF_000754665.1 Bison bison bison
TTGGAGACTGTAGCAGCTCAACCAATGGAGAAGTCTCCATACTTTGGAACCCCAGCTCTTCCAGTGGGCTCTTTGGTTACCACAGTTCTGCCAACTCCCAAAAGCAAGTTCCCATTCCTGGTTCTCTGGATTTTCCTGTGGTCTGACATATTTCTCCAATCCTGAATTGCAATTACTCTGGCTATTCCAGAATAAATTCACTTTCTCTGGTAACATAACTATTAACAGTTATTTTTTTCTCTCTCTCTTTTTTTAAATTTTATTTTATTTTTAAACTTTATAGTATTGTATTGGTTTTGCCAAATATCGAAATGAATCCGCCACAGGTATACATGTGTTCCCCATCCTGAACCCTCCTCCCTCCTCCCTCCCCATACCATCCCTCTGGGTCATCCCAGTGCACCAGCCCCAATCATCCAGTATCGTGCATCGAACCTGGACCGGTGACTCGTTTCATACATGATAGTATACATGTATACTATCTCCCAAATCTTCCCACCCTCTCCCTCTCCCACAGAGTCCATAAGACTGTTCTATACATCAGTGTCTCTTTTGCTGTCTCGTATACAGGGTTATTGTTACCATCTTTCTAAATTCCATATATATGTGTTTTTAACTTATATGCAGAGTACATCATGCGAAATTCTGGGCTGGATGAAGCACAAGCTGGAATCAAGATTTTCAGGAGAAATATCAATAACCTCAGATACACAGATGACACCACCCTTACGGCAGAAAGTGAAAAAGAAATAAAGAGCCTCTTGATGAAAGTGAAAGAGGAGAATAAAAAAGTTGGTTTAGAACTCAACATTCAGAAAACTAAGATCATGGATTTCAGTCCCATCACTTCATGGCAAATAGCTGGGGTAACAATAGAAACAGTGACAAGCTTTATTTTGGGGCTCCAAAATCACTGCAGATGGTGACTGTAGCCATGAAATTAAAAGATGTTTGCTGCTTGGAAGAAAAGCTCTGACCAATCTAGACAGCAAATTAAAAAGCAGAGACATAACTTTACCAACAAAAGTCCATCTAGTCAAAGCTATGGTTTTTCTAGTAGTCATGTATGGATGTGAGAGTTGGACTGTAAAGAAAGCTGAGCACCAAAGAATTGATGCTTTGAACTGTGGTTCTGGAGAAGACTTTTAAGAGTCCTTTAGACAGCAAGGAGATCCAACCAGTCCATCCTAAAGGAAATCAGTCCTGAGTGCTCACTGGAAGAACTGATGCTGAAGCTGAAATTCCAGTACTTTGGCCACCTGATGCAAAGAGCTGACTCATTAGAAAAGATCCTGATGCTGGGAAAGTTTTAAGGCAGGAGGAAAAGAAGACAACAGAAGATGAGATGGTTGGATGGCATCACCGACTCCATGGACATGAGTTTGAATAAGCTCTGGGAGTTGGTGATGGACAGGGAGGCCTGGAGTGCTGCAGTCCAAGGGGTCACAAAGAGTCGGACACAACTGAGTGACTGAACTGAACTTATACTACTTGAATTGACAGCCCCAAAATGGAAGAAAGGGAGATATGGAAAAAGAAATACTTAGTATGTGACTTCAACCCAGCCCCAGGAACTAATAATAAAAGCCAGAATTTATTGATAGTGGTAGAGAGCATATCCCCTCACTTAACTCTCCCAGTGACTCTGTCACAGAAACAGTTACCATTATCTCCATCTTAGAAGAAATGAGCTTTGCGATGTTAAGGGACCTTCTCAGAGTCACATGCCCAGGTCTGTTGCTCTTAGAGACCTGGTCTCCCCCGCACAGTGACTAGAAGCTTCTCCAGGGCTAACCGTTAAGGAAGGTGTGGCCCACTACATGCATCTGTGGGCACAGGGCCTGGCTCCAGTGACTGAGACCCAAAGAGGATATTTTTGGCACCTCTGTGTTATCAGCTTTGGGAATCAGGGAATCAACCAACCTCAAGGGTGAGGCATTATTTCAAGGAATCAGCATGCATCTCAGCTGTGTAAACTGGAGACTCAGTCTTTTCATCTGTAAAATGGGGACAGCAATATTTCCTATTTTAGAATTACATTCAGTTAGAATGCTAGAATTTTTTTCCACAGTTTATTGTGATCCACACAGTCAAAGGCTTTGGCATAATCAATAAAGCAGAAATAGATGTCTTTCTGGAACTCTCTTGCTTTTTTGATGATCCAGCAGATGTTGGCAATTTGATCTCTGGTTCCTTTCCCTTTTCTAAAACCAGCTTGAACATCTGAAAGTTCACGGTTCATGTATTGCTGAAGCCTGGCTTGGAGAATTTTGAGCATTACTTTACTAGCGTGTGAGATGAGTGCAATTGTAGTTTGAGCATTCTTTGGCATTGCCTTTCTTTGGGATTGGAATGAAAACTGGCCTTTTCTAGTCCTTTGGAAAATTCTAAAAGAGACGGGAATACCAGACCACCTGACCTGCCTCTTGAGAAACCTATATGCAGGTCAGGAAGCAACAGTTAGAACTGGACATGGAACAACAGACTGGTTCCAAATAGGAAAAGGAGTACATCAGGGCTGTATATTGTCACCCTGCTTATTTAACTTACATGCAGAGTACATCATGAGAAACACTGGGCTGGAAGAAGCACAAGCTAGAATCAAGATTGCCGGGAGAAATATCAATA
>NW_011494946.1:4023666-4037935 GCF_000754665.1 Bison bison bison
TGATGAAAGTGAAAGAAGAGAGTGAAAAAGTTGACTTAAAGCTCAACATTCAGAAAACTAAGATCATGGCATCTGGTCCCATCACTTCATGGGAAATAGATGGGGAAACAGTGGGAACAGTGTCAGACTTTATTGTTTGAGGCTCCAAAATCACTGCAGATGATGATTGCAGCCATGAAATTAAAAGACGCTTACTCCTTGGAAGGAAAGTTATGACCAACCTAGATAGCATATTGAAAAGCAGAGACATTACTTTGCCAACAAAGGTCCGTCTAGTCAAGGCTATGGTTTTTCCAGTGCTCATATATGGATGTGAGAGTTGGACTGTGAAGAAAGCTGAGTACCGAAGAATTGATGCTTTTGAACTGTGGTGTTGGAGAAGACTCTTGAGAGTCCCTTGGACTGCAAGGAGATCCAACCAGTCCATCCTAAAGGAGATCAGTCCTGGGTGTTCATTGGAAGGACTGATGCTGAAGCTGAAACTGCAATACTTTGGCCACCTCATGTGAAGTGTTGACTCATTGGAAAAGACCCTGATCCTGGGAGGGATTGGGGGCAGGAGGAGAAGGGGATGACAGAGGATGAGATGGTTGGATGGCATCACCGACTCGATGGACATGAGTTTGAGTGAACTCCGGGAGATGGTGATGGACAGGGAGGCCTGGCGTGCTGCGATTCATGGGGTTGCAAAGAGTCGGACACGACTGAGCAACTGAACTGAACTGAGAATGCTAGAAAACACAGCCTAACAGCAGCTTAAACAAGAGTAGTGTGTTTTTCTCTCATATAAACAAACTCTAGAGATGTGCAGTCCAGGACTCATGTGCTGGCTCTCTGATAATCAAATACCCAGGCTTTCTGTGTATTTGTTCTATCATCCCCACCACATTTCTTCCACCTCATAGTTCTAAATGGCTTCTCTCTCTCCAGCCATTATATCTGCTTCCATTCATCTGGACAGAGGAAGGAGCAAATGTCCCTCCCTTTAAGGTCATTCTCTTCCTGGAAGTTACACTTGCCCTTTCCATTTATATCCCACTGGCCAGAACTCAGCAAATGCCAATCTAGTTGCAAAGGAAGCTGAGAAATGTTTTCCTCCTGTGAGGCCACTTATCTAGCTAAAAGCCAGGAGTTCCATTACTAAGAAAGAAGGTGAGAATGGGTATTGAGGTTGCTGGGAGGATGAAATGAGTTAAATGTAGGTAAGTTATCCAGCAGAGGATCTTCTTAGCAGTCAGGGTATACTAGGTAAACACCAGTTGTAAATCCTTCTTTCCTTCCTTTACAGTTTCCTATTAAACATCCCTTCAAAACGTTCCAGTGTGGTCATATCTGCTTATTATGAACAAAAGGTCAACCAAACGTATCTTTTGGAGCTCTTATTCTTTTATAATTGTTGTAATTTTGTTGTAGGAAAGATTAATTTTTTAATCTTTCAATTTTTTAATCTCCCTGTTGTTCTTGAAGATTTGTTAGTAAGGAATCCTTTTTCTTCCTAATGCTGTAATCCTTGGCTCTCTGCTTTCTCTTAAGGTAATTAAGGCCCATCATGGAAGGCAAATAAAAATTATGTCAGTGTCACAATAAAGTGTGATAAATGCAAAAGTAAAGCATCGCAGTCATCTTTTCTTGGCCTTGAAGTCATTATTGATATTCATGCTGTATTCCGAAAGGTGAGTAAGGTCTGCCCCGTACAAGCTACTAGAACTTAAGTGAATCAGTTCCCGCTCTAAGCCTCAGTTCTGCTCCAGAAGACAAGGCTGTGAGGGCGGACTGGGAGGACTGATGGGAAGAAAATCTCTCCGTAGACTTCTTGGCATCTTGCACACCCACCTGAAGGGATAACTTTTATTTTTCTATCCAGAAGACTATCATATCAGGCTTAGATGGAGATTTTCATTGAGGCTTCAGGTTTAGGACATTTTATTTTCTGTAATAATAAAAAGCAAGTACTTAACAATGTCTTCAGTATATAGCCCCAAACTGGAGATAGCCCAGTCCCTCAACAAAAGAGTGGATAAACAAAGTCTGTCTGTTCTTACAAAGGCACTGCTCAGCAGTCAAAAGGAAGGAGCAACTCACATCCATAGCCAGGGGGATGAAGCCCAAAGCACTGTGCTGAGTGAAAAGAAGCCAGCCACAAAAAGTACATAATGTATGATTCTACATATTTGTGGCAAAATTAATCTGTGGCTGAAAAGAAAAACAGAACAGTGGTTGCCTCTGGAGAGTGGCAGCAGGGAGTGACTGAGAAAGGATCTGAGCGAATGTTCTGGAATGTTCCAGGGCCCTCCACTCGGGAGCATTTCTGACAGTGGTTATTCTGCATATCTGGCGAAATTCTTTCCTCACATCTGTGGCTCCATCAGACTGTGGGTTCCAGGAGCCAGGGTCAGGAGGTTTGGCTCACCACTGTCTCTCCAGACCCCAGCACAGTAGCTGGCTCGGAGCTGAGACCACTTAGCATTCACTGAAGGAAGGAGAAGGCGGGGGGGGCGGCAGCCACGAGGGTGTACCCAGCTGACCCCCCAGGCACTGGGAGCACAGATGCCCAGGGCCCCCGTCGCTTTGCCCAGAGCTGGAGGCGCAGCTCCAGGTTGGTGTGGAACCGAGCGCAGCAGGACCCTGAGTTAGTCCTGCTCCTGAGGGAACATGGGACCCCCGCATGGCCCAAGAAGCAGCCAAACCTGCTTTGGACCACAGAGCAGCCTCGCAGGCTCCCACCCAATCTTCCTTCCCTGCCTCCTCCCCCAGGTCTGACTTGCTCCCCATGGGCCCGCTCTCCAAGTCCTTCCCAGCCCATTTCTCCTGCGGGAATTTCCTCTGATAAAAATCTTCGCAAAGCGCACCCTGTCTTGGCGTCTGCTTCCTCCCAGACTCACGGAGCGGGGGGCAATGCACGTGTGGGGAGGGGAGCCGCTCTGGCTCGGCCCCCAGACGCAGCGTGACTGCCCGGGGTGGGACGGTGGCCCTGTGCCGACTTACGTTGCTCTGTGTTGCTGGTCGGTTTCTGACCTCAGCGCCTGCCTCCGTGATCAGCTTCCTGAAGCGGGGAGGATTGGCCGGCATGCTTTGTGTAGTTTTTGCCTTTTCCAGGATAGGAGAGCAGTACACGGAGGAAGCAAGGTTCTAGACCCTCAACTTTAGCCACGCGAAGGATGAGAAAGCACCGTTTTCTAAACTAAGCCATTTCATAAATGGCTTGCGACCCATTGCAGGTCAGCTGAGTGAGTCTCAACCACCGTTTAAGAAAAAAAAGTGAGAGTCACTCAGTCGTGTCCGACTCTTTGCGATCCCATGGACTATACCATGGAATTCTCCAGGCCAGAATACTGGAGTGGGTAGCCTTTCCCTCCTCCAGGGCATCTTCCCAACCCAGGGATTGAACCCAGGTCTCCTGCATTGCGGACGGATTCTTTACCGTCTGAGCCATCAGGGAAGCCCAAGAATACTGGAATGGGTAGCCCATCCCTTCTCCAGCAGATCTTCCCAGCCCTGGAATCGAACCGGAGTCTCCTGCGTTGCAGGCGGATTCTTTACCAACTGACCTATCAGGGAAGCCCTAAGAAAACAAGGAAACCGAATTAAACAGACGAGAGCAAGGTGTAAGAATTAGGATCCATCACAGAAATGTTGTTTTTACAGACAGGTGTGTTTGTAGCAGGTCGGGGGTTGAAATGTGTTTCTTAATGGTGGTGCGTCATGGTCCAAAATGTTTAGAAAACTGATCTTCTGGCATCGTCTCATTCAGCGTTGCTCCAGGACACATTTCTCCACCAAAGTGCTCCTTTCTAAAGGGGTTTCGTAGGTAAACTGATATGACAGCTCAGAGCCGACAGCTGACTCACGGAAGGAAAATCTCCTTGGGTGGCCTCAGCCTGCGTGCAGGCTCACAAGAGTTGAGGATGTTAAAGACTGCATCTGCATCATCAATGTCACTGAATGTGTAGGGCTTTCCAAGCCTGTCTGAGCTCTAAATGCCTCCTCCCTCTTATATTTTAAATCACCCCAGAGCACCTATATTTCTCTCCCTAGACATGACTGTGAAGAGAGACTGAGCCAGCTCATGCCGCTCCAAGGATTCCTCACCACGCTGTCCTCGGTGGGATGAGGGGAGAGGGAGGGGGGCTGACTCCCACCCCTTGGCCTCTGACCTCCCACTCGGAAGATAATTATGTACGCAGCTTCTTCTTGCACTCAGAGACCCACTCAGGAGTGGTGGGCACCTAGGGGCTTTTTCCTTTATTCCCCCAAATGCCCCCAGGATGTATTTAGACTTTTCTGCCTGAAGTGCATGCATTTGCATGACAGTGGCCTGTCACTGGTGTGACCCCTGGGCCATGGCTCACCCGGGGACCCAGCTGTGACCTGTACGTCATTCCTCATGCTTGGTGAGATGAAGTTAAACAGTTAGGTGCTCTCCAACAAATGAAAGTAATGCCTATCACCCATCGGCCCCTGCCACCCTTTCATGGCTGGCAAGAAGGGTGGCCTGACTTTGAGGACAGTCTGGGAGTCGGGCGTTCCTGGTTCTAGACTATGTCTTTGCTGTAGGGCCTGGGCAAGCCCCTGGGCCTTATGGATAAAATCAGGTGTCAGTCTCAGTGGTCACACTGACACAGCAGTAAAGGCAAAGTGGGCCTCAGAAGGCTTTAGTTCATGTCTTTGGTTGAACAGACAAACTGAAGCTCAGAGAGGCCAAGTAATTTTACTAGACCACACAGCACAGATGGGAACTCAGACGTCTAAATCCTATCTCAGTCCATTCCCATCTGACCAGGCTGTTATCCTAAGGTCCCTTCCAAGTATTTTCCAATATGTAAAGTACAGAGAAGAGGGGCGGATAGTACACACAGCTCCCCTGAGAGGTCTTTAAACAGCCGCTAAAGAAAACCGAGGAGAACAGTTACAGAAACCATAATTGTTTAATAGCAGTGGCTCAGAGGTTAAAGCGTCTGCCTGCAATGCGGGAGACCTGGGTTCGATCCCTGGGTTGGGAAGATCACCTGGAGAAGGAAATGGCCACCCACTCCAGTACTCTTGCCTGGAGAATTCCATGGACGGAGGAGCCTGGTGGGCTATAATCCACGGGGTCTGCAAAGAGTCAGACAGACTGAGTGAATCCTTAGTAGTAGTAGTATATTTGTATACATGATATTTCTAAGTGCTTTTAAAATCTCCTAAGCTCAATATAAGAAAATGAAACATTTCTCTCTTTTCCCTTTGGCAAACTTCTTAATTCCAAATAAATGCATTTACCTTGTTGGCTGTGTGTCTAACCTCTTAATTAATCCAGAATCTCAGGTACAATGGGTGGAAATCCAACTACAATAGTTTGAAAAGAAGAGGCTCTGCGACTAACGTAAGTGGAAGTCCACTTACAGTTGGAGTCAGAGGCGGAAGGCTGCAGTCTTGCCCTCACAGGAGCGCCGAGCTCTGCACGTCGCTGTGTGGTTGCGGCGTCCTTGTCTCCTAAAGATGGACTTTCTGCTTTGGGGGAAGATGTTTGCCAGCAGCCTGTTTCCAGCTCTTTCACCAAAAATGATGACTTCTTTTTCTCTACCTCTAAATAAACAATCCTAGGGAATAAGTCTGATTGGTCCTGCTTGGGTCACATGGCCCCTCTAAACTGTAGCCCAGTCGCTGGGGCCAGGTGGTTGGGCTATGATACATGGCTGGGCCCAGGTCATGTGCCTACACACGTCTGGCCAGGACATCTTTCACACTTAGAACACACTAAGAGAAAGAGCCAAATGTGAGTGGCTAGCTGACTTAGACAGTTGCGATGGTGTATGAGAGACAAGTGTTCTGCCTAAACTGCAGGAATGAACTCCTCGCCTGGAACGAATATTTACTTGTCCACACCATGTTCACAGGTATGTATTTGTAAAAATAATGCAACGCAATGGATCAGGTTGATCTAACTCCCGTTCTCAAGCCTTTATCTGTAGCTCCTTTTTAGCTGGAGATGGCCAAGTTATGTAGTTCTGACCAATAAGACACACATTTGCGTTTCTTCTGTGAGTCTTGGGAAAGCATACACTTTCCCCAGATAGGTGTTGTTTCTTCCTCCATCCTCCTTTTTTCTTATGGAAGATGGGTGTAATACTTGGAGTTGTGGCAGCCTTCTTGGAAATATGAGGGAAAGGCCAAAAGAATTATAAGCCTCAAACCAGAGCCAGCAAGCTGTTGCCTTGAGACTTTTTGTTAAGAAAGAGAAACAATCCCCTATTTGTTTAAAACACTAAACTCAGTTTTTATTGGATACTTGCAACCAAAATATTCCTAACTGATAAAATGGATAAATGACGTTCCTTGGTAGCCATAAATAAAATCTTAGAAGTTGTAGAATCTGGTGTAGGTCTATATATCTTTTTGTTTTCCTCTTTGAGTTTTCAGTTATTCACCCTTTCAAACTTTGGGGCAGATAAAGAAGACACAGTTCTTTTACCCAGAGGAAGCTTACAATTAAATAGAGCTTAAAATTTAGGCCAGTGTTGAACAAAGAATTCCTTATCATGTTTAATTCCCCAATGCTACAATTAAGCCCATTTGCTTTTTATCTCATCCTCAGTAGAGCTCAAGAATGGCTAGTTACCATCTTTTTAAATAAGGAAGACAACTTAATTAAAAATACACTTCAATCTCTGTGATGTGTGTGTGTGTGCGTATGTGTGTGTGCATGTGTATATTTCAGTTTGTTTTCCCTGGTTAATTAACACCAAATTTTTTTACTTTCTTCAGAGATTTTATTTTTCAAACCTCTAATCTTTATGTGAGATTTGATCAAACAAAAGCTACAGTTAAAGAGTTTTTAAAAGTTAGTGTGGTCACTTAGGATCTCTGGTTTCTCTGAAAAATTGTAAAGACTTTTTGGCCTCCTGCTTTCAAGTTCCTTCAGTCCCGAAGCTGGAGCCACAGAGCCTCTCTCAGGTGATTAACCCTTCGTGTTCATGACTCTGGCTCCAAATCCTGTAATCAAGATTGTCCCTGTATAGAAGAATCAGATGCAACCTAGGCTGAAGGACCTCTGACTCTAAATGAGGTCTAAGGACCTTTCATGACCATTTAACCTTGTCCTAGTTCTCCAGTGACTGTATTCTCCAGTCACGCTCAGTCGTGTCCGACTCTTTAGGCCCCATGGACTGTAGCCCACCAGGCTCCTCTGTCCATGGAATTCTCCAGGCAAGAATACTGGAGTGAGTTGCCATTTCCTTCTCCAGGGGATCTTCCTGACCCAGGGATTAAACTCTAGTCTCTTGCATCTCCTGCACTGGCAGGCGGATTCTTTACCAACTGCACCACCTGGGTTCTCCACGTGCTCTATAATTTCCTCTGTGAAGGGTATTTCCCAGTCTTATCTCATCCCTCTTCTTCTAGCACCTGTCCCCTGGGCTTCCCGTAGCACTGCCCCTCCTTTACTTCTGATCCTTGTGCTTCCAGGGAAATTAACGCCATCTTTTGCTCAAGGGTGAGCGTGTGACTCAGGCTGGCCAATCAGAGCATCATATCACCTTGGCCGCCGCTATCAGTTCAGGATGTCCACGTGAACCAAGTTGGGCTCCTCAAAGCTAATGACTTTTGTTGTAAGAATGACTGATAAAGGAAAGCTCCTTCCCCACAAAGGTTACTGAGAGGAAAGGCTATGGGCCTGGCATTATTGGTAGCCATCGTGTCACCATCTACTGAGAAGACAACCCAAGAAAGCAGGAAGAACGGAGAGACAGAGACCCACATCGTGAAGACATCTTGGAGCCCCGGGTCCAGCCTGGATCAGCATTTCTACTGACTTTCTCATTTCATCATCCAAAACCTTTCCTTTTTAGCTTAAGCCAATTTTAGTAGATTTCCTACCCTGAAACCTTCATGTCTCCTGAGCGGGTCCCCAAATCCTGTTTGGATTCGACACCATGAATGTGGCATGAATGCACCTCCCACTCAACCCTTTAGCATCTCCCAACCTAAGGGTGCACCTCCTGGACTTACTTGAGACTCAGGCTTTTCCTGCCGGTCCTGATAGACATTAGCCCCTGAATATGCCCTCAGAGGCCCTTACACCTTATTCAGATTCCTAGTGATTCTTCTCCTAACGTCTCCCGTGGCAATCCTTACCTGAGAAGTGCCCTTGGGCAGCTGGAGCTGATTCTTCCTGAGGGTCCTGGGAGTTACAACCCCACAGCCGCGACTTCCTTGAGCGGTTGACTGGTGTGGGTGTGCTTCTTGGATTCAATGTGGGCGGACAGTGCAGAGCAATATCGGCTCCAGAGCCCCTCCCGACGGGGCAGAGGCTAGAGCTCACAAGGAACCATGCCTCACCTGGTGTCTCCTTCCCTGTTCCTTCATAAGTGATTGCACAAGAATCCTTGTTTCCAACTCTGCTCCTAGAGAACCTGGTCTCTCAGTTTGGTTTAGTTCAATCACTCAGTTGTGTCCAACTCTTTGCAACCCCATGGACTGCAGCATGCCAGGCCTCCCTGTCCATCACCAACTCCTGGAGTTTACCCAAACTCATGTCCATTGAGACAGTGATGCCATCCAACCATCTCATCCTCTGTCATCCCCTTCTCCTCCTGCCCTCAGTCTTTCCCAGCATCAGGGTCTTTTCCACAGAGTCAGTTTGTCACATCAGCTGGCCAAAGTATTGGAGCTTCAGCTTCAGTATCAGCCCTTCCAGTGAACACCTAGGACTGATCTCCTTTAGGATGGACTGGTTGGATCTCCTTGCTTCCAAGGGACTCTCAAGAGTCTTCTCCAACACCACAGTTCAAAAGCATCCATTCTCCAGTGCTCAGCTTTCTTTATAGCCCAACTCTTACATCCATACATGACTACTGGAAAAACCATATCTTTGACTAGATGGACCCTTGTTGGCAAAGTAATATCTCTGCTTTTTAATATGCTGTCTAGGTTGGTCATAGCTTTTCTTCCAAGCTTTAATTTCATGGCTGCAGTCACCATCCGCAGTGATTTTGGAGCCCTCTGGCAACTTGTAATTTCCAAAGATGGCGACCACAATGACTCTCACCTCACATGTTCTTCTTACAACTCAACTTACCTCACTGAGGGGCGTCTAGGTCCCTCCTCTCGAATCCGGGTGCACGTGTGGTTGTTCTGAGTGACAGAGTATGGTGAAAATGTTGCCCTGTGATTCCCAGTGGGGCATCTGCATTTTGGCGTGATTTGTTTGTGTTCAGTGCCAGAGTCCGGAGCCCTAAGACATCTCGGTCCTTAGCCTTTATCCAAGTGCGTGTGATGGCCTGATCTTCTCTGGTCCTGTTTGGCAGTCCAGACAAACCAAGTTCTGGCAACATCTGTTGGTAGTCCCCCTGGCAAACATGCTGGAAAAGCTGTGGCTTTCCAGGATTCTACCATCCGGAAATGGGACAGTGCTCTCATTTGTGGGTTATCATTGTCATTCCAGCACCCAGGAGGGTTTATGTACCAGGAACAGATGACGCCCTACTCGTCGTGTGGTCAGGCAGATGAGTCAGGGGCTGTATTTTCCCTTCTGAACACGTTTCACTTGTAATATTAATAATGCTTTTTCTGGGAAACTCCCAGACGTCAAGGTTTGAAAATCCTGAAACAGCTGTTCATTATATCTCGGTTTTGCTTAAGTAAAAATGCTAATGAAAGTGTCTTTTGAGTGTTGTAATAAGAACCAAAAATAAGAACTCGTGGGTAAGGTAAGCTAGAGGTTCTCAAAAAGTAACAAGAATGCTTATTGTCATTGTCCTTTTGTGAGCCAAAGGGATGTCTATTCAAATGATCTGCAGATTGAATGAAACAATATGTAAGTCTCACAAGGTATGCATGTGTGTGTTTTAAAAGCTTGGTGATCTTTTTCTTGCATATCCTAATCAATGTTTTTAAAATAGGAAAATGAGCATCTAAAAAATATAGCTCCCGTTTTAAAAAGAAAATGGGCGTTCCTTGTGGCTCAGCTGGTAAAGAATCTGCCTGCAATGCAGGAGACCTGGGTTTAGATCCCTGGGTTGGGAAAATTCCCCTGGAGAAGGGAAAGGCTCCCGACTCTGGCCAGGGGAATTCCATGGATTGTATAGTCCATGGGCTCACAAAGAGTTGGACACGACTGAGCGACTTTCACTTTAAAAAGAATGTAGAGTCACAAAAAATGAGTGCCTCCCCAGACAAAACACCGCCTGACTTCTTGGGCTGAGTTGTGCTTTGTAGTAGGGAAAGAAGTGGGAAGCACGAGGGCGATGAGGAAACTGTTGGGGGGGTTTCCGTCAGGTTATTAACTTTACACTTGAGAAAACAATCTGAATGCCATTGAGATTCCAAGACTACCATTCGTTCATTACCCATTTTCTCATATATCTCTACAGCCGCAGGAAGTTGGCAGCATAAAGTCTGGAAGGAGGTGGAGGAAAAAGTCTGGTGAGAGGGTCCTGTTCCTGATCCTTTTCTCACGCCCCTTTGTCCCTGACTGTGTTGGTTAGCTACTGCTACATAACAAACAACCCCCAAACCTGTGACAAAATAACATTGGGTTTTCCTCATGGTTCTTGTGAATGAGGAGGCACAGGCAAGGCCGGGTGGCTCTGGGGGTGTGCAGTGCGGGGCTGGCATGGCCTGGGCCTGGCTGGGCGTCCCTGCCTCACTCTCCGTGCCCTCAGAGCCTTTCCGCATGCTCTCTGTGTCGGCTGTTTGGGTTTCCTCACAGCATGGCAGCCTCAAAGCTGTTGCAGGACTTGCACGGGGGCTGAGTGGTTTTTGAGGGAGCTTAGCTTCTAGCTACCGAAGTCACAGGGCCTCACCTCTGCCATACTCTACTGGTTACGAGTGTGTCATCAACTGCTCAGAGTAGGAAGAGGGAAATTAGGCCCCCCTTTTGATGGGGCAACGGCAAGCTTCTGGAAGAGAACAAGAGGCAGGGGGTAGCGCTGCAGGCCGTCTTGGGAAAACACAGCTAGCCACACTGCTCAGGCCTGGCTCCTTGGGGCTCTGACAGGCTCTGTGAGCTGCCCAAAAGCCTTTTTCTGATTTTCTTTTCACTTTAAGGTCATCAGAGCCCAGATCTCTGGTGTGCAGCAGGAACACTGCCTGGCACCCTTGCAATGATTTAAAATGAACTTTACTTACAGATTCTTGGCTAGAACCTCTAACTGGCATTTAGAGCAAAGACAGAGCAGAGGGGGTGTAGGAGCCAGTTTCCCTCCTTAAGATGATCAGATCTCTATAACGATCTTGAGAGGAGTGGGCAGGTGAGAACAAGACCTTGCCTGTTGTGTTTTGACCACTGAAGTCTTGTCTGCATGACTTTACTAGCTGTGTTTTTAGGAAGTGATAACGCTTATAAAATTTGATAATTCCTTAATAATAGCATTAGCACAGAAACTAACGCTTGGACAAGAAGGCAGACGTCTGATGCGGGCCTATCGCTGGCCAGCTGTTGCCTAACTGAGGCCACAGACCAAAACCAGGATTTACACCTGTTGTAAAACCTCTCATGCTGTTAACCCACTGCCAGGGCTGTCAACCTGACTTCTGATACTTGGTGTTGGAAGTGCTAGGGCTGAGAAAATAGGTTCAGTGGTGACTAATAGAGAGCTCTGTTCCAGAACTCCCATCTCAGCTTAGTAGAGAGATGACAATTAGAGGCAGGAAATTGGGCATTTAAACTCCCTACATGTGTTTCCAAAAGGGACAGGGAAAACAAAATGAATTAGCAGGAGTAAAAACATGGGCTTTCCAAGAAACATTATTGATCCAACATGTAAGTACATACTAGCTCCTGGAATGAATGGGGCTGTGGTCTGAAGGTGCACATCCACTCAAAATTCCTATGTTGAAACCCAACCCCCAGTGTGATGGGAATAGAAGGTGGGGACTTCGGGAGGTGATTAGGTCGTGCGGGTGGAGCCCTGAGGAATGCGAGTAGTGCCCTTATAAAAGAGGCCCCAGAGGGCTCCCCGATTATTTCCACCATGTGAGGACATATTAAGAAGATGGTTTTTTAGGAAGTGGGCCCTCATCTGACAATGAATTTTGTTGAGGGTGGGGAGTGATCAAGGACTTCTGAAGCTTCCTGAACCATAAGAAATCAATGTTGTTTATAAGCTACCTGGTCTACGGTATTTAATTACAGCAGCCTAGGTAGACTCAGACAAATGGTATTCATCTGTTTATCCTATTCATTCAGTTTTTCATTCCTTTGCTTATTCATTCACTCATCACATGATTTCATCAGCCAGAGAACTCCAGGAAATGGAGAAATGACTAGTTAAGAACGAGGAGATCCCTTGTGTGGTTGGGGAAAGAGGAGAGGAGTAAATGGCTACATATCAGGCAAGGCACCTAAATCTCTGTTAACAAAACCTCTTGAAGGAAACCCCTTTGAAAGAAATCCTATTTGGAGATGTTTTTTTAAAAGCATACATCTTGAGAAGCCGTGCTCCACAGCATACAGCCTGAGCCATATCCTGGTGGTTAAGCGTTTCTTTCCACACAGCATGGGAGAAGTCGGAGGAGGACCTTCTGTTTGTTTACTAATCATCAGTGTGAGCCTTCAAGTCTGATCCCCCCTCCATATCACACACACTTACACTGTCATAGTAGGCATTCAGATATGCTAAAATAAAACTTGGGCTTCTATGACAACATTTCTGGGGGCAGATGTAGTATAAATTTATTCCAAGTCAGTTTCAGAATTGGCTCAGCTCCCTGGACTTGCACAGGGGTTCTGGGGGGCTGGGCGGGGTTAGTACACCTAGTCGGTGTCATCCACTTCCAGAGCGGCCTCTGTTGGTCACTTCGCATCCTCCAGCTGCCGACTGTTTTGTACTGCTCCCTGGTGTACTAGGGCTTCCCAGGCGGCACTAGCAGTGAAGAATCTGCCTGCCGATGCAGGAGACCTAAGAGACGGGCGTTCAATCCCTGGGTCAGGAAGATCCCCTGGAGGAGGGCACGGTAACCCATTCCAGTATTCTAGCCTGGAGAACCCCATGGACAGGAGCGTGGCAGGCTACAGTCCATAGTGTCGAAAAGAGTCAGACACGACTGAAGCAACTTAGCACAACTGCTGCATTATCCCTAAGATTTGTCGCAAAGCTTCTGTTGGTTCAGGTCTCTCAAATTCTTTCAGTACATAAAAGCATTTTTGCTGCTTCTGTGACTTCACTCACTGCAGCAATCTTTGTGGGGCTTTTTCATCACTTCTGTGCTTCCCTCAGGTCTCAGAGTCATTCTGTTTCTTTCACAGAATGGTATGTTCATGGTTTTCCTCAGATCCATCTGCCCAGACAAACCATGCTGGGTACCTCCCTGAGCTCAAGCTGGTGAAGGAGCCATGAGACCCTTCTGTACTGGAGTTCTGCCGAACACAACTCAGGTTTCTATTACACCACCCACCATTTTTATTTCAGATATTCAGTTTTAGAATTTTCATTTGGTTCCTTTTTGTAGTTTCTGTTTCTTCGCTGAGACTTCCTATCTGTTCCTTCATTACAACCATATTTTCCTTTATATAGTCATAATAGCTGTAATACACCTGTAGCGGGGTTTCCCAGGTAGCACAGTGATAAAGAATCTACCAGCCAGTGCAGGAGACACAGGTTTGATCCCTGGATGAGGAAGACCCCCTGGAGAAGGAAATGGCAACCCAGTTCAGTAGCCTTGCCTGGTAAATTCCAAGGACAGAGGGGCCCGGTGGGCTACAGTCCATGGGTCGCAAAAAGTCAGACATGACTGTGTGACGGAGCATGCCACACCCACTGATAGTTATAATAGCTGCTTTCATCTTATTTCAACATGTGGCTCATCTTCAGGTTGGTCTTCATTGACTAACTTTTATCTTGGGTATGGATACTTTTTTCCTTTTCTAAAAATGTCTAGTAATTTTGGATTGTGTTGTGGCCCTTTGTGAATGATATAATCCCAAGACTCTGGATTCTGCTATGTTACTCTCAAGAATATTATTATTTTTTTTAATGTTAGCAAGCAGTTAACTTTGCTGAACTGAAATTCCAACCTCAGTCACCTTTGCAATGAGTGCTGCTTGGAGTCTTGTTCAGGGGTCAGCCAGGGGTCATGTGCAGTTTGCTGCTCCCCAGCCTGTGGCAGATGCATCATGGGAAACACTGGGCAGGAGGAAGCACACGCTGGGATCAAGATTGCCGGGAGAAACATCAATACTCTCAGACATGCAGATGACACCACCCTTATGGCAGAAAGCAAAGAGGAACTAAAGAGCCTCTTGATGAAAGTGAAAGAGAGTGAAAAAGTTGACTTAAAACTCAGCATTCAG
>NW_011494946.1:4038035-4046494 GCF_000754665.1 Bison bison bison
ATAGATGGGGAAACAGTGGAAACAGTGAGAGACTTTATTTTTGGGGGCTCCAAAATCACTGCAGATGGTGACTGCAACCATGAAATTAAAAGATGCTTGCTTTTTGGAAGAAAAGCTATGACCAACCTAGACAGCATATTAAAAAGTAGAGACATTACTTTGCCAACAAAGGTCCATCTAGTCAAAGCTATGGTTTTTCCAGTGGTCATGTATGGATGTGAGAGTTGGACTATAAAGAAAGCTGAGCGCCGAAGAATTGATGCTTTTGAACTGTGGTGTTGGAGAAGACTCTTGAGAGTCCCTTGGACTGAAAGGAGATCCAACCAGTCCATCCTAAAGGAGATCAGTCCTGAGTGTTCATTGGAAGGACTGATGCTGAAGTTGCTGCTGCTGCTGCTGCTGCTGCTAAGTCGCTTCAGTTGTGTCCGACTCTGTGTGACCCCATAGACGGCAGCCCACTGGGCTCCCCCGTCCATGGGATTTTCCAGGCAAGAGCACTGGAGTGGGGTGCCATTGCCTTCTCTGGATGCTGAAGTTGAAACTCTAATAATTTGGCCACCTGATTCGAAGAACTGACTCATTGGAAAAGACCCTGATGCTGGGAAAGATTGAAGGTGGGAAGAGAAGGGGACGACAGAGGATGAGATGGTTGGATGGCACCACCAACTTGATGGACATGAGTTTGAGTAAACTCTGGGAATTGGTGTTGGACAGGGACGCCTGGCGTGCTGCATCCATGGGGTCACAAAGAGTTGACACAACTGAGTGACTGAACTGAACTGAATCTGTTGCTCTCTTATTTCTGCGATTCTGCCTCTCACACTGCAGCTACTCTGATCACTCTGAACTCTATCCTCTGATTCCTTAGCTGGTTAAGAGTGGGTGTCTGTCCAGGTTTTGGCTGCCTTGTAGGGGGGCCTGGCCTCGGGTGAAAAGCCAGAAAAGAATGGAAACCCCCCCCATGGGTGTCTGCCTAGTTTCAGTTGCTTTCCACTGCCTCCACAGAGTTACTTTTTGAGTTTATTTAGTTTCTATAGGAGAGTTGGTTCAGTACAAGCTACTATACCATGCTGGAGTAGAATTTGCTGCCTTCCTTTTGAATAAATGGTGAGAAGTGAAAGTGAAAATTGCTAAGTCCTGGCTGACTCTTTGTGATCCCATGACTGTAGCCCGTCAAGCTCCTCTGTCCATGAAATTCCCATGAAGAATGCTGGGGTGGGTAGCTATTCCCTTCTCCTGGGGATCTTCTCAACCCAGGGATCAAACCCAGTCTCCTGCATTGTAAGCAGATTCTTTACTGTCTGAGCCACCAGGGAACCCAAATAAACTGCAGGGGCAGGATATTTGGTCTCCCTTTCTCAGGGATTTACAATGTCCATTCATTCCCACTTCTCCTCACATTTTTGTCCCTGCCTGCAGCCTAGGGTTATGGTATATAGTTTGAGAAGTTGGGGAAATTTTTTTCTGCCAAAATTTTTTTCCCCTAAAGTTTGAGTCCCTTTGGATAACTGAAACTTAAAATCTTCAAGACCTCAAAAGCTTTTCTTTGCCACTTTGGGAAAACAACCATTCCCTGGCAACGACAGATGTCTTATAATATATATACTAAGTGGTGTGCGCCCTCAGTCGCTCAGTCATGTCCAACTCTCTGTGATCCTATGGACCGTATCTGCCAGGCTCCTCTGTGCATGAGATTTTTCAGGCAGGAGGACTGGAGTGGGTTGCCATTTCTTTCTGCAGGGGATCTTCCCAACCCAGGGATCAAATCCATGTCTCCTGCGTCTCCTGCTTGGCAGGGGAATTCTTTACCACTGAGACACGTGGGAAGCCCATATTATACAGCATCTATATGTAAACATATATAAATATAGATATATATAAATAGAGAGGAGATAACAGGAAGTATTGGGATTGAAAAGAGCATCAATATTTCAAAACACATTATTCCTCCAGATCAGGAAACACACCTATGCTTGGTGGTGCTTAGTCCACGTGAGACTGAGTGTATCTGATATTTAAGTCAAGAGTTGTAAGTATTTAAGCCTTCTTAGTTGATTTATTCATTTAAACATGCTTCACACACACACACACACAAAAACCATTTGAGAGCCTATTATTTGTTAGGCTTTGTGCTAGGTAGTAATTATGCAATAAAAAGTTGTATTTATTTAAAAAAAAATTCAGATCTCAGCAAACATTAGGAGGGAGGCATAAGGCAGCCTAGAATTAAATCTCACCTGCTCTATCAAGCAGACGTGAAGCAATACAGATGCCATTACTTTAAAGTCATTTGGGATAATTAACATAGCACAAAATTTGGATTAAAACAGCCTAAGTCCCAGTTCACCGTTTACTAAGTACTACCTTGGGCCAATCTCTCAGCTGCTGTGGGCTCTACTTCCATTTTCAATCATTATTAACTGTTGAACGTTGCTAGACTGAAAGCTTTCTGAGAATAGGACCTGTTCCTTCCCCACTGCATCCTAGCCTAGTCGGCACATACTAGGTTCTCAAGAAGTGCTTTAACATTAAATGAACAAGTAAAGAGGAGCTCTTATTGCTTTTTCAACATGGACCTTTCTAGCTGGACATCTTGAGAATTACCAGGTTTCCAGGTTAATATAGGAAACAGTCCTCTAATTGGATTCCGCCTTTGTTCTTTCAGCTCCTAGATATACCCGTGATGCCTTCCAGAGCATCTGACGGATTCTAATAGGTAATGATTAGGATGCTGTGCGGTATAAACAAAGGACTTGTAGTCCATTTGTGGACTAGACTGAGGAGCAGCCACCATGCGGAATGCTGCCAGTGGCCTCATGAGACAGGGGCGAGAGCTCTGCAAAGTCTCTCCTAACCATGAAGTAATTGCTGTGGAGTGACGTACGTCACCTCTGCTCACAACTCACCGGTCAGAACTGGCCACATAGCCTCTCCCAGCCTCAAGGAGCTGGGAAAAGCAATTCTACCATGAGAGTGGAAGAGGAGGACCAGAACTATTTGGGGAACAGCACTGATGGTGATCACAGTCCTGCTTGGAAGGAAGACCCTGAGCTGGTCCACTCACGTCCATCGAAGTACAGGTCTGGAGGCTGGCAGGAGCATCTTCACACTCTTGGATCTCCTAACTCCCTGCAGGGGTGGGGTGGGCAGAGCCCCACTCTCCATCTCTAGGGCTTCACGGCATCCTAGGCCTTCACGTGAGGATTGAACTGAACTAGAGGAATAAGAGTCACGTCCCCGGATGAGCCACAGGCTGCGCTCTGGCTGTAGATGGAAGCTCACCGCAGGATGTCTAGTTCTAAGGGTTGCTGTCCGCTTGTGTGCAGGGTTCTCAAGTGGTTGTGGACAGTGATTCTCCTCTGAGCAGAGGAGCTGCGTTTCTGATTTCTGACTCTGATCGGTCCATGAGTCCTACAAACTGCCACCCTATGGACAGAGCCCCTCTGTTTCTGCTCCCTGTGCTCCAGCCTGACAACTTCAATCTGTTCCTGGAAGGCGTGTGTGTGTGTGTGTGTGTGTGTGTATGGGGTGGTGATGGGTAGTGGGGAAGGAAAGGAGATATGATAGGGAACAATGGTTCTATTTGGTTTCATATTTTTCCAGAGTTTTTCATTTCATATTTGGACCTTGACTTTGGAAACCCCAAACCCAATAATCTGGCTTTTTTTTCCTGGTGTTTTCATAATAACTTTCCTTGGTGGCAAATGATGCTTTTTCTGAGCTTCTCTGGTGGCTGAGATGGTGAAGAATCCACCTGCAATGCAGGAGACCCAGGTTCAATCCCTGGGTTGAAAAGATCCCCTGGAGGAGGGAATGGCCACCCACTCCAGTATTCTTGCCTGGAAAATCCCACGGACTATGGTTCACGGGGTAACAAAGAGTCAGACTCGGGTGCATGACTAACACTCACTTTCTTTCTAGCTGTCTAAATCAGTAAGAATAAGGTTGGTAAAGCGTAACAAGAAATACAGTGCAGTCCAGTGGAGTATTACCCAGCCATAAAAAGAATGAAAGGTTGGTATTTTCAGCCATATGGATGGACCTAGAGATTATCATACTAAGTGAAGTAAGTCAGACAAAGACAAGTATCGTATGATATCGCTTACACATGGAATCTAAAAAAAAGATACAAATGAACTTATCTACAAAACAGAAAAAGACTCACAGGCACGGAGAACGGATTTATGGCCACCAAGGGGGAAAGAGGGTGGGAAGGGATAAAATTAGGGGGTTTGGATTAATATATACACACTACTGTATGCAAACTAGGTAAACAGCTATTCTCAGTATCTTATTATAATCTAAGGGGAAAAACCTGAAAAAGAATATAAACATATATATACACATATATATAGACACATAAAACTGAATCACCGCCATACATTTGAAACCAACATGACATAAAGCAACGATACTTCAATTTAAAAAAAAAAGAAAAAGGGGGAAAGGTTTTTAAAAAAGAAATACAGTGGAGGAAGGGAAATCAAATCAATTAATACATCAAAATATTACATCATTTATTTAATGAGCTATTTCCACAATCTCCTTTATTTTCTTACATCTGTGGAACATACAGACTTCCTACACATTTGCATATATATATATATATAGGAGGAGAAGACAACAGAGGATGAAATGGTTGGATGGCATCACCGACTTGATGGACGTGAGTTTGAGCAAGCTCTGGGGAGTTGGTGATGGACAGGGAAGGCTGGCGTGCTGCAGTCCACGGGGTCGCAAAGAGACGGACACGACTGAGCGACTGAACTGACATATTTCTATCTCTGGTAATAAAGTTTGTTCCCAAATGCAAGTAAATAGGTGTGTCCCACTAGTGGAATGACCAGTGCAGAGGTGTGGCTCTTGGTAAAGGCCAGCAGCGCTTCACACTGTATTCCTGAGTCTCGCACTGCTCTTTGCTCCAGAGAGCACGTTCTATCTCAGCCACAGGAGGGCCCCTGCTTCCCTGAACTGCCTGTCTGACAGACTGGGAATTCAGAGATAAAACAAGGAGTGGATTCAGGAGCAGAATAACAATTAAAAAAAAAAAATACTGGGGTGAATGGAACATTTGGCAATCATTCAAACATTTCCTGACACTGGTGGTGTCTGTGGGTGGCAAAGTATTAGTTTGACTACACTTTGGACAAAGTCCTCGGCCTTGGCCATCAATGCAAACATACAAAACATCCTGACAGGCTCCCCTCCCCGCCCCGCCCCAGTGCACACTCCCACACGGCTAAGCGGCTGCAGGGCACGTCTGGACGCTCGCCTGAAGGGGCCCTGCTCCACTGGGACCTGGGGCGCCATGGACTGGCTTGGGGTGTGTCTGTAAGCATGTGCCCATCGCAATGAACAAGGGGCAGGGGGCTTCTGTGAAAACCACCGGCTCCGGTGCAACTTAGAGAAACTCCTTAAATGAAAGAGTATTGCCCTACACGGAGCCAGCTTTCTGCAGCCATTCAGTATGGAGCGGCTGGCAAAACTGTGATCTCACTGTGGCTGCAAACCCACTTAAAATACTAACAGTGATGATAAAGATGAATAATCCCTGCACCTCCAGGGCATATATGAGTTTGCTTATCTCTCCTGTCAGCCCTGAAATGTTGCTGTTCAGCTGCCCTGGAGAAGATCTGGTTTTGGTGGTCCTGCAAATAAACAATTAGGTCAGTAGCTCTTCAGGCTCTGTAGCTTCTGATGGGTCTGTTTACTGCAGAAGTTGCTGCTGCTCTCCACACAAGGACGGGAACCGAGCGTTTTTAAGCGAAGTTGGTGGAGAGGGGATGAGTGCAGTGTGGTGGGGAAATCACGGGCTGGGGGTGGGGGTGGGGGAGGGGGGCAGGACTGAAGGTTAGCTAGGATTTTCCCTCTCAGCAAGGCTCAGCGGAGGTGCAGTGCATCACAAGTGCTCCGGCGGCGGTACCCATGGCCTTAATCATCTCTAGAGTGGGGCGATACTGCTGAGGCTGAGGGAGAGAATTGCTCCAGCGGGGGGGCTCCGGGAACCAAGCTTTTACAGGAATTGCACAGTCTGGCCACGACTGCTTCTCACGCTTGCCTAGGCTCGCTTAACTCCTCTCTTTTCCACAGGGGGTGTGAGGAGAACCAGTTTCCCCATTAACTTGGGGCCTGCATTTTATCGACTGCAAACGCTCATGATCCCAGCGCTGGGGCCATCTGTGACCTGTTGGGCCGTAATAGCTTGGTTTTCCCCGTGTTCGGCTCCCTCCTTGAGTACTTAGTGTTAAATCATAGGGGGAGGAAGTGTGAGCAGAGGAAAAACAGCACCATTACATGACCCCCGATGAGACCGCTGTGACAGAATTAAAAGCTGCCGCCCTAGGACATTCTAACAGATGACACTGTGAGGTTGCCAAGGTAACCCACCAGGATACAGCTCCAGCATCTTTGGGGTTGATGCTGGGTGGATGAGGTCAGTCAGAGGTGAGGCCCAGCTGCCCAGGGTGTATCCCTTGGCTGGCCAGTCCACGGCAGTCAAGAGGAAAATCAAGGCTGACCTCTACACAATACAAAGGAACCCAACCTCGTCCCCTTATTGGCTATTCCAGGTGAAAGACAAGCATCATACTCCAGGTAACTGATCAGTGTATGTTACACGGGGCTGAAAAAGGTCCGGATATGAATGACTCACCCATCCGCTCCATGTATGTGGATTAAACACCTGCTGTGTACCAAAGTGGAAGCGTCAGAATATCTAGGGGGAAAGGTCAGTTCTAGAAAAACCCTAAAAAAATGCAGGTCCAATCAGGAAACAAGATCATTTAAGACATTTACACACTGTCAGTACTCAGGAAAAGGTTGAGTGGAAGAAAATGAAAACAGAGTAACTTATTAACCCCAAGGACCTAGTGTTAAAAAAATAAAAAATACATGCAAAAATTGTACAGAGTGGAAATGATTTGCTTAAAAGAAATCAACCTTCTCCCCCAAATACACCAAGTTATGCGGCATTCCCCCTTTTTCCCTTTATCGTCTTTTAAATATCCCGTGTTTACTCTGAACTACTGACCTAGAAATATTGGTTTCTTTCTCCCATGTAAGGACCAGAAAGATTTCAGACGGACCCTGCCTTGCAATAACTCTAGGCCTCGGGCATATAAAAAACAAAGATCCCTCCTTTTGGCCTTATAGGTGGGTGTTCAAAACCATCACTGCTGCCAGAGGACACCCTTTCCCGCATGATACTGTTTGAAAGTGGACATGGGCTGTCGTCTGATCCCGTTTTCTCCCAGATGGCAAGCCAAGCAGGGGAGAGACTGGGAGAGCCAGGGTAGTGGTGAGCGACACCAGCCAGCGGGGGCTGGAAAGGGAAAGGGGCAAACACACACACACAGTGGGAGGTGGGGAGGAGCACAGAACTGGGACGGCCAGGGCAAAAGCAAACAGGGAAGTCTTCCAGAAACTGTGTTTACCGGAATGAAAACAAAATAGGGCTTCCTTACCCCTGGGGGGTGTTATTAGTACCAGAAGGACACCCTTAAAACACTTTGGGGCCTACACTAGCCCTCCATCCTGTGGGCTCCAATGCTTAAAACCCCCTCTTTGCCCAATCAGAAAATGTAGGCAATTAATTAGATTATGTCAGTTGGTGATGGACTGGGAGGCCTGGCAGGCTGCAGTCCATGGGGTCGCAAAGAGTGGGACACGACTGAGCAACAGAACTGAACTGAACGGCTGTCTTACTGCAGCCCCCTTAAAACAACAAGAGGGTAACAGCTAAGTTATAGGGTGCTTTCCTAAACACTGTACTTATAAAACCCACGAGAAAGTGCTACCTAACAAAGGAGAAAACAGGCCCAGGGCCGGTGAGTCACTTACCCACATCACACAGAAGGCAAATACGGATGGAGGCCCAAGGCCCACCCTGAACCCTGGCCCTAGGGCCCGGGTAGTAACCCTGACGTTTTAATTCTGCTTTGTTTAAAACGCTCCACGAACAAAGACTTCCAACAGGCTCACGGCCGCCCATCTCGGCTTCACTAAGGCAGCCCTGACGTTTTATGCGTCTAACCGCCTCCTCGGGCGGCCTGAAGTTGGTTCCCTAGGTTTTCCCACATCTTCTGGGCACCTGCAGTACGTGGGCGAGGGCGTGGCAAGCGGACAGTGGCACTAACCGGCTCCCCAGGCACTAAATGCCCAGCAAATAACTCAAGGCCCCAGGGACGAGGCCACCTGCGGCATTTGGATGCTGGAGGATCTCTCAGCCGTCTTTCCCGCCCCGCCGCACCTCGGCGCCCTCGGAGGGCACCTGGTCCGGAGTTGGTGGGGGAGGAGGTCCGTGTCCCCCACACGCGCTCCTGATCTTGTGACCTCGGTTACCAGGGGTCGAGAGGGGGTCGGGGGAGCCACGGGGCTCGAGGGTCTGTGACTCAGGAGCCCGTGGGCAGCGCGCGGATCGCGGGGGCGCGGAGTGGGCGAGGTTCGCGGGGGGCGCGATG
>NW_011494946.1:4046885-4047150 GCF_000754665.1 Bison bison bison
GGCGCGCCGGGGCTCCCTCGTCCTCTGCGCCCGGGCTTGGGTTGGATGGCGCCGGGGGCCGGCTCCGTGGGACGCGGCGGGCTTGGGCCAACTTTTCTGAAAAGGAAAGAAAGAAATCAGCCTTGGCGCGCTAGGGGGAGAGGCACCCCCAGAGCGGTCTGTGGTGGGTAATGGGCTCCGCCGGCCCGGGGGCGCCGGGGGAGGAAGCGGAGGGGAGGCTTCGAGGCTACAGGTGGGTCTGGGACACTCTGCACGGCGCCCTCCT
>NW_011494946.1:4047675-4052989 GCF_000754665.1 Bison bison bison
CCCGGCACCGAAGACTGCTGTCTCGCCTTCCGTAAGGGGGTTTCTTCCCTCGTCCTCGCCGCTTTCTTAGGCCCCAGGGTGGACCTGGGTCAGGGCAGGGTGGCGGCGGCGGCGTTTATTTCGGGAAGCCCCGCGGGCGCGCATGCCCACCCCCGCCTCCCGGACCGGGGCTGGTGCCCTTCACCTGCACGGTCGCTGCCTTGGCACCGAGGGCCGCGTGGAGGCCGCGGGGCTGTAACCCGGGGGCGCTGCCTGCTGGCTCCCCTGTGTGGCTGCGGGTGGTCCCCGGGGACGTTGGGTGGTGTCACCGAGTTTGTTAGGGGTTTTCAAAACAAAAAGTTAAAAAAAAAAAAAAAAACCCCAACAGTCTGGCCCGGATCCCTGTGTTTGAGTGACTGCCCTGGCTTCCAGCAACAGTCCTTTCTTGTAACTGGTGGTACAGCTGTTTTCAGATGCTGGGCACAGTCGGGCCATAGGGTGTCATCTCAGGATAAGTGAGGCCCCGGCCAGGAAGGAAGGCGGGTGTGGTGTCAGCGACCTCTGCGCCTGTGGGGAGGGTGTGCGTTGCACCCCGTGTGTCCTCAACCCCGGATACCTCTGCAGGGCTGAATTCCCTACCAAGTTCAAGTGACCCCCGATGTCACCAAAGCCGGCAGAGGGGTTAAAGCAGCAAGCTGTTCGGGACTCTTCGCTGCATGTGTGTGCTAACCTCAGTGAAATCACTTTAACCTCAGAGGGAGCTCTGCTTCCTCTTTTGCCTTCAGTGGGGTTTCTGGTCTGAGAGGCAGGGCGTCATCCCTCTGTCTCTGGGTTGGTTTTTCTTTGTTTGTCTTTTGGCTGCTTGGACCCTGGGGCACATGGAAGGGGGAGTGTTGTGCAGTTAGCTAATTGATCTGGTGCAGGAACCGAAAGAGAGTAAATTGGGAATACAAGTCAGTGAGTTCTTTTTCTCCCTCTGGAGCAGGAATTTTTGGCTTCCATTCAAATAATTGCTTTGTCTGTAGGGAAACAGGCAGAAAATCTTTGGCATGAGTGATGTGAGTTCCTGTAAAGCTACTTGCATTCTTCCAACCTTAACTTTTCAGCAGAACTGAAATTATGTGGGCCCCTGGTTTGGTGGGCATGGGTGTCTTGCTAGATTTCTGAGTTGCTGGGCTAGGGAGAAGGTCCTGGGACTCTTCCAATGCCCAGCTCCTTCTAAAAAATATGGACAACTTGGAAGAACAGTGACCACCCAAACACCCGTATCTAGAGGCCGTAATTTTGCAGTACTGTATTGGCTTTATTATATACGTCTGTCCATCTGTTCATCCTCTGTCCATCCATCAGTTCAACTTACTGTTTTATGCATTTTAAATTAAATTACAAACATTCGTATGGGTCACCTCTAGAACTTTTGTTAGAGTTCAGTATACGTTCATGACTTTCTTAAGGTGAAATTTATTCCTATGGTGAATTTATACATACATACGTATCTACATATAGTGAAATGCACAGATCTTGAGGGTAGCATTTGCATAGTGTTTTGACAGATGCCTACACCTGTATAACCCTCGTCTGTAATCAAGGTAGAGATGTTGCCCTTGCCCCCAGAAAGTTCCCTCATCCCCATTCCCAGTCAGTCTGTGCCCCCACCCTTTTTTTTTTTTTTTTTTTGCTGAGTTAAGATCCAGGATCAGTTTATACCAGTTTATATATTCCCCTGTTAATGGACACAAGAGTTATTCCCAGGTTTTTGGAATGAAGCTGCTGTGAATATTTGTTTACGACTCTCCCTAGGGACATGTGCTGTCATGTCTCACGGGTAAATGGAGTGAAATTGCTGGGTCATAAAAGATGTGAACTTTGTAAGAAACTGTCAAACTTTCTCCCAACATGATTAGACCATTTTACACTCCCATAAGCAAGGAATACATGTGTGAGATTCCAGATACCACAGCTCATTTCCCTAGCTCAAAGTCAAGAACATGGTTGACCAGTGTTCTTCTGGGCTCAAAGGTGCCAAAAATCGGGACCACTCGAGACAGTCTGGAACGTGTTGTTTTGTAGATGGAGGAGCTAAGGGAAATCCCTGACTCTGCAGGTAAATGGGTTTACTCTTAAATTATTGTGCATTATCAGACAGATGTTTTATTTTTAGAGGTCTTCAGAGAAGGGATTTCCAAAGGGGAACGTCCCCTTGGTTGTGAAAGAAGATTGAGTACTTTCTGTATAAAGAAAAATACCCACCCCCCACAACCTCGCAGAATTCCACTGAAGTTCTGCTTTGACACTCTTGGGGGATTTCTGATGCGTTGGTCTGGTTGCTGGGAATCCGGTGGAGATTCCCATTGGATTTCTCTGACTGGGGCAGCTGGCTGTTGAAAGGCGTCTTGTCTGCTCTGTGAGACAGGTCAGATTTGACTTTTTGAAGGCTCTGAGAACATGGCTTTTCTGTTAGAGTGATTTGGCCTGTCAGTGAGAAATGTGGCTTGTTAACACCCTTCTTCTTGTCCTGGCTGAGAAAACGGGCCGTTCCCTCTCAGGTCCGCTCTCGTATTCAGCCCTTAAGGAAACCTGGTCTTCGCGGATCCAGGAAGCAGGAGTGGGGCGTCCTGCCGACGTGGGCCCCAGGAGGAAGCCTTTACATCTCGCCAAGGTGCGTCAGTGGGGTCAGGGGACGTGTAAGAGATTGCGAGACATTGGCCTGTGTTTGGGGACTGCTCCCCTCGTCTGCCAGCCTAGTACAGCACCTGCCACAGGGCAGAGGCTGTGAATAACCCTCATGGTACCCATCTGGGTGATTACCTCTCTGGAGGCTGACAGGGATTGCCAAGATGTCAGAACCCCAAGGCATATTTTTACTGGAGGCCACTGTACTACCGCCTGGGAAACAGGTTCAGACTATTAGGAAAACTACCAGCTGTAGACTTCCATTCTAAGGAGCACTGTTCTTATCTTATGATAGATTTTACTATTGTTATTAACAGAATACTAATTATAGCTACCCCGTGCCAAGTGCCCACTTCGAATCTAACTCTCATGAGAGGTAGGCGCTAATCTTATCTGTACTTCGGCTCTGAGGTGACTGAAGCTCAGCGAGGTTAAGGAACTTGTCCCAAGTTCACATTTTGTTCGTATTTCATGGACGTTCTGGTTTCACAAATGCAGATCCCATCTGCGAGCACAGGTTTCCAAAGGCAGAAGGCCCCTGTAGAATAGAATGTAAACTGCAGTGGGGACGAAGTTGCAGGAAACGCACCCTGTACTCACTTTCTCAAGTCTCTTGTCCGTTTCTTTTGGCGCACCTGGGGCCCGGATGGAGGTACTTGTTTTGATGACAGTTTAAGGTATTATTAGTTATCTCACTATAACTTTATTGTAGGAAAAGAAAGACATTGCCAGCTGTTTAGTTTGAGTGTCTGTCACTGAGCCACCCAGTGCTGTAGCCACGGTCTACAGGAGGCTATTTACATCTGAATATCAAGGAATCAAAATGAAATAAGATTAGAAGTGCAGTTCCACAGCCTCACCAGCCGCCTTTCAAGGGCTCTGGAGCCACATGTGGTTGTGGCTACTGTTCTGGACGCAGGAGAAGTGGAGTATTTCCAGCCCTGCTGAAAGTTTGGTTTGATGGCGCTGCTCTATAGCGAGCGGTTCTCTTTTGTCCTTCTGGATAAGAATTGGCAACACTCTTGGCTAAAGCTTAGGCTATTTTTCACTGACAAAGAGATAAATTTAGCCAGACGTTTCTTTTATGTTTACCTTTTAAAGGTTTGTGTGTGTGTGTGTGTGTGTGTGTGAGAGAGAGAGAGAGAGAGAGATCTTTCCTCCCATTCACATTCAGTTTTTGACATAAATTTGAGTTTCCCTTTTCTCCTGGGCCCCCAGAGGGGCTTACGTTATCATTATTGTGTGTTTTACCAAGAGGCTTTCTCTGAAAAGATCAGTACGGCGGGCAAGTGATGGCCACGGCTTGAAGCCCTGTTAATTCCTTGCTCTCCAAAGAAGAATTCAGTTCAGCTTTTAAATATGCATTTGTGTTACTTACTCCCTACCTGGGCTGAATTCACGAAGAAAAAGCGTTCTCAGCAGGGCCAGGACCAAAGAGCTAGAAAATTAGGTCACATTCTACGTGTGGTGGCTGCCTGCCAGGCCTGAGGTGGAGGAGACAGCCTCTGGGGTACCCGAGGGTGCTGTGTGGGGGTTTTCCTGGGTCAGGCCTGCCCCCATGGGGTAGAGGTGCTGGAGGGCCCGCAGGTTGTAGCTGGTGGCGCAGGGTGATGGGGAGGGGGCCTGGCTGTCCCCCTTAGGGGCGTCCACTACTCAGGCTGGGTTCAGAGGAGCGGGCACCAGCCCACGGGTGTCGGTGGGAAAGCCAGACCCGCCAGAGCTGGGCAGTCAGCATCAGCTACGAGTGCGCATCTTGTCTGACGTTCACCAAGTCTCACGCCGCTTTATGAAGGTGCGTTGGTTGTTTTCACACTTTTCACCCAGGAAGCCAGAGGCACCTCACTGACCGTGCTCCTTTGGCTTTTAAAACTAAACTGTCCCTAAACTGTGCTGTTCCCTAGGTGGACCCTGTGGATGGGCAGCGTTTATTCTTTGCAAAGGATCATCAGCTTCCATTTGTGCGTGCGTGCGTGTGTGTGTGCAGGTGTGTTTGTGTGCGAGTGTGTGTTGAAACTCCCTACTTCGTATTTCACCCCTAAGGAAATCCTTCTAAGGAAGCCTTCAGGTTTTATGGAGTAACTCCCAAATTCCTCAAATTTGGAGAAATTTTTGTAATAGACCTTATCCATAAAGGTGAATGAGAAGAAATTAGGTTAATTGCAGACTCCGGTTAAGAGAACGTGATCATATCATGTCTTATAAAATTTTGAGAATGCAGAGTACAGGTAATCAGACTGTCCATTTAAACACTTCTTTAATTTGGAGAGGTCTTCGGGGATTTTTTCCAGTGTCTTGGGACACTTTATAAGCACCCTTTCAGTGTGGTTTAATTATGGCAGGTTAACAGGGATCTTGATCATGGATAACAAGTAATATCCATGATAACAACTAATAGCAACTAATTGTTAGATAACAACTAATAACAATTAACATCCAGACAGTTGTTTCTAGATGCCTAGGGCCTGACAGTTGTTAACGTATTTAATCCTCACCCT
Source organism: Bison bison bison (assembly GCF_000754665.1). NCBI lineage: Eukaryota > Metazoa > Chordata > Mammalia > Artiodactyla > Bovidae > Bison > Bison bison. The sequence goes on from NW_011494946.1 coordinate 4,052,823, forward strand.
GCCAGTGGATTCTGCAGTCCTTCCCCATTTTATGATTGAGATCCCTTAGGTTAAGTGGCTTCCTTGAGGTCCAAAATCACTGCAGATGGTGACTGCAGCCATGAAATTAAAAGACGCTTATCCTTGGAAGGAAAGTTATGACCCACCTAGATAGCATATTGAAAAGC
>NW_011494946.1:4053268-4057235 GCF_000754665.1 Bison bison bison
TTTGGCCACCTCATGTGAAGAGTTGACTCATTGGAAAAGACTCTGATGCTGGGAGGGATTGGGGGCAGGAGGAGAAGGGGATGACAGAGGATGAGATGGTTGGATGGCATCACCAACTCGATGGACATGAGTTTGAGTGAACTCTGGGAGTTGGCGATGGACAGGGAGGCCTGGCATGCTGTGATTCGTGGGGTCGCAAAGAGTCGGACACGACTGAGCAACTGAACTGAACTGAACTTGAGGTCCCTTGACTAGGAAGTTGGGGCCTGGGACCTGAATCCAGGCGGTCTGGCTCCAGAGAGCCCACAGCCCAACGCCTGTGCTGTGCTTTCAGAAAGGTGGACTTGGAAGCAATGGACAGGTATTCCCAAGCCCTCTTTCCCTGCTTTCCCAGACTGCGGCGTCCTCGCTGCTCCTGAAGACTGTCCACAGAGTCGTGTTTCTCGTGCACCTGTTGGGGCAGGGCCCTGGGGTAGCCGTTCTCGGGAGACGAGGCAGTGGCTGCCTTCAGGAGGTTGGTGCTCCCGTAGGAAGATGGGGCAGTGCCAGGAGCGTCGGGGCTCAGCCCCAGACAGGTCCATCCTGCTGCTCGCCCTGCTGTCCTTGGCTGGAGTTAACGGAGCCAGAGCAGACTCCCACCGCCTTTGGCTCCATCCGCCGTGGGAGGAGGCCGCTGCAAGGAGCTCAGAGCACACGCCCTGGATGCATCTTAGATGCCCCGTCTCCTGACCCTTGAGAAATCCCACTGGCTACCTTCCAGCCATGTCCAGAATGTGACTGCTTCTCACCCCTGGTCACCACCTGGTCTTGCCTTTCCCAGGGTTGGAGGGATCCTGCCTCCTTCTGGGCTCAGAACCCTCCGGGGCCTCTCACCTGCCTTGAGGCTGCCAGTGGGGGGGGTCGTCTTGCCCACGAGCACCAGCTCGCGGCTCCCTGAGTCTACTGCTGCCCAGGCCGCCCCGCCTCCCGGCAGGTCCCAAAGGCTCCAGCATGTTTGCTGCCGTGACGGCTGCGTCTGCCCACTTCTCCCAGGGCTTGCCTTTCCCGAATTCTGCTCATTGTCGCCTTCTGCGGGAGGCCTGCCCTGATCACCTTTTTTTTTAAAACCCTGCCTTCCTTGTCTTTATGCGACATTCTTTCAAGCTTGAACTTCATTATTTTTATGCATCTAATGTCTGTTTCTCTGCTCCTGAAAGTAAGGTCCATGAGGCTGGCATGGTTCTTGTTTTGTTTTTCTTGTTGCTGTTTCACCTCGGTATCCCCAGCATTAGGAACAGTGTATTGGATTGGACTGTTAGTCGCTCAGTCGTGTGCGACTCTTTCCAACCCCATGGACTATGTAGCCCACCAGGCTCCTCTGACCATGGGATTCTCCAGGCCAGAATACTGGAATGGGTTGCCATTCTCTTCTCCAGAGGATCTTCCTGACCCAGGGATCGAACTGGGTCTCCTGCACTGCAGGCAGATTCTTTACCGTCTGCACTATAGCAATAGTGCCTTGCATGTATTAAGTGCTCAGAGAAGGGTGTGATGTGTATCGAGTTGGCTACACAGTGGTCCCCAGTTTTTGGTTAAATAGCAGTCTAGGTGTTGCCCTGCAGTATTTTTTAAAGATGTGATTAACATTTGCATCAGTAAAAGCAGACCAGTCTCCATAGTATGAATGGGCATCGTCCAGCCAGTTCAGGGACTTAAAAGACCGAGATCTCCGAGGGCGGGGCTTCAGCCTCGGAGGCTCAGTGCCGCTCCATCCCCTCTTCCCTGGGTCTTTGGCCTCCTGGTCCACTCTGTGGATTTCAGACTTGCCAGCCTCCAAGTCCAAAGACAAGTCCACACACAAGAAACCCGGGAGGAAGAGCTGCGGCAGGATGTTGAGTTCTGTTTGGGGCGTATCCTTCTGGAAGTGCCGGGAAAGAAAGTTCTAGGGAGAGATGTTGGAATGGGTGGGTGGGCCTATGAGCTGGAGTTGAAAAGCAGCCAAGTGGAGAGGGGGTCTGACAGCTAAGGGGAGAGGAGACAGTTGGGGAACTTTCTTGAGCACCATGTCCAGGCCTATACTGGAGGGCCCCAGACTCTGTGCTGAGACCCTCCGAGGCACTGCAGCAAGCTTGTTGGATGTCTCTTTCACTGCCACCCGGAGGTGGTTCACAGTACCAGCGTCAAAGGGCCCCACTTCCTTTGGATGATGTCATATCTTTGCGAAGCTGGATTTGGGGTGGTTGCTAGGGTCACTGTGGGACAGGAGATGGCGGGCGGTGGGGCTAGTGTGATTCTGAGGTCTGAGAAGTTGCCAGTGCACACGTCCCAGTGGTAAGTAATGGTGGTACCTGAAAGATGCACAGAAAGACTCTTTTTTTCGGTTTATGTATTCTGTTCTTTCCAAAGACTGCTAAGTTGTTTGGACATAATAATCAATTTGTTTGGACCTGACTACTTAATAAATCAAACCTCGCAGCCTGGGGTTTCTATGAGAAAACATCCATAAACACTGGGGGTCATACGTGCCATGACCTGAAAAGTGTCAGAGCCTTTGCCGTGTATTGTTCTGGGCATTATATGTAGCATGTTCAGGCGCGAGGAGCAGGGACAGAAAGACTGGGGACAAAGGGGCCGGCATGAAGACTGCACCCAAAAGTGTTTCTGCAAAAATAACAGCTGAGAGCAAATAACACGTAAGCGTTTGTTAAATCACGATAGTGGGTGCAGAGATGTCTCATTTTTTCATTCTTATCCATGTGTTTTCAGTGGTTAATAGTAAAGGCAGTTTGAAGAGAGAAGGACAGAAGGAGGCTCCGGTATAAATTTAGGGTGCACTTGTGTGGGAGGAAAGCAGAGAGCTGGAGAGGTGGGACATGAGCTCCTAAGAGGTTCAGGAGAAACGGGCTGAAACCAAGGAGGTCTGCAAGACCACCCTCCTCTAGACTGGGGTTCAGCCCCTGGCTACGTGCTTCAGACTCAGGGCTTCGGAGGCCCAGGTGTTGGGAGGTTGGAGAGGTCAGGAGTAGGAAGAGATGGGGTTTGCTCTGAGGGCGTCGATTCTTAACCCTGGATGTCAGTTCCTATCTCTTCAGGAGTCTTAAAAAGGGATGCTTGGCGCATCTGAAAGGCCTGGGCGTCTGGACATCCAGCTGTCAGGCACCTGGCGGGCAGCTGGGACGGAGAGTCACCTCTGTGGTCCAGGCTCTCGGGAGCTTTCCTGTGGTTTAGACGTTGCTGAATCACGTGGAGGTGTGGATTCGGACGGGCAGGCCTGGGTGGGCCGTTCCCACGGGTGGTGGTACTGCTGGTCTGAGCACCGCACTTTGAGCGGCGGCCTCTTGGGAGGGGGCCTTTTTCAGCTAAGGGTGGTTGTGATGGACGCTCGTTGGAGAGCAGAAAGGTAGTCTGGATCTGTCTCCGCCCGGCGTTTGCTTTTGATAAATATCCCTCTTATCTTTTTTTTTTTAAATCTTTTCTCCCCCTTATCTTTTGCAGTGTAACATTTTACCCCCAAATCTGGGAACTGAACACAGTGAATGTTTATCACCTCTCAGGGCTCCTGTGAGTCAGGAATCCAGAGGCAGCTGAGCTGGGCGGTTCTGCCCGGGGGCCTCTCCTGAGGCTGTGGTCAGGATGCCAGCTGGCCTGAAGGCTGCTGAGCGATGCTGTCACTTCGGTGTGGAGTTTGCCGTGGTTGTTGGGTGGTGGTCTCAGTCCCCCGCCCCGGGGGCTTCTCCGTGCTGTTAAGAGAGTGTCTTCCCAATAAGGCGGTGCTTCCCCGGTGGCTCAGTGGTAAAGAAGTCACCCACCAATGCAGGAGATGTGGGTTCGATCCCTGGGTTGGGAAGATCCCCTGGAGGAAGAAATGGCACCCCACTCCAGGACTCTTGCCTGGGAAATCCCATGGACAAAGCCCGGCGGGCCACAGTCCGTGGGGTCGCAGAGTCCGACATGACTCAGCAGCTGAGCGCAAGTGCACGGAATTGAC
>NW_011494946.1:4057370-4061276 GCF_000754665.1 Bison bison bison
AGGGGGTGCCCCCTCGTGAGCAGGAGGATTACTGAGCCCCATCTGGGAGGCTGGCTGTGATACGCCTTGATGTCTTCAACTAGGAAAGGAATGCCCGTCCAACACGGAGAACTTGAAAACTATGACAAACTATAAAGTGAATGTCTCCCATCACGTCATGACCCAGAGGAAAGTTCTGTGAAAGTTGTGGTCCCTGTCCTGCCAGTTAAGAAAAAAGAAACGCGTGGATTTTCATATGCAGATGCACACATAGACACTTAAAAACAGCAGCATAACACCGGCCCTTTCACACAGATTGTTCTTTTCCTTGGCATCAAATCTGGCACGCTGTCAGTGGGTCCGTTTCAGTTACGCTTGGGTTTCTCTCATAGACGGTTTGTAGGATATCAAGATTTGACACCATCCAAATAGCTGGTTGGGTTTTCAAAGTTTCATACATTTCTGAGTGAAGAAAAATGTTCTCATCATGTAAAAACTTCTTAATTTGGATCATCAGTTCTTGCTTTGGGTGCCTGAATGATGTAATAAACACGCTCGAGCCTTCAAATATAGGATTTGAGTGAAGAAATAAAGAATGAGTTTGCCAGCTGATCCGGCATCATTGCATGTAATTGCACCATCTCTGGTTGCTTGTCATGAGCTGTTGGCAGTTGTTAAAATTAGCTTTACAGTCTGCCTCAGAGTAGCAGCAAATGTAGTAAATGAGCTCTCACTCTTAATGAAACTAATTTGTATTTGAAAATATAACTACATTTATTGCCCCCATTATTTAAATACATGCCTGCTAGTTGGTAGTAAAAATGAACTTTAAACTGAGGTTTTGGGGTTTTTTTTTTAATCCCAGCTGAAAAATAATCTTTTCAGAAGGTGATCCTTTTCAAAGTGGTTTTCCAGTGTTGTGTGGGCATCTGGGCTTCCCTGGTGGCTCAGCTGGTAAAGAATCCACCTGCAATGCAGGAGACCCTGGTTCATTTCCTGGGTTGGGAAGATCCCCTGGAGAAGGGAAAGGCTACCCATTCCAGTCTTCTGGCCTGGAGAATTCCATGGACTGTATAATCCTTGGGGTCTCCCAAGAGTTGGACACAACTGAGCAACTTTCATGGGCATCTGGGGAAATATTTAAAACACAAATTAGAAATGCTTTAAAAGTAAACACTTCAGACATTTGAAATGACACGGTGGAACTTCTGTGGTGGCCCAGGGTTTGAGACTCCGCCTGGCAGTGAGCGCGGTGCTGGAAGGCAAGTTCAGTCCCTCGTCGGGAAGCTGGGATCCTATATGCCTTGTGACCAAGAAGCCAGGCATGACAATGGAGTCAGTGTTGTGGCAAATTCGATGAGGGCTTTGGAAATGGTTCACATACAAAAATCTTAACAAATACGTAAAATGACACAGGATATTGTGTCCTGTTGCTGATCTCTTTTTTCTGGAACCAGGTCTCTGGGGATGTGCCATCTGTTTGATTTCACAGTGGTTCCCTCTGAATGCCCTGCACCCCACCCAGACTTCTAGAACCACCAGCCTCCCTGTACCACCTGCATCCCTTTGTCTCCTTTACCTGTGGTCTCCTTGAGGGCATGACCCAATCTTTCCATTTTTATGTTTCCTAATTCAGGGCAGGACTCAAAGCAGCTTATAATACGTTTGCATTGAGTGAAAGAATGAGTGAACTTGGAACATAAATTCTCTCCCTCGTGGAGCTGACGATTCCTGCACGAAGCTGGTCCCCATATACACCAAAGACACACTTCCTTCTGAGCTTGATTCAGAGAGAATTGCTTTTCCAGAATGTCACCAGTTGGAGGGTCTTTGCTTCTGGGTCATTTGCAGTGTCTAATGTCCTGTCCTTGCAGTTGGGTCTCAGAACCCCCGATGATTATCTGAGTCTCCTCCCCAGTCAGCATCCAGTTCCTAATGACGTTTCTAGTAGAGAACTGGAAGGATATTTTGTCTCTCTCGTCACTGTCTCACCATAGGAGTGGGGAAAGGCTTTCTCTCTTTTTCTGCCTTTGAAGACGTCTTGGATGGGTTTTCTTGGTGCCATTAGAATGGTATCATCTGCATATCTGAGGTTCTTGGTATTTCTCTCGGCAGTCTTGATTCCAGCTTGTGATCCATCCAGCCCAGTGTTTCTCATGATGTACGCTGCATGGAAGTTAAATAAGCAGGGTGATAGTATACAGCCTTGACAAACTCCTTTCCCAGTTGTGAACCAGTCCATTGTTCCATGTCCAATTCTAACTTTTGCTTCTTGACCCACATACAGGTAAAGTGGTTTGGTACTCCCATCTCTTTAGTAATTTTCCATAGTTGATTGTGATCCACACAGTCAAAGGCTTTAGCGTAGTCAGTGAAGCAGAAGTAGATGTTTTTCTGGAACTCTCTTGCGTTGTTGATGATCCAGTGAATATTGTCAATTTGATCTCTGGTTCCTCTGTCTTTTTGAAACCCAGCTTGTACGTCTGGAGGTTCTCTGTTCATGTGCTGTTGATGCCTAGCTTGAAGGATTTTGAGTATTACTTTGCTAGTGTGTGAGGGCTTCCCTGGTGACTCAGACGGTAAAGAATCATCCTGCAATGTGAGAGACCTGGGTTCCATCCCTGGGTTGGAAAGATCCCCTGGAGGAGGGCATGGCAACCCACTCTAGTTATCTTGCCTGGAGAGTCCCCATGGACAGAGGGGCCTGGCGGGCTACAGTCCATGGGGTCACACAGAGTTGGACACGACTGAAGTGACTAAGCAGCAGCAGCAAGTGTGAGATGAGCACAGTTTTTACAGTAGTTTGAGCGTTCTTTGGCATTGCCTTTCTTTGGGATTGGAATGAAAACTGACCTTTTCCAGTCCTGTGGCCACTGCTGAGTTTTCCAAATTTGCTGGCATATTGAGTGCAGCATATTAACAGCATCATCTTTTAGGATTTGAAATAGCTCTGTGGGAATTCCATCACCTGCATTAGCTTTGTTCATAGTGATGCTTTCTAAGGCCCGCTTTGCTTCATATTCCAGGGTGTCTGGCTCTAGGTGAGTGACCACACCATCACACAAGAAGGCAAAGTGGTTGTCTGAGGAGGCTCTACAAATAGCTGGGGAAAGAAGAGAAAGGAAAGGCAAAGGAGACAGGGAAAGGTATACCCAACTGAACGCAGAGTTTCAGAGAATAGAAAGGAGCGATGAGAAGGCCTTCTTCAATGAAAAAGAGCTAGAGGGAAACAGCAGAATGGGAAAGACTAGAGATCTCTTCAAGAAAAGTGGAGGCATCAAAGGAACATTTCATGCAAGGATGGGAGTGATAAAGGACAGAAACTGTAAGGACCTAACAGAAGCAGAAGAGATTAAGAAGAGGCGGCAAGAATACACAGAAGGACTATACCAAACAGGTCTTGATGACCTGGATAACCATGATGGTGGGTCACCCACCCACCCACAAAGCTGTCCATGTAAGAATGTCTCCATGAGTGTCTGAAGCTGCTTTGTTTAGCATTGACCCAGACTGGAGAGACTCCAGATGTCCTTCCAGCATGAGTGACTGAAGCAGGCTCGTGACCGCAGGCCAGTGCTCAGCCCTGGAGGCGGCTGGCTGGGATCATTTGGCCCAGACTCATGTATAGGTTACCTCTGGCCTGACGCATCATACCCAATCAGAGGCCTGAGACAGCCACAGTGGCATATTTTGCCCAGGAACCTGCTGATCTGACTGGTCTTGGGGGAAACAGCTCATTTCTGCTCCGTGTGGTTTCAGCAGCTTGACGGAGGCAGAGGTGCGCCTGCCAGGGTGGCTCCCTGGGATGCAAGTCGGTGCTGCTGGTTGTCGGTTCCTCCCCACGTGGGCCTCTCTTCGGGGCTGCTTGAGCTTCCTCCTGGCATGGTGACTGGGTTCCAAGAGCAAGTTTCCCCAGAGTCAGGCAGT
>NW_011494946.1:4061506-4062208 GCF_000754665.1 Bison bison bison
GGATGAGATGGTTGGATGGCATCACCGACTCAATGCACGTGAACTTGGGCAAACTCCAGGAGATGATAAGGGACAGGGAATCCTGGCGTGCTGCAGTCCACGGGATCCCAAAGAGTCGGACATGACTTGGTGACTGAACGGCAACAATAAATGGCAAGCCGACTGCAAGGAGAGCAAACCAGTCCATCCTAAAGGAGATCAACCCTGAATATTCATTGAAAGGACTGATGCTGAAGCTTCAGTACTTTGGCCACCAGATGTGAAGAACCAACTGCTTGGAAAAGACCCTGATGCTGGGAAAGATTGAAGGCAGGGGGAGAAGGGGACGACAGAGGATGAGATGGTTGGATGGCATCACAGACTGAATGGACGTGAATCTGAGCAAGGTCCGGGAGGTGGTGATGGACAGGGAAGCCTGGCGTGCTGCAGTCTGTGGGATCACAAAGAGTCTGACATGACTGAGCGCCTGAATGACAGCAGCAGTGGGAAGTAGTCACGAGCCCAGATTCAGGGGAGGTGACGGCAGCCCCATCTCTCGATGCAGGGATGTCGGAAGGGCCAGATGTGAAAACAGTCACCCCATTTACCTTCTGTCCTGCTGGAGACCTTGAGCCCCGAGGGAGACATGCTCTGGCTGAGACCCTCGTGTGCAGCCCCGTGGACCCCATCTGCCTGAATCCGGCGGGGGGCTGTCCTTCCCCT
>NW_011494946.1:4062308-4065299 GCF_000754665.1 Bison bison bison
GAGCTGTCCTTCTCCTCCCTCTTCCTCCAGCCTCACTGCCCCGCGAGGCCCAGAGCCAGCCTTGGCCCAGCTCCCCGTGGGGTTCCAGCATGAGGGAACCTCGCATCGGAAATAGTGAAATCTCCCAAACGTGGGTGATGACGGGAGGCACTGCCACGCCTTCATTCTCCTCCTTTCCATAAGCTAGGTTTCATGACTTGCTTGAGCACAGTAGGGGCTGTAATAGCCATTTGTGGGGTGCTGTCCAAGCCTTTCCTATTTTGCCAGGGGTCGGGTGAGTGGGAGGACACAGGGAGGAGCTTGGAGGAAAGCAGCAATGCTGGGAGCCGGCAAGGGAGGGCCGTAACCCGACCGCGAGAGGAACAGTTCACACTGCACACTTCTGATGGCGGTGGCTTGGCAGGGTCTCCCTTCCCAGGGAGAACAGTGCTTTAGAAGCGGTTGCTTGATGGGCGCTGCCGGTACCCCCAGAGAAGCGAGTGCCTGGAATTGCAGACCTCGAGGATTCACTGAGGCTACAGTGCTGCTCCCGGCCGGTCCAGTGTCTGATCACATGGACGATGCGTCTGCCCAGAGCCTCACTGCGTCCTGTGAGTCCAGCATCGTGCCCTTCGGGGTGGACTTGGGGGCTCAAGTTTGGATGGTGTGACTAAAGCTGAAAATTCACAGCTTGTGAAATGGGACTTTTTCTAATAGTTTCTGGCACCGCCCCCCTCCAGTATCAGATTTGTCTGTCTTGACTCATCCCGGTAACGCCCTCCTCCTTTTTTTTCCTGCTGTCAGGAACGTGTGCTGAAGAAAAGAAATTAAATCATACTGAAGTGTTAGGGTCTACCAGGAGCTTGGTGTGGTGTCCTTCCCAGGGAGAAGGCGATGGTGGTTTCAGAGGCTGCTGAGGTAGAGTGTTCTCAAAGGAAGGAATCTCCAGTGCTAGAATTTACCTAGTAAGCTAGCAAGAATGGGAAGTCTTTTGAGGAAAGGCTTCTTTGTCTCTTGCCTTCATGTTAAGTCGCTTCAGTCATGTCTGACTCTGCAACGCTATGGACGTTAACTCACCAGACTCCTCTGTCCATGGGATTCTCCAGGCAAGAAAACTGGCGTGGGCTGCTGTGTCCTCCTCCGTGGATTCTACCCGACCCAGGGATCGAACCCATGTCTCTACCGTCTTTTCCATTGGCAGGCAGGTTATTACCACTAGCACCGCTTGGGAAGCCCCTTTTTGTTTTTTTTTTTCACTTTCTTGGAGGCCCCCAAATATTCAGGCCTTTGTAGGGAGGAAGGTGAGTGAGTGACTGGTAAGCCTTCCGGGTATTTCCAGTTCTGTTCTGGTGGTGATAGGGCTTATCTCCCCAGCTTACCTGTTCCCTAGCACTTAGGGGCCTCCCTGTCCACTTCTGCGTCGCCCCAGCGGATGCCTGTCGGCTTGCTTTCTAGCAGTTAAATATGCAGCCTCAGTGCATATCAGCTATTATATCAGCAGAACTGCAGAGTATTTTACAAGTAATCAGTTCATGCAGATGGCACATAAATCATGTCTGCTCTGGCCCTTTGGACACTAATGTTCCCTTATTAAGGCATAAGTAAGCCTTCCTGTTCTCATCCATCCTCCCAGACTTTTTTTAATTACTGACAAGCAGCGCCTGGTGGTTGCTCCGCCAGCCCCATCGTCCCTCCCCGGCTAAGTTGCCTTCGTGAGGTTCGTCTGTTTTTCCGGAGCTGGCCAAGTTGCCGTAGGAAGCCGGGTACCTTGCGAATGGCCTGAGCCCAAGGAGACGCTTATCTCTGAGCGGAAGTGGCCGCTGCGCTTCTGTTTGTGATAGTCTTGACCGGTTCGTGTTTTTTGTGAAACGTGTCCTGATGACAGCAGTGGTGCTCCGGGGAGGAGGGACAGATTAGCCAGGCTTGGTCACGAGGGGTAACTGAAGTCCCCGCTGAAGTCTGGGGAGTGGACGCGGAGCCGTTTCGTGAACGCCAGTCTGCCTAAAGAAACAGAGACCGGGCCCTGTTTCTCAGCCCCTGGAAGACTGGATGCCCAGTTCACTCTCGTGTGCGCCGTTTCAACATTTCTTCATTCTCCTTCCAAACCGTGGGTGCAGATCTTTGCTCCAACCCGCGTGGATTTCTGCTTCCAATTTCTCCTGCCCTGCTGCTCGTGTTTGCCCAGTTTTCATTTTGGTCCGAAATGACTCTCAGAGTCTGGAAGAACCCCTGGGTTCTTCTGGTTTGGTCTCAGAGAGAATTAACGACTTTTAAACAAGGCCTGTAAAAATACCGCCATCTACTTTTGAAAGACGTTTTCTGAATGTGAAATCTATCTAAATAGTTACTGTTGAGGGTGGAAAGGATTTTGGAAATTGCAACAACAACTTATGGTCCCCTTTTAGAGACCACCGCGGAGTGCCAGACCGTCTTGTCTCTTTTCTTGGATGGGCCGACGCCATTATGCAGGGCCTTGCTTTTTAGATCTGCTTTTTTAAGACCACGTGTATGGAGTATAGTGGGGCTGAGGCACTCCGAGGTGGTGTTTTCCTCAGACAGGGCAGAGAAATGATATAAAACAGGCATGTTTGGGGCGTCAGTTCAGAGCCCCAGGCTGGCTGGCAAGGGTGTCTTAGCAGCGAGAGAAGCCAGCCTGAGTGAGAGCCTCTGGGGTGCAGGTCGTGGATCGGATCCTGCTCTGGATTTCAGCCAGCCTGGGGTCCTGTATGTCTGCTTCTGGGACGTGATGGTCTTTTGGTACGACAGTGTAGAAGGACAGCATCTCAGAATAGAGATCATCCTCTTTCTCCTCTTCTGCCGGCAGCTGCTGAGATGGGGTGCGGGTTGAACAAGCTGGAGAAACGTGACGACCGACGGCCTGGAAATATCTACTCGACGCTGAAGAGGCCCCAGGTGGAGACCAAGATAGACGTGTCCTACGAGTACCGCTTCCTGGAGTTCACCACGCTGAGCGCCGGTGAGCCGGGCGCTGGGGGCAGGGGCAGGCTGGGG
>NW_011494946.1:4065775-4068960 GCF_000754665.1 Bison bison bison
GGGGGTGGGGGGCGACTGACGGGGGTTTGTCGACAAGGGACTGCTCTCAGGGAGCCGGGTGTCTAGGTGAGGTCTCTCACTTCTGCCAACTAGCAACTGATTTAAACAGAAGCGAATTAGAGCCAGGTGTGGGCCAGCTGGCACATGGGGTGGGGTGAACACGGCCCATGGGCCTGCCCGCTGGCAGAGCGTTTCACGGCAGGCCGGGGAAGGAGGCTGTGGTCGTGTCTCCTTGCGGCCGTCTGTCCGTCCTCCCAGCTCCCCCCGCGCCTTGTCCACCGTCCTGCCTCAACCCCGCGTCCCAGAGGCCCCGGGGCGGCTGATGAGCGAGGCCCAGCGTTTCCATCTGGAGCATTTGCGGAGCGCCGGCTGGCTGCGGAGACGTGGGCGTCGCTGCGGGGAAATCGCGTGGCCCGTCCTGGTGTCTCTGGTCCCCGTGAGGAACTCGACAGGCCGTGCCTGCAGGGTGGAAGCACGTAAACCAGGCTTCTGGAAGAGGGACCAGGGCGTTTTTCCTTGTGGGGGGGGGTCCCTCGAAGTGGGGAACCCAAACTGGACACTTGTAGACACGGGCATCTGAAGACTGACTTTCTCCTCCCTGTGAATGTGTTAAGCTTCTGATAAGAGAAGAGAATTCGTGGCTAGAGAGAGCCTTCTGAGGTGTGGGTTCAAGTCCTGGCTCTGCTGTGGACCTGCATCTGTGCAGCGGGTGCTGGCAAGGCAGCCGGGGGCACGCGTGTGGCTCCAGGTGGGCGGCTGGCCTCCCTGCCCACTCCCCTCCTCCCCGCCGCTGCCTGACCACCTCCACGCGGGGCCGACATCACTCCCTGAGCCCTGGGTGGGGTGGGCGGCTGGGTGTCTCTACAGGGGCAGCCTGGGCACCCCTCACAGCCCCCCAAAGCCGACCCCTGGCTGTTCCCCTGATGAATAACCCCCGTTGTCCTCAGCGGCCAGACCCAACACCTCACTCATTGCAAACCACGCCTTCCCCTCCTCACCCACAGTTTCCAAGCCTCTTAAAGCGTCTTCCGAAAACGCTTGTGATGTCGCTGAACAACGTGAACAAAGCTGAACCCAAAAGCATTTGGAGCATTTCATCAGCCAGTATTTGCTCAGTGAGGACTTGAGTGCTTTCGACGTGCTGAGCCTGGTAGGAGGGGTTAAGGAAAAGCCAGAGTGTGTACAGGAGCAAAGACCAAAAGGAAATGTAGCAAGATGTCAAACACGGTTTGTTAGGGCGCTGAGATGCAGGGGAGCTCTTTTTCTCTTTTTTGTAGTTTTGTGCATCGCGATTCTATTCATCACCAAGAGGAGTGGCGTTTTGCTTTCCTTGGTGATCACTTCCAGGAGCATAGACGGTGCCTCCCCACCCCCTGCCCCTGCAGCCACTGATTCTTGCTTGGCTCATCGCCTGAATTACCTTCCTGACTCCTGGCCAGTTTCTGGGCTGCCCTGTGCTCCAGGCACAGCACCTACACGGCTCTTTGCGGTTGGATCACGTTTTGTTGTCTGATTATAAAGTGGACATGTGTCCACTGAAAAAGTTAGGAAAACCCCGGAGCGACCCTCGCTGGTCTTCCCTGCTTCTCCCCTCTCCGCCCGCCCTCGGGTCTCGCCCCTGCCGTGACTCCCGACCCCGGGGCACCAGCTTCCCTCCGCCTCATCCTCCCGCCGTCTGTCCGGCGTGTTCTGCTGCTTTGGCCTTGCTGTTGCTCAACAACCCCCCAGGCCTCCTCAGGGCCTTTGCACTGCCTGTTGCCTCTGCCCAAAAGTCCTCCCAGATACACCCTGGGCTCAAACCCTCAACCCCCTTCTCTGTGGAACCTCCCTGACCCCCTGTTTAAAACGTCCGCCTCCCCCGACTCCCCACCCCCTTCCCCTCTTGCTTATCCTCCTGGGGACTCCTGCCTTCAGCCTGCTCTGCATTTCGCTCGTTGAAATCTGTTTCCTTGCCTGTCCTCTGCCTGCCTTCTAACGCGGGGTCCCGTCTCACAGGAGCAGGGCTGTGTCTGTCTCCCCGCTGTGTGTCATCAGCGTTGAGCTCAGTGCCCCGCACACAGTGATGACGTTGAATGAATCCTCAGTGTATATTTTTGTGTCCTGCTTTTACGCAGCTTAACGTTGTACAGTGAGGCACCCCCTGTGGTCCCTTGTGTTCCTAAAATACGGTTCAGTGGCCCTAAGTGCGAATCACTCAGGGTACCGTAAGTCACTCAGGGTACCGTAAATCACTCAGGGTACCGTAAATCACTCAGGGCACCGTCATTTATTTTGGGCCCCCCTTTTTGGACATTATTTTGGGCTTTGGGCTATTATAAATAATGTGATCAGCAGCATTGTACGTAAATCTCTGCGTGCGTTTCTGATTATTTCCTCAGGAATACTGAGATGAGAGGTGTGGGTGTCGGGACCCTTAGTAACTTGGCACCTTGGCCCCTGGGTGGGACCTGCACTGCAGCTCAAGTCCCGCCATGCTGAGCCCTTTGGCCGGTTCCCTGGGTGATGACAAGGGGGCTCCCGCTGCTGCTCAGGCTGTGCGGACCCCCTCCCTCGTCTCTGGAGGACCACATGCTAGGGCCCTCAGCCTTGCCCGCTGTCCCCACCAGGACCCCACCTCCAGCCTCCATGTTCTGGTGCCATCAGACCACCCTCTGCACAGGGCTTGCCCCGCCCCCTGTTGCCAGCATCCCACCCTGAAGTCCCTTCTGGACCTCCGTCCCGTCAGAATCACACTTTTCTGCACGGCTGTTGCTCGTCCCCATTGTCTTTATGATCCTTTTATTCCATCATACGTTAAACTCTCGTCTTTCCTTCAGGGCAGAGACTAAGCTTTGCCCACCTTTCTGTTCATCCGTCTGGCTCACGCCTTCTGGCTGGGAACAGACAGTCGTTCTGGACAGCTGGGCTCCAGGAAGCCTGCAGGGTTTGCCGGCAGCCTGTCAAGGTCCTTTTCCAGAAAGTCTCCTGGGGTGTCCGTCACTGCTCTGTATCAGAGCCTTCTATGTGCCAGGTCCTACGATGGTGCCTTGGACCCTTGATCTCATGTTTTAAACTCTTTGCAAACTTTGCCGACGTGTAACTTCAGCACGGCACACTGCACATCTTTAAAATGCCCAGACCCATGAAACCGTCACCTCATCAAGACGTTGGGTCACTTTCCCCCAAGTGTCCTCCTCCTCGAGTCC
>NW_011494946.1:4069060-4103395 GCF_000754665.1 Bison bison bison
TCTGTCCCCTGATGATATGCTCTGTCACTGACTTCATCTGTCTAGAATTGTCTATAAACGAAGTTGTTTCACTCTACTTACTTTGAGATCATTTATGTTGCCCGGTGTGGCAGTGGTTCATCCCTGTTCTCGCTGAGTAATCCTCAGGCGTGTGGATTTACCACGGTGTATTTTTCTCTTCACCTGTTGATGGACATTTGGGTCGTTTTCAGTTTGGGGCTTTTACGAATTAAGTTGCTATGAACACATGCCTTTGTGGGCTTCTTTGGTGGTTTTATCGCTGCTGTAACCTAGAGAGGTGTATGGGTACGCTTGTTTTTTTTTTTTTTTTTTGCAGAAGAGGAAATGGTTGTTCAGAGAGGTTAAGTAAGTTTTCTAAAGATGTGGTGCTGGGAACTGATTAGGGCAGAAGCTGAATCTGGGTCTCTTGGGCATCCAAGCTCGGGTGCCGTATAAGCTGCAAGGTCCCAGGTGGATAGGCGTGAACAGCAGTCAGCACGTTCTTGCCATAAAGCTTGTGTTACTGTGTAGAGGGGCTGAGATACCCCTCTTCTGTGTTGGGTTGCCATAGGAGATTTTTGAGGAGCACTTGATGTGCTTTTTTTTCATAGAGAAGATGCTTGTCCAACTCTCACATACTCCAAGTTGGGGATAGGGTGTTGTCCACTTCCAGCTGCTGCCTTAGGAGGGGGGACCACACACATTTTTAAAAAGAGTCAAGATCAGAGTCCGCCCTGTTTTTTCTGCCCCTGGCTCAGAGCTTGGTGCTTTTGTGGATGATTTTGGAACTTGCAACCTCGCTTGTAGCGCTGATGGGGGCGAAAAGCAGCAGGAAACTCACCGCGAAGTGCATAAGCTGCCAAAAATCTCAGTTCTGGGTGATTTGATTGGGCTTTCAATTTTCAATTAACTCTGATCACCGAGGGGTGAACGTGCCCTTCGACGGGTTTCCTCGCAGGTGGAGGCCCATAAAGCATCGCGATTCCTGCAGAAGGGTGCCTCGTTAGCCCTTTTATGTGTGCGGCTTGCCAGCTTCTCGGTGCCAGGCCACTGACACCACTCGAAAGCTACCTGTGAGAGTCCATGGTGTTTGTAACAGGAGCAGTGGGCACAGTCTGCGACCCGTAGGGCGACAGTAATGCCTCGGGCATGACCTTTGCCTGACTGTGTGGCCCCGCACTGTCCAGGACAGGAGCCACCAGCCACGTGGCAGTTTAGTATAACAGTTAACACTGAGTGAAATAAACGCATGAAACAAATATATGAATACAAATGAATGAAATATATGAAAAAACAGGAATCAAAGTAAAAATCCGTTGCTCTGCCATCCCGGGCACATGTCATGTGCTCAGCAGATGCGTGTGGCTCATGGCTATTGTACCGGGCATCGCAGAGGACTCACCCCCAGAGCAGACGGTCCTGTGGGGCGGTGCTCTCCCGGTCGGTTTTCGAGGTAGGAAGAGTCGGTTCCAGGTCTGACTCTGCATCCCTAATCCGATTAACGTACCGTTTGTGTTATGAAAGCTTGCTCCTGGCCTCACTAGGGGCCGTAGGATGACTGTTCATCGACGTCACACATATTTACTGACTGCGGACTGGACCCAGCTGTTGTGTCTGGAGCTGTAGCAAAGTTCTCCAGATGATATTTATTTTTAATTGCGGCTCTGGAGGCTGAAGGTCCACGATCGGGGGGCCTGCAGGGCCGGGTTCTGGTGGGAGCTCTCTTCCTGACCCGTGGACAGCCACCTTCCTGCTGCGTCTTCACCCCTGAGTGAGACAGAGCGCCCCTTTCCTGTCTCTTCTTGTGAGGTCGTTGGTCTTATGGGAATAGAGTCCCACCCTTATGACCTCATTTCCTTAGTTACTTGTGTCATGGCCTGCTCAGTCGTGTCTGATTCTTTGCAACCTCAAGGAGTGTAGCTCATCAGGCGCCTCTGTCCATGGAGTTTTCCAGGCAAGAATACTGGAGTGGATTGCCATTTTTTTTTCCCTCCAGGGGAACTTCCTGACCCAGAGATTGAACCCATGTCTCCCATGGCCCCTGCATTAACAGGTGGATTCTTCACTGCTGGGCCACCTGGGAAGCCCCAAAACATGGCACCTTAGTTACTTCCTCACCCTCAATACTCTCACCCTGGGAGCTGGGGCTTCAGCATCTGGATTTCAAAGGGACACCATTCAGTCCATACCACTGGCCTAGCCTACTGGTCTACATTGCTCGGCATCTTACAGATGAAGAGCCAAGTCACTAGAGTGCTGGTGATGGAGGGGATGTGGTGAAAGGTTCCCTTGTTGGAAGATGTGTGTGTGTCAAGGAAGGTTTGAGACCTGCAGCTGGATTTGGAGTCAGCCAGGTGGAGAAGGTGTTGGAGAAGGCTCTTGAGAGTCCCTTGGACTGCAAGGAGATCCAACCAGTCCATCCTAAAGAAAGTCAGTCTTGGGTGTTCATTGGAAGGACTGATGTTGAAGCTGAAACTCCAATACTTTGGCCACCTCATGTGAAGAGTTGACTCATTGGAAAAGACTCTGATGCTGGGAAAGATTGAAGGCGGGAGGAGAAGGGGATGACAGAGGATGAGATAGTTGGATGGCATCACTGACTCAATGGACATGAGTTTGGGTAAGCTCCAGGAGTTGGTGAAGGACAGGGAAGCTGGGTGTGCTGTGGTCCATGGGGTCACGAACAGTCAGACACGACTGAGTGACTGAACAACAAGGTGGCGAATGAGGCTGGGAATAGATGATCCTTTTCAGGTAAAGGGGACAACCTGTGGGAGGGGCCAGAACATACAGACTTGAGAAGCCATGGGCAGTTCAAGTTGATTGGTGTGTGTCCTTTTGGGGGCCAGATGACTGAAGGTCTTAGGTCTTGGACCGAGGAGTCTAGTCTCTCTCAAGAGCTCTAAAGGCTCTTGAGATGGGGCTAGGGTAGGTGACACAATCAGATTTGTGTTCTGGAAAGCTAGCTCTGGGTTTAGAAAGAGAAGGGATGGAAGGAAGGGGTAAAACTGGGGGAGAGGAGACCATCTTGAAGCCGTTGCAATCATGAGCAGGGAGTGAAGGTGGTTGTCGGGACAAGAGGGTGGGTGGGTTGAGAGAAGTCAGCGGGTGGACCCAGGGCCTGACTGGCCGGTGAGGGGGTGGGGGGTGGAGGTGGCTTAGCTGGATACCTGGCTGGCTGGCACGGGGGCTGCACAATCAATGCTCTGATTCTGCTTTAAAGCATTGACTTTTTTAAATTCGAATGGAGTTGCTTTACACTGTTGTGTTAGTTTCGTCTGTACAGCAGCGTGAATCAGCCGTATTCACACATATCTCCCTCCCTGCTGGGCCTCCCTCCCAACCCCCATCCCGCTCCCAGGTCATCACAGAGCACCAAGCTGAGCTCCCTGTGCTGCACAGCGGCTTCCCACTAGTGATCTGTTTTACACATAACAGTGTGTATGTCCCAATACAGCATTTCCTTTTTAAAAACCAGTTTATTATTTATTTTGCATGGGCTGGATCTTTGTTCCCTGGTGGTCCAGTGGATAAGACTCTGTGCTCCCAATACAGGGGGCACAGTTTCTAACTCTGATCGGGAACTCAGATCCTACTTACCATACCTGGGCCCGTGCACCGCAACTAAAGCATTTTCAGATAATGCTTGCAAGGAGCCTGAGAGCCGGAGGGAAGGCTCTCTCTCTCTTGCTTTCTCTCTCTCTCTTCTTCAGACGAGGAGATTGCCTTGACAGGTACTAGTACTAAGTGGGACCAGAAGCCAGTGTTTGAACTCCCTTGACATAGGACCTTTCTACTGCACGTGAAAGGGAGCTCTCAGACCTCCTGAATGATGTCTGTCTAAAAAAGAACTTTACTGGGATCTAACCATAAAATGCACCCATGTGAGGTGTATGGCTTGATGAGATTTGGTAACTGAAACACCCTTGTGATTACCACCACACTCAGGATCTAGAACGCTTCCATCGCCCCCGAGGATTCCCTGCCCTAGACAGCCCCTGATTGGCCTTCGGTCACTGTAGATTCACCTGCTCCTTCTAGAATAGTATAGCAGTGTCATCACACAGCGTGTATGCCTTTGTGTCTGACTTCTTCAACTCGGCATAATGCTTCGGGGATTCATCCATGCCACTGTATGTATCGAGAACGCGTGCCGTCGCGCTTCCGCGCAGCGTGCCGTCGCGCTTCCGCGCAGCGTGCCGTCGCGCTTCCGCGCAGCGTGCCGTCGCGCTTCCGCGCAGCGTGCCGTCGCGCTTCCGCGCAGCGTGCCGTCGCGCTTCCGCGCAGCGTGCCGTCGCGCTTCCGCGCAGCGTGCCGTCGTTCGGATGTGCGGCAGTGTTTTTAATCATTTCCTGTTGAACACTTGGGCTGTTTCCAGTTTGGGGCTATTCTCAGCTAAGCTGCTATGAACGTTTGTGGACGAGCCTTGTGAGGACCTGTGTTTTCACTTCTGTTGTGTAAATATGAGGGGTGGGATTTCCCAGTTGTGTGGTAAATGTATCATTTACCTTTATGAGAAACTGCGCAAAGCTATCCAGAGTAGCTGTACCATTTTACATTTCAGACGATACATGAAGGGTGGTGGGGCTTTCCCAGGTCTGTGGTAAAGAATCCACCTGCCAAAGCAGGAGACGCAGGAGATGTGGGTTCGATCCCTGCGTCGGGAAGATCCCCCGGAGGAGGAAATGGCAGCCGTGTTCTTGCCTGGAGAATCCCATGGACAGAGGAGCCTGGCGGATACAGTCCGTAGGGTTGCAAAGAGTTGGACGAGACTGAGCCCACGCACCGCACCTATTTGATGGGTAGCGGATTCAGTTCTTCACGTGTGATGATTACAGATGCCGTGCGTTCAGTACCTGTATGTGTGCGGTCAGTCTCATCTGACTCTTTGCGACCCCGTGGACTGTAGCCTGCAAGGCTCCTCTGTCCAGGGGATTTTCCAGGCAAGAACACTGGAGTGGGTTGCCATTTCCTCCTCCAGGGGATCTTCCCGACCCTGAGATGGAAGCAGTGTCTCCTGCATTGGCAGCCTGGTTCCTTTACCTCTGTGCCACCTGGGAACCCCAATTCAGCACCTAGTGTGTGTCAATCAATTTTAAATGAAGTAACAACAGTCTCACCAGGTAGGTGAAGTTACCTCCAGGGTATAGAAGGACGAATTGAGGTCTCGAGTTTGGGGAGGTTATACTCGTGACTTGCTGTAGGCCACCAAGCAGCTGGATGTTTGTAGCAAATTCCATCATCTTTCTGAGCAGCAGAGCCTTCACTCTGGTCTGCTTTTGAATCCTGAATCGCCTGCGTGCTGTGGTGGGTTTCAGCTGCATTGAAGGGCTTCACCGTGAAACCACCGAGAAGTGCCTCATGCTCTGCTGCGCATCTGCTTCAAGCTCGTCTTCTGTTTTTTCGCTTAAATTCTTGCTTGTAAAACATTCCCATGACACACATTACAATTTCTAGGATCAGCTCATATTGCCACATTTTTAAAATTCCCGTCTTTGTGGTTTTCCTGTCTCAGAGGTCTTGAAGAGCTGACCTTTGGGGTTTTTTTGCTCCGACATTGTGCTGACCAGGCTCATACTTGCGTTTTGACTGCCAGCATTTTAGCCTTAAGCCCTGTGGATAAATTTTGGGTGGTCATGGGAATAACACAGGGTCACATTAATTATTCAAAACATGTATATTGTGCAATGAATCATTTAAGGGTCCAATTTTTACTTCACTTCCAGTCTGGGTAATCTTATCCCTAAGCACGACTGCAGAAGCAGCTGCTAATCATTGTCTCTTTAAGTTGTTCTTTTAATCTCTCCTCCCAACTGGGATAGAGTCACCCAAAGAGATGGATCACAGTTTACTTTAAGGTCTAAAAACTAGCAGGTTAAAGTGTTTTGGGGCCAAGAGCCTGGGTGCTGAGTGACTTGTTATAAATCTTGGTGCTGCTAGCCTGTTGGATTTCATGGGTTGTTGGGGGAGGTGATAAGAAAATCTAAAATGTCATCAAAAATGATGTTAACCTCCAGAGAAAGACTCTGGGCCTTAAGAACGAATCATTTCACTAAAGGCATGGTTCTCTAACTTGATAGTGAGTCAGAGTCACCTGAAAAGCCCTTTGACACCCAGACTCCTGGGCCCCAGAACTTTTGACTCATTAGTCTGGGGCCGAGCTGGGGAATGCTGCTGCCACAAGTTCCCAGGTGACGCTGATACGACTCATCTGGGGACCACGCTGAGAACCTTCCGAGACCAAGTGGGCTGCAAGTTTCTTTCATTTGCGTGGAGAAGGATGAGAGAAACGATACTGGTGTGACTTTTTAAAGTATGAAATAAAGTTTAGTAAATATTTGCATACATAACTATGTGTTCTGACTAGTTCAGATTTTATTTCCCTGAAGGAGCTTGCCGTGTATTTGCTGCCGGTGGAGCACAGTGATTCCAACTTTGGTTAAAAGGTTGCCGTGCCGGGCTGCACCCCAGGCCCCTGAAGTCCATCTTGGGAGAGGCAGCCAGGCCTGGGTGCTTTTTGAGACTGTGGGTGAAGCCGTGGGCAGCCGTGGTGGAGGGCAAGTGGGAGGCAGTGGTGAAGTGCCAGGCGGTCAGTCCCAGCCTGGTATCCCAGCTGCTCACCATCAGGTGGGTCACCTGTTCTGAGGTTTCGTTTCCCTTCAGTCCTGGGAGATGTCTGTAACTCCTGCAGGTCACCTCCAGCTCCCTGAAGCCTGGGCCTTTCCCCAGCGTGCCGAGCAGGAGACATGGTGTGGTTTGGAAAAATGGCGCAAACAGTTCTTCTCCAACTTTAGCAACAACAGAATCACCGGGTGGGCTTGTGGGTTCAGATTACTGAGCCCCTGTCCGTGGCGTTTGTCATCTGGATGTCTGGGGTAGAGGCCCAGGATTTTGCACCTCTAGCAAGTTACCGGGTGATGCTGCTGTTTGCCGTTGCTGCCGTGGGGACCACCTTGAAACCCACTGGACTGGCCCGTGGGCAGTAGGTTCCCACCAGCAGCTGCAATCATTCTCCTGGCCTGAGTCCCCCACATCTCCGTTGTCACCGAAACCCAGCCTCCCCAGGGCCCCCCGCAGACTTCAGTCTGTCATGAAACCAGTGTTTCTAAACTGCTTTCCTCCTCTCTGAGCAGACACGCAGCACTGCCTCGCTGGTCCTGAGCTGGGCCTTCTGTTTCTCCCCTTTGCCTCGGTGTGAACCATCCACCCGTGGAGCACTCCCCGCCCCAACCCCTGCACACAGCCCAAGGCTCCCTAGGGTCCCCGCCCTCCTTCATGGTCCTGGAAAAGCTTCACCTGTTCCAGGCTGTCTTCCCTGAGAGCTCAGCTCTTGGGGGTGACCGGCGCTATGGAGGGGGATGGGAGCGCGTGGGTTTGGGGATTAGAGGCTGTATGGTTGGGAATGAGTGTTTGCAGGGAGGTTGCTGGGCTCAGCTGAAGGCCGAGGAGTGAGAGGTGGGTCTCAGTCCAGCTGCTCAGTCGTGTCGGACTCTTTGCAACCCCACGGACTGCAGCATGCCAGGCCTCCCTGTCCCATCACCGACTCCTGGAGCTTGCTCAAACTCATGTCCGTTGAGTCAGTGATGCCATCCAACTGTCTGATCGCCGTCATCCCCTTCTCCTCTTGCCTTTGATCTTTCCCAGCATTAGGGTCTTTTCAAATGAGTCAGCTCTTTGCATCAGGTGACCAAAGTTTTGGAGTTTCAGCTTCAGCATCAGTCCTTCCAGTGAATAATCAGACTGATTTCCTTTAGGATGGACTGGTTGGATCTCCTTACAGTCCAAGAAGTCTCAAGAGTCTTCTCCAACACCACAGTTCAAAAGCATCAATTCTTCCGCGCTCAGCTTTCTTTATGGTCCAACTCTCACATCCATACATGACCACTGGAAAAACCATTGCCTTGACTAGACGGGCCTTTGTTGGCAAAGTAATGTCTCTGCTTTTTAATGTGCTGTCTAGGTGGGTCATAACTTTTCTTCCAAGGAGCAAGAGGTGGGGGTCTAGGGAACAGTTTTGTGCTGGCTAACAGGTGTGTTGCCAGTGATCTGCAGAAGACCCTTCTTGGACCAGGGTCTTGACTCCTGAGTGTCTGTGCCCTTCCCTCTTGTCCAGGCTTGAAGGGGAGGCGTAGGACAGTCAGTGTACTGTGGCTTGACCAGAAAATGCCAGGCATATTAGGGGCCCAGTTACACCCACAACATCTAAGCAGACCTTTGTTTTCGCTTACACAGCTCATCACGTCTAGCTGGAAACACTGCTCCTTAGCAGGAGGTCTGCAGATGTACTTGGGCCTCGGGGCCACATGTCCGCCTCCTCCTGCTCCTCCTCGGGAAGCCTTTGCTGCTCCCTGCACCCCATTTCTACTCCGTTACTGCCCTCGCCAGTGTGACCAGACCCATAGAGGTCACCTCCATCCTGGGCGTATATTCAGAGAAAGCTATAATTCAGAAAGATCCATGCACCCCTCTCTTCATGGCAGCACTATTTACAGTAACCAAGATGGGAAAGCAACTTAAGGTGTCCATCGACAGATGAATGGATAAAGAAGATGTGATACACACACACACACACACACACAGAGGAATACTACTTAGCCATGAAAAGAATGAAATAATGCCATTTGTAGCAATGTGGATGACCTGGAAATGATCATACCAAGTGAAGTAAGCCAGCCAAAGACAAATGTCATATGACATCGCTGATATGTGGAATCTTAAGAAAAGAAGGGACACAAATGAGCTTATTTACAAAACAGAAGGAGAGTCACAGACAAGGAAGACGACCTTACGGTTACCAAGGTGAGAGGCGTGGGGGGAGGGGTCAATTGGTAATTTGGGATGAATGTATGCACACTACTGTATATAGAATAAATAACAACAGAGACCCACTTGTGTAGACAGGGAACTATACTCAATATTTAGTAATAACCTGTGAGGGGAAAGAATCTGAAAAAGTATATGTATACACACACACACACACACGTCCATAGGCATGTATGTGTTCACAACTGAATCACTATGCTGTATACCTAAAACTAACATGCATTGTACATCGACTGTACCTCAATAGAAAAACCAAAGAGAAGTGACCTGGAGGTGACCGCAGAGAACTGCTGATGGACTGAGCTTGAGTGCAGTGGGTCAGGGCGCTCCCAGGACACCTGGCCGCCCGACCCCTGACTGCAGTTGTCTGCGCTGCAGGTGTGAGCCCCCCGTTTCAGGGAAGCCCTCAGCTCAGGGAAGGAAGGAAGAGCCCTGGGGGATGGGTGGTTATTTGCATTACAGGAGGATTCTCGGTTTAAAGTGGCTTTCACCATGGGGTTCCTTTCCTGGAGCCTGAGTGCCCTGAAGTGTTTGTTTTGCCATCCATAACAAGGTGTTTATTACCACTCTAAATATGATAACCTGCAGCTTTAGAACATAACAAATTCATCTGTAACATTTACCGCTCTTCTGCAGAATCGAACATGAAGGCTCTAATGTTGATGGTGTATTTTTTTTTTTCAGGGAAAACAAACAAACAGACCTTGAGGCAAAATGTCAGAAGCCAGGAAGGAGGGTGAATAGAAGCAGCTCTTGAGGCTGTGGCATAAGGCAGGGGTTCCCAGTCTGTGTTGGGGGGATAGCTTTTCATGTCTCCCTGTCGTGAAGCTCGTCCCTGAGGGGAGGGTCCTCCTGCTGCAGCCCTGAATCTTGGTGGCAGAAGGCCTGTCTGCGTCGGTGTCCTCTGTGGTTGGCTGAGGTTGTCCGTAGGTGATGAGGTGTGGACAGGAGCTGCGTGTGGTGATAAGGGTATTATTACCGTGGGTAGCAGTAACAGCGGTGATGACTGCCAGTGAGCCACGCACCATGCCTGGGATGAGTTCACCCTCAGGGCATCCTGACTTTGGAGATGAAGAAATGGGCCTCAGAGAGGTTATCCAGCATGCCCACGGTCACACAGCATGTACGTGGTGGGGCAGGCATCGGAACTCAGACAAGTGCTTTGCTTGTGAGCAGAGCTGGCTGTTGAGCAGGGCTCCCGGGCACAGCCCTGAGGCTTAGTAGACCCCGATCTGCGACCCCAAGACCCCAGCAGGCAGGGCTCTGCCTGAAATGGGCCCTGCTCTAGGGAGAACTTACCCACATGGTTTGGTGACTCACAGGGAGGGCGTGGGGATGAAAATAGCCACTGAGTGTGATGCCGCGTGGGTTGCCGCTCGGCTTCGTTGTCTTTGTCTCAAGCAATCGGCAACAGCCCTGGAGGTGATTTTCAGTCCCGGGTATGGACAAGGAGGCTCAAGCCCAGGGCAATTCCATGCCAAAGCTCCGGTCTCCCTGCTGCCAGGGCCCTCAAGACCTGGGGATGGGGAACCACGTCAAGATCACAGTGCCCATGACCTGCTGAGAATCACCGGTGTTCGTGTGTGCCAAGATCACGAATGTCGGTTCCTAACCCGCTGCGGCAGAGTGTGGCCTTCCGTTTGTTGCTGGTTTTAGATCGGGCTGTTTGACCTCCAGCTCAGGTTTGGAGGCCAAGTGTGAAGTGGGTGCGTGTGGAAGGCTGCCACGCAGTCCCAGATTTGTCGGCGTGCCAGAGTCGGAGCTCGTCCTCTGCTGAATATAGACTCCTCCTCTGCTGAAAATAGTGCGGGCAGTAGGTAGGGAAACATTTTTCTTTCCTAGAAAATCGCTCCCTGCGCCTCTGGGTTGCCTTGACTTCTGTGAAACCATCTGTTCCTTCCGATGTAATTTCCAGACTATTAGATTAAACAGTTTCTCCTGCCCCACTTTGCAGCTTCTGTTTCCGTTCACTGTTCATTAATAAATTGCATGGCGGAGTTTTCATGGCGGGTTGGCGGGGGGGTGCGGCGGCGTGGCATGTGTATATTTACTTAATTTCAGCTTGGGCAATGGCAATTGTTTGGGCCTGTGAATTTCTTTGATTTCCTGCGTGTGTTTCATTTTTGTTTTTACTTTCTGTAATTGCTAAGAGTTGGTTGCATTTTTTGTTGTTTTGTTTTTGAGACTCATGAAAGGAAGTCAGTTGCATGAGTTAGGAGCTGAGGTTCTGGTGGGGAGGCATGCTAAAGACAGATCCTGTTTTTAAACAGAAGATATGAAGAATTGGTAAGGAAATCGGCTCCCATAAAACATGTCTCACTGCAGATGAATACACTCATATGGAGTCTTCGGGGATTTTTAAAGATAAATGAGATAATATGTGTGACGTGGCTTTAAGCTTTTCTGAGCACAGCGACTACATTTATCTTCTGTATGGTTGTTGCTTTTGCGAATGCAACCAAACCTGCTATTAGTATTAATGTTATTGTTAGATATTCACTAATGGAGGTGATACGATTTAAGAGGGACGAGGGTGTTCTTTGCATTCCTTTCTTAATGTAAAAACTCTTCTTGCTGCTTCCCCAGTGTCTCTACATCCATATGAGGAAACAGCACTCAGTCTTGTGTGAAAATGGGCTCAGAGGGCTGTGTGTGTGTGTGTGTGTGTGTGTGTGTGTGTCTGTGCAAGCAGTAAATCTTAGCAACTTAAGCCTTCCTTCAGTAGAATGAAACTTGGTGATGACTGTGATGTGTCAGAGCAAAACCAGATTCTTTTTCTGTAGGGATTCATGAAAGTGGCACTGTGGTCATGATAATAATTTTTATCTCATTTGGTTAAAACAGAACAGAAAACAAGTTAATGTGCTATGGATCCTGTTAATTAATTATGGGTATTAGCTCTATTGCGTCAAAGAATTTTTATAGGAATGCTTTAGACAGTGCTTGGACCAGATTTCATGCGTGCTTCGGAAGAAAGGTGGCCTGTTGAATTTTATCTATGAAGTATTTTCAAATAGTGTGAAAATGCACGTGATTCTGCCTTCAGGTCACTTGTCACTGTCATTAATTCTGGAGAGTCATCTTCTCAGTTCTGTGTTTCAGACATGCCTTAAGCTGTCCTTTGTTTACAGGTCAGATCTCCTGATAAATAAGAATGAGGTGTGCAGTGGGTACTTGCTGGAGTCATCAGCAGCCGAGGTTTATTTCTGTTCTGTTGCATAAACATGCTTTTCTGGTGCATATATGATTCATATGGAGGAGGATACCTTCTTTTGACAGCCTTATGGGGCCCTCCTAAAAGAGGATGGGGGTTATTTCAGTTGGGCATCTCAGGTGTAGATTCTGAGTTGGTTGTTAAGCATGAAGATAGTATGGAGCTGTACGGAATGCGTGTTGCCTTTGATGGTGATCTGTTCCTAAAGGAGCTGGCATACTTGGTGGGTGGACTTTCTTTAATGGAGAAGGCAGTCCTGTCTGACAGGGTTATTCAACAACATGAATTCATTGGATATTTCTTGATTACCTGCCCTTTCTCTGGCTCCAGGCTGGGCCTGCACAGATGAACAAGATGGCGAGGCCTCCTATCATAGGAACCAGCGTCTGAATCCTCCCCGTGCAGTTCAGCCTTATAATGTCCCAGCCCAGTGCCCGTTTTCCCATATCCGGAAACCTGTCCACTGGGGCCACAGCCTTAACAGAGTCCGTGTGGTATCCCGGGAAAGCATCGTCCTTGATTTCCCATGATTTGTCTTTGATCTGGTGGGCCCTGCATGGCTGGAGACTTGTCTGTTCTTTGGTGGGAGCAGGAAAGCCCTGGAGATCTTAGACCAGGTGTGATCCCTTGTCTCACCCCCCTGCTGCTTGGAAAAACCCCTGGATTAGTGGCTCAGTCATACCAACTTCCTGGGGCTGGGGGACTCATCAGGACTGTTTGTGCCCACAGACTGAGCTTTGGGGGGCTTAAAAGAAGCACCCATCATGCCCTGGGCGTGTGCTGCAGGCTTCCAGCCCACTGTGGCTCTCTTGGTGAGACACGGTATGTTGGTCTAGAGTGAGATGAACCCTGTGAGAGAAACAGCATTCCTGGTTCCTCCAGCAGCCTGGGCAGAGATGGTGCTGGAGAGCTGACGGGCGGGAGGAGGGCACCGGGGGTCTGCTGGATCCGTGCTTTATCCTCCAGGCCGGTGGCCCAGCTTTGCATGTCTAAAACCACTGTTCTCTGCCAATCTGGAAACTGTAAATTAGAGTAGAAACTTGCTCTTTTTTTTTTTTTATATACCTGGTGGTTTATTACTGCGGACTTCATACAAATGGCTTAGACTAAAATCGCTAAAATCCAAGAAAGCTTTTCTCTAAGAGTCTTTCCTTTCTCTGCTGTAAGTGAGAAGCCAGAGGTGGCTTAGTCAGGTGATGGGGGGCCAGTGCCCCCAGAGAGGTGGACCAGCCAAGATTGTGTGCTGGGAACTGGGGTGGAATCTTGAGTCCTGGGGAGAGCTTGGAGTTGAGAGCCAAGTTAATGAAGGTGCAAACAGCTTTAAACTCAACTTTTCTGCGTATTGGGCGTCCCTGGTGGCTCAGAAGGTGAAGAATCCGCCTGCAGTGTGAGAGATCTGAGTTCGATTCCTGGGTCAAGAAGATCCCCTGGAGGAGGGAGTGGCCACTCACTCCAATACTCTTGCCTTGGAGTTTGCACTCCAAATTCCATGGACAGAGGAGCCTGGAGGGCTGCGGTCCATGGGGTCCCAGAGCCAGACACCGCTGGGCAACTAATCCTCTTCTGCTTACTGGTTGTATGATACTCAGCAGCATAGGGGTGCCGTCCAAGCTGTCCCCCAGGGTCCCCTGCCTCCTGGTGGCCACCCCTCTGTGGAGCCTGCTGCCCTGGGTGTAGGAGAACCCAGTGACGACCCGCTCCTCGGGAAAGTGAGGGGATGCCACTTCTGAGACTTAATTGTACAAAGACGCTGGCCTGTGTCTCGGTCTCTCCTGCTCCCGTGCTTCCGGCTTCTGAGAGCAGCCGGCTGCCGTGTTGTAAGCGGCCCAGGGGAGAGACTCACGTGGACTCCTGCCAACAGCAGTGAGGAACGGGGTCTCGTCCAGCAGCCCTGAGGACCTGCGGGCAGCACCCGTGTTCGTGAGCGTGGAAGTGGGTCCTCTTGCAGCGATCACGAGATCCTTCCACCCGATGCCCTCAGGCCACTCATCAGAGGCCTGGAGCCGAGGCATGCAGCTAGGCTGCCCCTGGACTCCTGACTCATAGAGACTGCGAGCTAAGAAATGTTTGTTGTTTTAGGTCACCGTGTTTTGGGATCATTTGCTACGTGTCCCTGCAGGCAGTGTAGGTTACAAGTCTTGCTTCTTGGACTTGCCACATGGTCCCGGGGCTGGGAATCCACCGGCCGGTGCCAGGGACATGGCTTTGATACCTGGTCTGGGAAGATGCCCCGCGCCGCGGGACAGCCTAGCATGGTGCCATAACTGCTGAAGCCCGTGTGTGCGAGAGCCTGTGCTCTGAAACGAGAGAAGCCACTGCAACAGTAGACCCGACTCAGTGCAACTGGAGAGAGTCCATACGGAGCGCTGTAGACTCAGCACAGCCAAAAATAAAGAAAGAAACAGACAGTTTTTTCAAAAAGAGGTCTTGCTTCTTTATGAGAGGCAGTGTTGTGAGTAGTTGAGAGTGCAGACTCTAGAGCCAGACGTCAAATTCTGGTTCTGCCACCGATTAGCTGTGTGACTCTGAGAAGGTCATTTTACCTCTCTGTTACAGGGTCGTCATCTGTAAAGGGGACGTGTAGTTTTTGGCTTCTAGCGTCTACGTTCTAGGAAAACTAGCTTTAAGAGGGTAGGTGGGTTTTAACAGACACAGTCCTCTTTCTGCCACGATGAGTAGAAAGAGGGGCCACTTGAATAGCTTTCGTGACTCTTCCAGCCTCTTAGGTGCCTGCCCTTGGACTGAGGGCGGTTTTCCAGGGGAAGGGGCAGCTGGCACGTAGCCCCTGGGGGAGGGGTGCTCGAGTCTCTTAAATGACAGCCGTCAACAGGGATGATCCCTGCCCTGGGTGGTCTGCCAGTCCAGAAGCAGAGGACCACTGCTTGTTTTTCCACCCTTGTCTTTTCTTTGATGCCGTGAGCTGTGTCCATAGCATCTCAAGTTTCACGTCGTAGGCCTTGCTAAGCGGAATGCGTCTTTTCTCAAGACTAAATTCTGTGTTTAAGAAAAGCTTTCTGCTTTGCCACGGTTATTCTTCGGCCTATATGTAAATCAGTCACGAAGCCTGGCTTCCAGCTGTGAAAGTCAGGACTTGTGACATCTTAGCCTGTTGATGAAATGCAAATGCCCCATGTCTACCCTTCCACAGGGCCCTGGCACCCAGAAATTCAGGACCAAGAGGGGTTGGAAGACTTGGGTTTCTAGAGCCATGAGCTTGAGAACTGTTCCTCGCTGATACGGGCGTCTGGCTGCCTCCACGCCTGCCGGTCAGCCGTAATGAACATCACTGCTCCTGCAGGTCCCCGGTCCAGGGCGGGCTGTTTAACTGTGGCTCCAACGTGATTTTTCCTCTTTTCCTTTTCTATTTCCTCTCTTCCTCCCCCTTTCCCTGCTTCCCCACGCCTCCCTCCTTCCCTTTCTTCTCTCCTTCCTTCATCCCTGCTCTGAAAATAAGTACCAAATTTTTGCCCAGGAAAAGACAGAAACATATATAAATGAGACTCTCTCTCCTCTTTGAGTCGATCGTGTCTTCTTGCTGTTTTCACTTTCTCTGCTCTCTAGCAGGAAAATGAAATTGCATTTGATGGACGCGCTCTCCTGCGGGGAACCCAGGGTTCTATCACACCCTTTATATGAGCTCCTGGTTGTGATGAAATAGGGGAAGTCTCTGGCAACCTTAGATAGAATCAGCGCTGGCAGTTTATCCACTATCAGGAAGGAATATAATAATTTACTCGTTTTCCCCATTAAAGAAACACCAGAAGAGCTGAAGCAGCTGATGCCTTCGGAAGACGGGTGTGCTTTAATGGAGACGCCATTAATAATTTACTTTTATAATGTAATAGTTGCCATTTTTGTGACCAAAAAATTTGTTTCAACTCTGGCTTTATGGATGGAAGTAGGATCAATTAATATTGAGTGATGACAGCCTCCCTGCAGAGAGAAAATGGGAAATCTTGGTGTCGTCATCCGCCTTGTGACTAAGAAATAGCTTTTCTTAATTGTATGGAACGGAGAAACCCACGGGGATGTAATTCATTTCTCTCCAGCTTGCAATGTAAATTGAAAGTAAGGAGGAATAACCGCAGGCTGATGTGGGGATGTGGATGCAGCCACTGAACTGGGTCTGACCTGGGGGATTTGCTGGAGAGGAGAGGACCGCTTCCCCCATGACGGACCGTCTCGGTCCACGGCTCCCGTTCGCTGACAGTGTTCTGGAGCTTTCTGCTGGAGGGCTGGTCGCACGTCTTGGGGCTCATCGCTTCCCTTCATCCCAGTCTCTGCTAAATGCCTTCTCCTCAGGGGGGCCTTCTTTCACCTTCCTGCCTGAAATGGCCCCTCTGCTCACCCCGTTCACTTGTGGCCTCCACCACCCGCTTCCCTCCTCCGAGGAACTCGCCGTCATCTGAAGTCATACTCTTGTGTATTTGTTGTTACTTGTGGGGGCCTGCCACTAATGTAGGCTCCCCAGCAGCATGGCTTTACTTACTCGCTGTAAGCCTTCCTGATGAGTGCACTTGTTGAATGAATGAATGAATGAATGATTAATGTAAAATTTCCAGGGTTGCAGAATAATTTAAGTCTCTTGAATGCACAGCAGCCTCCCTGAAGGGTGTAGGCAGGTAACACAGTCGGAGCTGTGGCTCTGAGTGTGCTCTGGTGCCGTTATCGTGTGTATCTGAGCGAGTAGGCAGCAGTCCCAGGGTGTAGCCACGCCACTGACATCCGTCCCCAGACCTCCTGTGATGCGCTCTCCAAGGAGCCTGGACGTCCTGGCAGCAGTGATCACAGCGCTTGCTTTGTTCAGCGGCTTCTCCTTGCTGGGTTTTAAGCTCTTGGAGGATCGTGGCTGTTCATATCACATTAGCTGCACCGTCTTCAGCACCTACTGCTGAGCTCTACGAGGCTGCTTCGGGGAGTAGGGAGAGACGCCAGGTGGGAGGCTGGAGCCAGCTGCTGCCCCCAGGATGAGGCGTCATGAGCAGAAGACGGAGGTCCCTTCTCCCCTCACCTGCTGTCCAGTCTCCACCTAGAGCCTGCCCCGCAGACTTGATAGGAAGTTGGCCAGCAGAGGAGGAATGCTGTTGGCAGACTTGTAGTTCACAGCAAAGATCGGGATCTCGAAGGGAGTTTGGGGACCGAGGCAGCGATGCAATGACCAGCACAGTCCACCCCTCACGTTTTCCAGGTCCAGACATCCTTCTCCACTTTTAACTCAGCATAATGACAGAACAGCTCCATTCCTACCTAAGTGACAGCTCCACTTCACACAAGCGATCCAGCTTGCCCTTCGATCTGAAAGAGCAGACACAAGGCCCCAGGGGCACGTGTCCTCCTCTGGGTGATGGGGGTTGTTTTTCTGGTTCAGTCTGCAAGATAGGGCATATTCAGCTGGGACGGGGGGAACCAGGGGAGAAGTCAGCGTTGCCGCCGTGACTGCGGGGACTTGGCTTTGCCTTTGGCCAACACCTCACCTGGCTGGGGTTCTTTGCCTGCTGGGGTGATCTAGGAATCAGAATTCTTACTACTTCTCCTCACCCCTCATCTCCCCAGCTGCTTTAGTTTTCCATTAATATGTACTCTTAGACAAGAGAAGCTCCAGAGCCTCCCCTGGGTTCCATTTTTGACAACATCCAGTTTCCCCTTGGAAACCGGGATCACTCACTCCAGTCACTACAGGGGCCACTTCTGTGGCACTGGTCATCCAGAACGGCCAAGGGGTGCTCCTGTCTTCCGGCTCAGTGGCGCCATGGCTGTGTTTTCTCTCTTGGAATCCCCAACCTCCAAACCAGCAGTGGGACCAGGAAGCAACAATTCCCCGTCTGTATATACTAGGTTTAAAAGAGGCAGGGAGCCCTCCCTGCTCCCACCCGTGGTTGCTAGAAATAGAGCCGATTTGGTTTACAGTCCTCGTCCTGCAGGCATGAACTCCAGCTCGCCTGGATGTCTCCTGCCTGGCTCCACAGGGAATGCTGGACCAATACATGGTGTGTGTGTGTGTGTGTGTGTGTTAACAATGTACAGGATTTTGCAAACACAGTGGTGGCTGAGGCTCTTTTGATAACTTGGCCCTGCATGGTGAACTAGTGGTTTTAAAATTGCATTAGATGGAAGCCTGTTTTTTCCTCACTTCTCCTGAGTGCTTTGATGAGGCCGTCAGACACCCATCGATGTCCAGGCCAGCGTCCCTCAGCGCCCCTGGGCTGGCTGCCTTTCTGAGGGTGTGCTGGCCTCTTTCTCACGGCCCCAGGATCAGCCTGTGTTTATCTTGGAGAAAAGGGGGCAAATAGCAGCAGCATTAACTATTTAATCAGAGGCTGTTTATCAGTCTATCAGCCTGGACATCGGGGAGTCACCCTGGTGGAGTGATTTAAAAGTGTGGGCTTTGGGGGAGAGCAGATCTGGACCTGAGGCTGCAGAGCTGGTGGAGAGCTGTCTCTCATTTGCTCTGTGACCTGAGTGAGTGCCTTAGCCCCTCAGGGTCTCAGTTTCGTATCTGTAAAATGCCAGCGTATTCCCCGGGGCTGTTAAAGCTGAATAGTCGTCAGATAAGGCCTTGGGTAGCACCATGGTCAAGCTCCGAAGACAGTGGCCGTGTTGATCATGTCAGTGCAGAGTCCGTTAAGAATAGTGTCCAGGAGAGTCCAGCAGGATTGCTGCCCAAGATGGGCTGACTGGAGTGATTCTTTGACCTCCCTCCCTTCTCTGCAGAACGAGGCCGTGTGTCCTCGTTGACCCCTGTCCGGGGTCCCATCCGCCTCTCGGATGGTGGCAGACGGGGGTGGACCACTTGGGGTGGGACTGCGAGACAGAGCCGCAGGGGTGTGGTCCAGTCCCAGGCCACGAGGACCACAGGCTTCCAACGAGAAGCTCCCCCTCTGAGGGAGAAGCCTCTGAGCGGGAGAGACGCGTGATGCTTGACCGAGTGGAGTGCTTGCAGGAAAACAGGGCCTCTGTGGACCTCATCTCAGGTGGTTGTTCGGTCCTTGGCAGCTTGAGTCTTACTTTATCAGCAGGTGTAATGAGCAGGTCCGGTGCCCCGCGGGACGCCAGGTGCCTCCTCAGCATCATGGCTCATGGCCAGCTTGGGAGCTGAGGTCTTTGACTCTGGCCAGCAGTGTTGAACCAGCTCGGCCGAAGGGTCTGACTGGGGAGCTGTGTCTGAAGTTACTACGTGTGTGTGCGTGTGCACGCAGGTGATGGGAAGTGGGTGTTACGGATGAAGACCTTCGTGGCCAGTGGTGATTTCCTGGGAACGTTTAGGAGGGAGGGAGGCCTCTGAGGTCCTTGCCGTTCCAGAACCTTCCAGCCGAGTCCCCTTTGCGCCTCCCGCCGTAGCCTTGTCAGAAGTTCCTGGAAGCTTTGGGTTCCTCCAGGTTCTCCCTCTCCTCTTTCTGGCGTCAGTTGCCTGGGGCCTCGTGCTGAGGAATTTTTAAGGATGTGACTTCTCCTCACGAGATGAGGGTGGGGAGTAGGCTCCTGGTTGAACCCGCCCGTGTAGACATTCTCCATTGCTCCCACGTGGCCAGCGTGTAGTGAGTTCCTGGCTTTCGTTTCTTGCTCACAGGGAGACAGAGGGCTCTGCGGGGAAGGATATCGCCTCTCTCTGTGGCTCCCTGTCCCAACGTTTGTTGGTTTGTTTTTTTTTAAGGCAAAATCTTGAGTTTCATAAACAATGATAATACGTGTTATGGCAGGCAAAAAAAAAAGTGACTTTCCCTTCTCAATTCCTAGACAGTTTTTTTTTTTTTTACAGCTTTAACTTCTTACAGCTGTGTCAGCTGTTAGGAAAATGGGAAGGAAAAGAAGAGAAAAACAGTGAGTGTGGGAACTGTAAGCAGGTGGTCCTTGCTGCCCTCAGACCAGAGTCTGCAGTGGGGTCCTGGCAGGGATGTGCTGGGCCATCACATGTGAGGCGAGTTCTGAGGCTCTGGGTGGCCCTGGAGACGATGTCTGGCAGGAAGGCACTCGTAAGCTGCCGTATATGAAACAGATAAACAGGAAGGTCCTGCTGGATGGCACAGCGAGCTCTCTTCAGTATCCTGTAATAAACCAGGAGGGCTTCCCTGCTGGCTCAGCGGTAAAGAATTGCCTGCCAGTGCAAGAAATGTGAGTTTGATCCCCGGGTCGGGAAGATCCCTTGGAGGAGGAAGTGGCAGCCCACTCCAGTACTCTTGCCTGGGAAATCCCATGAGCAGAGGAGCCTGTCCATGGGGCTGCAAAATCGTCACACCTGACTTAGAGGCTGAACAACAATAAACCATAAAGGGAAAGGATATGAAAAAGAATTTATATCGGCACAATGGAATCACCTTGCTGTACATCAGAAACTAACACAGCATCGTAAATCAACTCTATTTTAATAAAAAAATTTAAAAGACATTCATATACATTTCCCAGGATCGCCTTTTTAAAAGGATGGTTTCCTTCGAAACCACATCTTAAGACCTTCCAAATTCAAAGGAAGAAAAGGAGAATGTTTACAAGACAAACATTCTACTTTTAGATTTAACTTTCGGACCAAATATGTGACATGGCAGGGTTGGCTTTCTGTGTATTTTTCACATTTTAGAATTCTTCAGGAACTTGGAATAACCAATTTACTGTGCGTTTGTGTCTGTTTGAAGAACATTTGTGAAGTGGTTGAAAACAGGAGCACGGATCCAGGTGTTCCTCCCAGCTCCTGGGCAGACTCAGCAAGTCACCTCCCCTCTCTCACCTCCTGGGCAGACTCGTCAAGTCACCTCCCCTCTCGCAACTCCTATTTACTGAGCACTCGACTCTGAGCCACGTAGGCCCTGAATGTGAATTATCACCCTAATCCTGTGAGGCTGATACTATTGTGATCAACAGTTTCCAGTAGGAAAAGTGAAAGTGAAGTCGCTCAGTTGTGTCCGACTCTTTGCGACCCCATGGATTGTAGCCCACCAGGCTTCTCCATCCACGGGATTCTCCAGGCTAGAATACTGGAGTGGGTTACCATTTCTTTCTCCAGGGGATCTTCCCAACGCAGGGATCGAACCTGGGTCTCCCGCATTGCAGGCAGACATTTTACCCTCTGAGCCCCAGGAAACTGAGGTGCAAAGAGGCTGCATGGCTCGTGGAGGAGACCCAGCTTCTGTGTCGTGAGGCTGAGGTTTGAGCCCAGGCTGTGTGGCTTCTAAGCCCAAGTGGTGACCACTGTTCACACTGCCCCTTCCTTCTGCACAAAACAGGCTCTGCCACGTGGCTCAATTTTGTTTTCTAAAAAGGTGTGAAAAAAAAAAGTTGGGGGTGGTATATGGGCTTTTACAGGCTTTGATTTATCATAATACATTATTATTTGTGTTCTGAAGACTCTCAAGACTCTTGAGAGTCCCTTGGACTGCAAGGAGATCAAACCAGTCAATCCTAAAGGAAATCACTCCTGAATATTCATTGGAAGGGCTGATGCTGAAGCTGAAACTGCTGAAACTCCAACACCGACTCGATGGACATGAGTTTGAGCAAGCTCTGGGAGTTGGTGATGGACAGGGAAGCCTGGTGTGCTGCAGTCCATGGGGTCACAAAGAGTCAGACACAACTGAGCGACTGAACTGATTATTAGTTGTCTTTGTGATTTATTTAAAAACCAGATTTTGATCATAAATTCAGTCCTTGAGTATAACTTGTTCCTTGAGAAAAAGTCATGCATGTTAAAATGGTTTCTTTCAATGTATGGTTTCTGGAAACAGGTGTGAGAGGCGGAGGCCACCTAAATTCTTACGTTAGGTAGAGCAAGTGTGAAACTTTTCAAAGCTCCTTTTCTTGCCTGACCTCACTTCAGCTTTGAACAACTCTTTGACGTCGGTTGGACAGGTAGTGGGTATAGTTCTAAAGGAGCTGCTTTAAGACTCTTGTCTAAGTTCCGGTAGAAGTTACCGGAAGTGGGGTGGGTCTTCGCTGATGGTTTTTTTTCCTTGAGCGTGAGCCACACATTCACCTGATTTTGGAATAATTTTGGGTGGTGTCCTGGACGTTCTATGATGTTGTGTCACAGAGACTCTAGATTCTGCTGCGCTCGTCTGATGAGGGTCGGTTTTCCTGTTGTTTCAGCCTGCGGTTTACTTGATTGGACTCCAGCTGTGAACTCTGTTTCTGAGGTGGGGGCTTCAGGGCTCTGTTCTTCCAGCCTTGACGGGGCTGGTTGGGCTTCACGCATGCATGGTCCAGGGGTCAGTCGGAGATGTGGACACAGTTTCTACTCAGAATTTGAAATGTCCTCTCTCTGGCTCCCTCCTTTCTGGGATTCCCCCCTTCATATTCCAGCAGCAGAAGCACCCCAGGATTCTGTCTTAAGTTTCTCCAAGCCAGGAAAACTGTGAGTTTCTGGGTTTAAGTTGCCCCTGTGGCCCAGACCGGGACTTGACCTTGGCTAAGAGCTGTAAATAACAGGAGCTCCTTGAACTCCCTTTCTTCCAAGTATCAACTCCGCTTCAGTACCTACTTGCTTTGGCTTCCTCTCCAGAGCCCTCATATAGATTTTCTTTCTTTTTTTGGTTTTGTCCTGTGTTTTAGTTGTCGTCTGCAGGAGACTTGATCTGATAGGGGCTTCCTCAGCCTGTATACAGAAGGAGAGCTGGAAGGACAAATATCAGTATTCACGTTTTACAGATGGACAGATGAAGCACCGAGGAATCCACCTCGGAGCTTGTTAGTAAGGACCGAATACAAGTTTCTGGGGCTGTGGACCGCTCTCATCCACCTCTCTCCTCATGAGGACTGGCTCAGTAGTAGTCCAGGGGAAATTTCCCTTTCTGCTTCAGTGCCATTGGAAAGACACATGAGGGCTTCCCTGCTGATGCTGATAAATCGATCATCCATGGAGGCCAGAACTCCGATGTGCTGGATGGGGCATGTTTTAAGGTCTCTGATTGATCCAGGTTTACAGTTCGTGCTTCTTGCTGCTAACTCCATGACCTCACCTCTCTGAGCCCACAGCAACATGTGGTCTCTGCCAGGGTGAATAAGATGCTGTATCCGGAGGGCCTGGTACAGAGCAGACCTTCAGGAAATATCTCCGAGTCGACTGGAGGAGTCCTTGGGGTGTCTTTTCTGTGATTCATTCCCCCATCTCCCGCGGCGCTGGCCTTGACTCTGCGTCCAGGCATTGGTATTGTGGGAGGAAAGAAAGAAAGAAAGTGAAGCCACTCAGTTGTGTCCAACTCTTGCGACCCTGTGGACTGTAGCCCACCAGGCTCCTCCGTCCATGGAATTCTCCAGGCAAAAGTATGGGAGTGGGTTGCCATTTCCTTCTCCAGGGGGTCTTCTCAGCCCAGGGATCAAACCCAGGTCTCCCACACTGCAGGAGGTTTCTTTACCATCTAAGCCACCAGGGAAGCCGACATGGGAGGCGGGGAGAAGCGAAACTTCCCATTCAAGGTGAGCAGGCATCTCCCAGGCCCAGGGTCTTTCACTGTGGAAGTCTTGGGGGGCCCAAACCCGGTTGTCTGCCCTGAGCTCCCCTCTGTTCCCGTCGCCCCGCTCTCCTTCCCTGGACTATGCTCATGCTGAGGGCTGTAGACCTGCCTTTATAAGGCCTCTCAGCACTGGCTCATCCTGCTGTTCCTGTGACTGGTGCCCAGTGCTTGTCCTACCCCGATAACTGCACCTGGCTGCTGTTGGCAACTCCCGCCATTGTGAAAGCCTTAATAAAAATGGTCAGTTCAGTTCCATCGCTCAGTTGTGTCCGACTCTTTGTGATCCCATGGACTGCTGCATACCAGGCCTCCCTGTCCATCACCAACTCCCAGAGCTCGCTCAAACTCATGTCCACTGAGTCGGTGATGCCATCCAGCCATCTCATCCTCTGTCACCCCCTTCTCCTCCTGCTCCCAATCCTTCCCAGCATCAGAGTCTTTTCAAATGAGTCAGCTCTTTGCATGAGGTGGCCAAAGTATTGGAGTTTCAGCTGCAGCATCAGTCCTTCCAGTAAACATCCAGGACTGATCTCCTTTAGGATGGACTGGTTGGATCTTCTTGCAGTCCAAGGGACTCTCAAGAGTCTTCTCCAACACCACAGTTCAAAAGCATCAATTCTTTGGCGCTCAGCTTTCTTTATAGTCCAGCTCTCACATCCATACATGACTACTGGAAAAACTGTAGCCTTGACTAGATGGACCTTTGTTGGCAAAGTAATGTCTCTGCTTTTTAATATGCTGTCTAGGTGATAGACACTGTCGTAGAATACTTACCAACAACATCCCAGCAGCCGCTGGCAGCTTGGATAGCATTTTACTACATGCCAGGCCCTGGTTGAAGCCCTTCACATGTATTGACTCCTTTAATCCTCATGACACTCCAGCCACCTTGTACTATGATCATGCCCATTTTACAGATGAGAAAACTTCTAGGGACTTGGGCCCAGGTTCCTAACTCCGGAAACTGCCCTTGGCCACTTTGCTGAACAAATTTTTTTTTTTTACATGCAGCCGGGTGGGCATATCTGGCGTAGGGACCCTTCTAGTCTTTTACTTACTTGGACCTGGAGTAGGCAAGGAACTCAAGGACCGTGAGGGGCCTGTGGCCAAAGGAAATCCCCCCCACCTGCGGCCAGGGGCCTGCTGTCGGATGTGGTTCAGGCTGGCCGTGCGGGGGAGGATGGGCCGGCCTCCTGCCCAGGGAGGGGTGGCTGCACGCCGCCCTTGCGGGCCAGCTGCAGGAAGGGGAAGCTCATGTGCCCTTTTCTGGCTGGGTCTGATTTTGTGGCATTCACTGTCTCCCTTATAAAGATTTAATTGCTCCATTGTACTGGGGAGTCAGGGCCTAAGTCATCTTTTACGACTGGTGAAAATCGGCTCAGCTGGACTTGGTCTCAGCTCGTCCCAGTTTCCTTACCATTTTCAATCCGAGATCTGACTTTAACCTTATCTTTGTTCCGAGTCAAGTTCTGTTTTGTTTTGAAGCCCCACGAGCTGGGTTTAGTGAAGCAATGCTTCAGCCTTTTCCTCCCCCCCATCGCTCTACTTGGCTGACTCTGGCACTGAACATCTATCCGAAGGCCAGTAAACATACGAAAAACATC
The DNA here is from genome assembly GCF_000754665.1 of Bison bison bison. Classification (NCBI taxonomy): domain Eukaryota; kingdom Metazoa; phylum Chordata; class Mammalia; order Artiodactyla; family Bovidae; genus Bison; species Bison bison. The sequence goes on from NW_011494946.1 coordinate 4,094,140, forward strand.
TGCAAAGGCCGTGATGGGGAGAGCAAACACCGTGACGGGGGTGAGGGCTGCACTCCATGGCCATGGGGTGGGACAGACAGCAGGAAAGGAGCCCTCCCGCCCACGAGCGCTCTGGACAGACCCCCGTACCTCAGAAGTTAGCAGTGCGGACTTGCAAAGTCCCAAAGACAAGTTTCCAAATGAAAACGATAAAAAGCCTTGTCGCCTGAAAGGGAGTGAGGTACGAGCCACATAAATTACGCCGACGGGACTTCTGGAAAGCGGGAAGCGTGCTGAGGCATCGCCCACTGTGGTGGAGAAACACGTCTCACCCGGTTGCCCTTACCGGGTCTGGGGTCTCCATATGGATGTTTCCCCGTGTTTCGAGTAAGTGCTTGCTGAACGCTCGGGTCTCAGAGTTTATGAAGAGGTTTGATTTATGAAGGGCTTGGCTTATGAAGAAAAGATGGTGATCATGTATGCAAACGGTCTGCTGAGGAATTAAATTTGGGGTTTTAGGAGTGAGCCTGCTTCTCCCAGCCTCCTTCCCCGCAGGGTGGTCCGCAGACGGGCGTTGCTGACCTGAGGGCATGGAGGGGACGGGGCAGGGAGCTTTATAGCCTCTTCCTGTGGGTCCACCCCACTCCCTTTCCTGTGAGCAGCACGCATCCTCCTCTGTAGAGAGAAGATTGGGGTTCTAGCTGAAAATCAGAACTGGGCTTGAGGCCGGCTGTGAAGGAGACGAGGGGACCGCTGGTCCCCGAGAAACTGCCTTCTTGTAAAAAAAATTCTGATTTTTTGTCTGCACCACACGGCATGTGGGATCTTCCTTCCCCAACCAGGGATCGAACATAGTCCCCCTGGAGTGGGAATGCGGAGTCCTCACCGCTGGACTGCCGGAAGTCCTGAAAGTGCTTTCTTTATGGAGTTTATCGGTGAGCAGAAAGGGATATTCCCCTGCATTCTCCCATGGGCTTCCTCAACCACTGATTGGGAAAATGGGAGTTGATGATGTCAGAGGTCTCTTCAGATTTTGTGATTCAGAACTTTTATTATCCAAGTAAATGACTGTAGGGCTTTTTATCTCTAGTACATCTTTAGAATAAAATACTTTTTCGTGGCAAAGTCAGAAGGAGGCATGTGGTCCTCGGGTAGCGCTTCATTCCTTTGCAGGTTGGGAAGGTGGGATGGTGCGCTTTAAAGGGATTCTTTATCGCAAAAGCAGAGGGGCAAGGAAGAGAGTCTGGAAGGCGCGTTTGGGGGAGACCTGGGACTGTGGAGCCCTGCGGACGCTGCCTTCGGGGGCTGGGCCTGTGGGCCTGGGCACAGGGCGGCCACGGAAGGGTCCAGGGCGCGAGGGTCGCGGAGCGCTGGGCTTGCGGGGGAACTCGGGTGGGTCCTGCCCCTGCCTGTCTGTCTCAGACTCAGTCAAAGCACCAGGAGAATTTGGGGTGCTGCCAGCGTGGCCTCGGGGGCCCTTCCCTTAGCCAAGTCCGCCTTCCTCACCACGCAGAGGCGCTCATGCTGCTTCGTGAGGCCGGACGCCATTACTCTGATGCAGTCGTCTTCCTCCCCTCTTACACTTGGTTTTACACGCTGGAGCCCTAAGTGTGTTTTCCCTGGGAAAACGGGGCTTCACAGTTGGCAGGACGGGGACAAGCTCAGCTCAGCCTTCTGCACAAGATGCCGTGAAACAGAAAAGGCTAACTGTGCCCGTCGGGGGTGTGTGTGTGCGCATATGTGTGGGGGTGTGTGTGTGTGTGTGTGCGTGCAAATGTGTGGGGGTGTGCGTGTATAGCTGTGTGTGTGTATGTGTGGGTGTGCGTATGTGTGGGGGTGTGTATGTGTGTGTGCGTGTATATGTGTGTGTGTGTGTGCGTGTAGGTGTATATGTGTAGGTGTGTAGTGTGTGTAGTGTGTGTGTGAGATAATTGTGGTCATCTTATGATTCTGAAATTTTTAGCATCCATAATTGATGTGGGGTGCTAAATTGCACCACTCATTAGATTGTACCAGTTATTAAAAAGAAGCGGATTACCATGTGCTTGTATTAAGCCAGGGAGGGGAAAAGGAAGACGGCCTTTCTTTCAAGGCCTTAGGTTTGAAACTGCATCAGATTTTTTTTCTGCTGTTTAGTCACATATTGTGTGCGCATGCATTTGTGTCTTTCTGAGTTGCCGGCCTCTGTTGGGGACATTTCTTCCCCCTGCTCAGGGACTGCCTTGATGAAAGCGCTCAGCAATCAGATGGATACAGATTGAACACATTCACAGGATTCCTTTCATTGTTCTGCCTTACATGTTTGTTTTCTGAACAGCAACAGTAAAAGAAGCCTTTCCTACCTCAGAGTGGCATCCTTGACTACTTGCCGCCCGTTATTTGTTTCAGCAGATTTCCAAGGTGACTGCTGAAATTCCCCAAATATTCCAAAGATAGACACGTCCTTCCCTGTGTTTGCTGGGACTCCTTCTTTTTCCATCTTGGGACTGTCTGGTTGAAAACCATCGCTCTCTCGTTGTTTTGTTCATCTTTACAAATGTTTATAATAAATCACTGCAGTAGGAAGCAACTCGTGACTAATGGGGAGGCAGCTGGACTAGAAACCAGGGGCCTTGGATGTGGTCTTCTCAGAAGCTGCTTGTAAGTCACGAAACCGACGCCCGCTCCCTGGGTGCTCCGTGCTGTGCTCAGTCGTGCCCGACTCTGCGACCCTTTAGACTGTAGTCAGCCAGGCTCCTCAGTCGGTGGAATTTCCCGGGCAAGAATACTGAAATGGGTTGCCATTTCCTTCTCCAAAGGTCCCCGGACCTGTATAAAATAGGCTGACAAACTTTTTCTGTGAAGGGGAAGACACTAAGTAGTGAGGGTTTGGGGAGTCTCTCTCACAGCTATTCAGCTCTGCCCTTGAAGGGCTGCAAAATGCAAAAGCAGCCCCCCACAATATGTAAGAGAGCAATGACAATGTGCAGACCTGGCCACGTGCTGGACCTAACCTGTGGGCCATGAAACCTCTGGTTTCAGATATCCGTGTGACGAACATTGCTCCGTTTTTTTCTTATGGGTTTATAAGTTCAGTTCAGTTCAGTCAGCTTTTTGTATCAGGTGGTCAAAGTATTGGAACTTCAGCTTCAGCAGTCCTTCCAATGAACACCCAGGACTGATCTCCTTTAGGATGGACTGGTTGGGTCTCCTTGCAGTCCAAGGGACTCTCAAGAGTCTTCTCCAACACCACAGTTCAAAGGCATCTATTCTTCGGCGCTCAGCTTTTTTCATAGTCCAACTCTCACATCCATACCTGACTGCTGGAAAAACCATAGCCTTGACTAGACGGACCTTTATGGGCAAAGTAATGTTGACCACAGCCTTATCTAACTCAATGAAACTAAGCCATGCTGTGTAGGGCCACCCAAGACAGATGGGTCATGGTGAAGAATTCTGATAAAACATAGTCCACGGGAGAAGGGACTGGCAAACCACTTCAGTATTCTTGCCTTGAGAAGCCCATGAACAGTATGAAAAGGCAAAAAGATAGGACACTGGAAGATAGGTTTATGAGGGGAAGGTTAAATGTTGTAGTGAAAGCACTTCGAGAAATTTAAGGGAGGGTTTTCTGTTTCTAGGTGAGATTGAGTAGTTTGGGGCAAACTAATGATCCCGACAACCAAAGAAAAGCCGTATGAAATACTTTTTAAAAATCATTCTGTTTAAGGCCTCTGAGAGGTGCTGAGACAGCGAGGCCTTGGCGGGGGAGGGTGCTGAGGAGGTAAAGACTGGGGTGCAGGGCCTGCTTGGGGGATTGGAGGATGCAGGCACAGAGGACGCAGGAGTCCTCCAGCTGAGAGCTGGGCCCTCAGAGAGGGGGACCAGCTCGCTCCAGATCAGGGCGCTGGGCCCTCCCACACCTGCTCTGTCTGCTCAGCGCGAGGGGAGGACAGCCGTCTCCTGAGGAGGCACCCTCATCACAGGTCCCCTCAACTGTTAGTACGTGATGCTGGTATTAGTCAGAAGTTATTGTCATGCCATTGCAACCAGAAAAACAAGAGGAAGACAGATAATAGAGACAGACTCACAGGTGAACCATAATTAACTGATGTGTGATGTAGTGGAGAAAGAAAAAAAGTTTACAAAAAACTATGATTCATATGCTCAAGAGAAAAAGTTTTAATGGAGAAAATAGGGGGAAAGATGGAAAACTTCATAAGAGAATTGGAACCTGTAAAGAACCGAGTGGAATCAAAGGATCAAACAAATCTATAAAGAATCTGTGGGAAAGTACCTTAAATAAAAGAACTGGACAGCATGCGGAATCACAGAAAATCAGATGTAGCGGAAGACAAGGAAGAGTGAACTGGGGAAAGGTTAGTGGAAGTTATTCAAACTGAAGGGCAGAGAGTTAACAGTGGAACAAAGAGAAAAGAGACAAGTGGGTCACAGTGAGAAAGTCTAAGGTATGTGTGACTGGAGTCTCGGGAGAAGATGGGGACAGGTGGGATAGAAGCAGTATTTGAAGAGATCATGGCTAAGAGTTTCCCCCACACTTGTGAGCCACATCAGCCCAGAGAGTCAAGAAGCTTTGCCAACTCCAAGCATAATAAACACAGAGCGTAGGGTGCCGAATGGATGAAGATGCTATCAGAAGCACACACCACGCTGGCGCTTTAGACTTCTGCTACCAGTGGGTGAGACCCATCACAGCAACGTGGATGGACCTAGAGACTGTCGTACTCAGCAAAGTAAGTCACAGAGAGGAAGACGCATATCATACGATACCATTCAACGTGGAATCTAAAATGTGACACAGAGGGACGTACCTGCAGATCAGAAACAGATTCACAGACGTGGAGAACAGATTCGTGTCTGCCAAGGGAGTGGGGAGGGATGGCTTGGGATTAACAGGTGCAGACTATTCTATGGAGAATGGACAGACAACAAGGTCCTACTGTAGAGCAGAGGGAAGTAGATTCAATATCCCGTGATAAACCATAATGGAAAAGAATATGAAAAATATGTACATGCATGTATATGTGTGTGTGTATATATATAAAGCTAATCACATTGCTGGACGCTGGAAATTACCACAACATGGTAAATCAACTATACTTCAATAATTTTTTAAAATGTATTAGTTTTTAATTGAAGGGTAATTGCTTTACAATATTGTGCTGGTTTCTACCAAACATCTGCATGGAGCAGCCATAGGTTTTCTGTGATGTCCCCTCTCTCTTGAGCCTCCCTCCTACCTCCCTCCCCGTCCCACCCCTAGGTTGTTACTGAGCCTGGGCTGAGTTCCCTGGGTTGTACGTCAGACTCCCGTTGGCTGGCTGCTTCACGCGTGGTCGCGTATGATTCCACGTTACTCTCTCCACACGTGTTTTAAAAGGCAGGATGTTCCTGGAGCTGCACCGCGTGTGTCACACGCGTCCTCTCGTTTAGTCCTCGGACACCTCTCTAAGACACGTGCCGTTATTCCCATCTTCGTCCAGATGGAACCTCTCAGGTCCAGAGAGGTCAGCACTTGCCGAGCCACCGTGCAGCTCGTGAGGCAGAGGCAGCATCGGATACAAGCCTTGGGGCTTTGGAGCCCCTCCCTGAACTGCTGCGAGTCAGTGGCTGGGCTTCTGGTCGGACTGCTGCTGGCAGCTGGCTTTTAGACCTTGGGCCCTGAAGTCCTATGGCCCTGTGAGTTTTTATCAGGGAGAAAAAAAAAAAACCCTTCAAGCCTGGATTATTAGGATATGACACGCTGGGACTTCCCTGGTGGCCCAGGGGCTGTGACTCCACGCTCCTAGTGCAGGGAACCTGGGTTCGATCCCTGGTCAAGGAACGAAGATCTCACATGCTGTGCGGTGCCCTCAAGGAAAAAAAAAAAAACAGAGACAAGAGTGACCTGTTGATCTGTCAGGCGAGGGAGAGAATTCGCTTACACTGCTTACAGACAAGGCTGACGGGGGCTTACTGCGGCGCATTTTGGTATTTGCTGATGGTGGAGGCGTTCTGGAAGGAAAAACTGCTTCTGGGTTCACTGGCCAAACCTGTACCGTCTGAGTAAATTTGAGGTAATGACTCAGATTATTGAGACCCTGCCTGCCAGATAATGGAGGAAAATGGGGTTATTCATTTGAAGTAGCTAGGTAATTGGGTCTGCCTCCCTTTGATAATGTAAACATGGTCATCGTGTATAATTGTGTAATTGCCTGACAGGGCCCTATTCTTTCTCTCGAGTCGTCTGTTACTGCCTGTGGTCTGGCCCCTGGGTTATAGCACATGAGGTTATTACAGATAAACTCCAGTACTTAGCTTGGCTTTCCTAGTGAGACGTACATGCATGTATGTGCACATGTGTATATACAGGTGTGGAGCTGTGTGTATATTTTTAATTAAAAACGAAAATATAGAGGGGTATTTTAAAGTTTGATTATTGCTGATAATTCGTGTAAGAGTTTTAAAGTAGTGTTTGCCTCCAAGGCAAGCCACCTTCGCGTCTATTTGAGATTGACCCCTCGTTATAAGAGGATTTTCATTGACCCACCCCCACCCCCTACCAGAAAGTCTGTATTCGAATGTAGCAGAGATTATTCCTCGTCAAAGATGGTCAGAGGAAAATTAGGTTAGGTTTGTTAGCTGCGACCTGATCTTTACCTAACGAGGTCTGTGTTGTGGTTTTGATGTTGAAAGAAAAAGTGAAAGTAAGGTGTTCGTCGTCTGACTCTCTGCAATCCCATAGACTGTATCCTGCCAGGCTCCTCTGTCCATGGAATTCTCCAGGCCACAATTCGGGAGTGGGTTGCCATGCCCTCCTCCAGGGGGTCTTCCTGACCCAGGGATTGAACCCAGGTCTCCTGCATCGCAGGCAGATCCTTGACTGTCTGAGCCACCAGGGAAGCCCTTTGCTGTTGAGGCACGCACGTTTCTCTGCATCCTTCCTGAGCCTGGCACTGGCCCCTGCCTCAGGGGCCTCTGTGGGCTTTTCCATCTCACTTTCCAGAATGACTGGTGTCTTCTGAGATCTCTCCATTTGACTCTGGGGCTGATCCTCCTTTGCCTGTCATTTCGTTTCAGAAGTCTGGCCAGTCGAGGGTAGGGGCTGCCTTATGAAGGATAAATTTCTGGAGGAGGGGGAGCAGGTGGAGAGGGAGTGAGTGGGTCACGTCACAGCTGCAGAGACACTGCTCAAAGGTTCTGACATCATCAGAGTCTAAAGGATTCTTCCTGGTTTTAGACCTTCCACTCTGAACTTTGGCTTGGAAAATGAGGCTCATGATTCATATCTCTTGTTTGCATCACAGGTCTCTGATATGATACTTCTTTCCATCTCTTGTTTGACCACTTCCAATTTGCCTTGATTCATGGACCTGACATTCCAGATTCCTATGCAATATTGCTCTTTACAGCATCAGACCTTGCTTCTATCACCAGTCACATCCACAGCTGGGTATTCTTTTTGCTTTGACTCCATCCCTTCATTCTTTCTGGAGTTATTTCTCCACTGATCTCCAGTAGCATATTGGGTACCTACTGACCTGGGGAGTTCCTCTTTCAGTATCCTATCATTTTGCCTTTTCATACTGTTCATGGGGTTCTCAAGGTAAGAATACTGAAGTGGTTTGCCATTCCCTTCTCCAGTGGACCACATTCTGTCAGATCTCTCCACCATGACCCACCCATCTTGGGTTGCCCCTCGGGCATGGCTTAGTTTCACTGAGTTAGACAAGGCTGTGGTCCTAGTGTGATTAGATTGACTAGTTTCCTGTGAGTATGGTTTCAGTGTATCTGCCCTCTGATGCCCTCTTGCAACACCTACCGTCTTACTTGGGTTTCTCTTACCTTGGGAACGGGGTATCTCTTCACGGCTGCTCCAGCAAAGGGCAGCCGCTGCTCCTTACCTTGGACTAGGGGTACTTCTATGCAGAGTACATCATGAGAAACGCTGGACTGGAAGAAGCACAAACTGGAATCAACATAGCCAGGAGAAATATCAATAACCTCAGATATGCAGATGACACCACCCTTATGGCAGAAAGTGAAGAGGAACTAAAAAGCCTCTTGATGAAAGTGAAAGTGGAGAGTGAAAAAGTTGGCTTAAAGCTCAACATTCAGAAAACGAAGATCATGGCATCCGGTCCCACCACTTCATGGGAAATAGATGGGGAAACAGTGGAAGCAGTGTCAGACTTTATTTTATTTTTTTTTAAGTGAAGCAAATGTTTTATTGAAATCGGTTGTCAAATCACAATTTATCCAAATGAACATAATGCTACATTGTTCTTAAAAGAGTGGGCACAAATATGGCACAGATAACAATCCAGCATCTATCAAAATACCATTTGTAAAGACTCTACTTATTTTGTGCTGTGTGTGAATGGGGGTCCGGCATGTAAGGTTGACTCAAAAGCAGTCAATTCTTTTCTTGATCCTGTGAAAACATTTCACTACTTTGCCTCAAAATGAAAGCACACGCATCCGTCCAAACAACCGTAACAATTAGGAGAAAAGACTCCAACTTAATCTGCTCCTGAAAAAAACTTCCTTCCAACCTCCACCCGGGGGCTAGGAAGAAAAATTTCCCAGCAACAATGGGACATTCTGTATGTCTCCCCCACAACCCCCGCAAAAAAAAAAAAAAAAACTTTTAATTTTTAGCATACTATGCATAATAGGAAAGGGACCTATTTCAGAGTGATACTGAACATGTAACCTAATCCTTAGTGAATTTTAAAAGAGATGGAGGTTCTGATCAGGAATGTTATTTCTAGACAGCTGTTTTCAAAGGCTGTAACTGAGGCAGCAGAAAGCTTCCCGAGACTTCACTGTGGCCGCATGCCCCGTCATATAATGTGTGATACAAAAGAATTGCACTACGCTGTACATTTCCTTAGACGTTAAGAAAAAAAAAATATACAATAGATACAGAAGGAGGGTTACTTGAAACATACACATAAATACATAAAGAATGATACTCCAGTTTGAGAAGCAGACCCAAGAATTGCCAACTCCAGTTCCGGGCTAAGAATTGAGGACCTTGAATCAGAAACATTATATGGTACTGAGGGCAAATGTCAGTGTGGTCTTGACGAGAGGAAATGTTATCTGGCTGTAGCTCCCGATGAAGCCTCAGGATTGTCAGGGGTTCTCGGGAAATGAGCAGTTGACACGTCTGTTCCTCGGTTTCCAAAGTTCTGAAAGACTGGTCTCGTCAGCAGCGTTCGATTTTTTCCCCTGCTTGTCTTCACATTCTGGTCTTGCAAGTACACAAGTGTAAGTGGTGTTTTAGGATTCC